>NC_058370.1:12062500-12380000 GCF_018350175.1 Felis catus
ATTGGGGGCAAGTCCTGTAACGTTCGCCTGTTGCTTCCAGGCGTTTGTGGTGTTATTTGCCATATCCTAAATAACCTCTTGGCTCTGTGCTAGATAACAGCGGTATTCATGGCAGGGAGTGCATTGAGGGAGAACCTGGCCCTCCTTTGGGGTTCAGGAGTTAAGTCCACTGAAAGCTCAGTTGACGTGTTGAACAAGGCGTTGTTTGTTTAACCAACATTCAGTCTCCTAGACAAGGCTCGGTAATGTTCTTCCCTGTGGTGGCAAAGAATGATGGGGGGGGGGTGGGGAGTGAAAATTAATTTCTAGCTTCACTTGCAGCCTGGCAATTGCAAAAAAAAAAAAAAAAAATCTTTGTGTAAAAAGAAAAAAAATGAGAAGAAAATTAGAGGCAAGCGGTTGTTTTGAGGACACAGTCCTGGTTTAGTTGTTTCCGGTACAGCTTTCAGGTCATTTCCCAAAGCTCATCGAGTCATCCCAGCAGTGCTGAAAACAGTCCACCGCAAGGAGTTGAAAAGGAAGATCAAAGTAGCCGTTGTTCTCTCCTTTTGAATTGTGGTTAGTCTTCGGGCTGCCCCTAGGTTTCACAATTTTTCTTTTCTTTTTTTTTATGGAATCATCTAGCAGGCAAGGAATGAAATTAATATATCTGGGAGATTGGAAGGGACTTTGCTTTGGGCGCCATGAACCGTGAGAACTTTTCATTTTTGCCCGTTAGCTGTAATAGCAGTGACAATCTGTGTTGAAGTACTTCCGAAGGCCAAGGATCGCCATGGTCTTAGAGCAAACTTAGTGGGAGCTTTTAGGCCGCATCAAAGCAATCATTGACTCTCAGCTGTTTTCCTATAAAATTAGGAAATCATAATACTTCGTTGAAATGAAATGAAACCCCTTAACTCTTAATTTGCTTCTTGATTAAGGCTTGAGCAAGGAGAAGTTTGAAAAGAACGTGTCCTTGTTACCTGTCTGCCTCACTTTGTCCTCCCAGAGCCCTGGGGTGCCCCTGGATGGCTTCCAGGGCTCAGTGATCATGTATCTTATCAAGCATGCATTGCTAGACTTTTTTAAAACCTCATGACCAGCTGATAATAAGTCTTGCCTTTCAGAGCCAGTGTCCACACCATTGAGTGTGTCTGCTTAAGGACTCACGGCTGGTGCCCAGCTTGTGGCTACAATAGGAGGCACCTACATTCTTTGAACAGTAGGTGAGTCAACTCAGGAAGAGGCCTAAACTCTTGTCCAGCCAAATTATTATCTACTTATTCCGGACTATAAATAATGCTTTGACATGCATTGAATTCTGTTCGAGTTCAGGGTTGCTTCTGGTTTTCTCTCTTGGTTCCCTTGGGCTGTTTCTGGGAAATTAGTAACCAAGTTGACCTTCATCTTTTAATTTAGCTCAGGAGCCCTAGGCTGTATCTGATTGGCGTTTCAGGAGGGGTGAGATCTAGGCTCACTTCCAATGTCATCTGATTCTCTACCTTGCCATTTTCCTTTGCTCTAAAGAAATAAAATTTGTTGACTCTGCCATAAGGTGGAAAAATAGCTTTAAAAACACTTGTTTATTTATTTATTTGTTTTAATGTTTATTTATTTTTGAGAGCAAGAGACAGAGCGTGAGCAGGGGAGGAACAGACAGAGAGGGAGGCACAGAATCCGAAGCAGGCTCCAGGCTCTGAGCTGTCAGCACAGAGCCCGACGCGGGGCTCGAACTCACAAACCGCGAGATCATGACCTGAGCCGAAGTCAGATGCTTAACTGACTGAGCTGCCCAGGCGCCCCAGATGTTTATTCATTTATTTTTAAGTAATGTCTACTACATCCACTGTGGGACTTGAACTCATGACCCTGAGATTAAGAGTTGCATGCTCCTTCAGCTGAGCCAGCCAGGCTCCCTGTGATAGAAAATATCTTTTAGAGCACATGCTAACATATGACTTAGAAGACATTTCACTTATCACATTAACCAAATCTGTATGTAATTTTGGAGGGCGTAACTCTTACTCTGTATTGCGTTCCGCTTGTATTTAAGCTTTGTTTCATCCGTTCAGCTGCATAATAAAACAGCACTCTCCCCTCTTTCCCTACGCAGACCGTTCCACTTTAGAAGTGAGAAAAAGATAGGATCAAAGAAGCCTCACTTTAACAGAATGCCAATAAGTGTATGGAGCTATAGCATTTGGGATCAGTGATCAGTGTTCACAGTGTAACTGGTGTGAAAGGGGATTAGAAAGTAGAAATAATAGTACACGTCAGCCACGGTTGAAGTTGCAGTGTCTTAAAGGGCGATGCTGTCCCGGGAGTGCTGCTTTGGAAAACAGGAGTGAGGTGCAGTGCCGGGGGGGGGGGGGGGGGGGGGGGGGGGGACGGGTGGAAGGAGGTGGCGCGCACTTTACCAGAAGGTGCGTCTGTGGTGTTATTTTGGGGCCAGACTTTGGGGAGGGAGGTCACTTTAAGACTTCTCGTACTCAGGCAGAGCTAGCACTTGACTTGAGTGTGGGTCGTCTTCCCATGACAGCTGGTGTGGTTCTGATCATCTTTGAAGCCCTGTGGCTTTCTAGCCCATGCTCCCCACGTAACATCAGAAGGTTGCAGTGCCCTCTGGCCAGCACTCTAAGTTGCTTCTGAAAAGGCTGCACAAAGACCCCAGGGAGCAAAGAAGTCAGCACAACTATGGCACCTCTTAAAAGAAAGGCACACACACTTCTTGGGAGGGGGTGTATTCAAATGCCCCAGTCCCATAATTTGGGGATGGTAATGCCTTTCTGTAGGTGGAGACACAGAAGTAATTCTCTGCTCCTCAGAATGACTCCCCTTCATTATTCACCACATTGCTCGCCAGAAGGCAGCAGGTCTAGTCATCGTAAACATGGAGTATGAATGCCGTTTAACCTTGTTCTTCTGAAGAGTGAGACACTTGCTGGGCAGGGTTTTCCTTTTCCTCCCGCAAAACGGGCCAGGACAGCTGTTCACCGTCTTCTACCCAGTCGTGCCTCTCCTCCCTTCAGCCCGCTTCTTAGCGGTTTTGTTAAATGCCTGCGGTAGCCCTCCTACCGCAGGACCTCCGCAGACCTCACAGTCAAGGCACATCTGTCTGCCAGGTGCAAACCGTGTTGTCTGTAAGAGCAACGGGACCTCAGAGGGAGTTGATCATTTGGCAGCTACATCATGCTGGGTCTTAAGGTGTTCCTTTCCTCCTCCTCTCTCCCTCTCTGTCTCTGTCTCTGTCTCTCTCTGTCTGACAAGGTTAGTATCTTCAGTCGATAGCTTCACTTGATCTCTGCTTATTACCGCTCCCAGAATAAGTTATTTGCACAGACATAGATATAATCTCATAAAATTACTTGGTATCAGTGGCCTGCTGTGAGCATCATTTTCTTGAGTTTGTTGTGCTCTCACCACGAATTAGCAAAAGACACTTCAAGAGAATCTTTTTGTGGATCCATTGAGAGGAGTCATTTGGGTAGAAGGTTGTAGTTGGGGTTATTTGATCATTTTTGTATCCTTCTAGGTGAATTTTCCGTCTATTTAGTTCACAGCTTTCTTAGAACTTCTTGTTCTTGTTTTTGCTTTTTAGTTTTGCTTTTCACCTGGTATTATTTTTAACCCCTCAAAAATTTTGCAGTTACCCCATCAGTGGACTGGTCTTTTTATGAGCAGGGATCCAGAAAGTATGAAGCTTTGTTTGGGGAGCTGAATTTGGGGTTGGGGGAGCCTTCTCTAACCAGAAGACTCAGGACCTGCAGTTGTTTAAGAATTGGGTTTTTTTAGGGTGGCCTCATAGGACAGTGACTCCACTCTAAAGATGGAATCATTCACTTACCCCTTAATGATTTGCCAGATTGTTGAAGTAAAGTCTGGACTGAAAATTTTGTTCTTTTTTAACAGTGATCTAATTGTGAAAAGCACAGATGGCTACTGACAATTTATGAATGTTAGGCATTTGATGATTTTCAAAATAACTGTGGGAAAGAAAAATCCAAGGTGAGAAGAGAGACTAAAAATCAACTAGCCGCATTATTGGGTTTTGGGGTCTTCAGACAGCAAAAGAAGCAAAACAGTACAGGCACACGAAATCAGCTCACAAGGTTGTGATAGTTCAGGTTTGGGCTTCCTGTTCGTTGAGCCCCTAGAGCATCGATTGCAGTAAGTTATTGGTCAGAGGCCTCTGCAGAAAAACCCACAGGGCCCTAAAGCCGCTTTGAACACCTAGGTGTTGGGCGTGGTGGGAAATGTTAATTGGCCTCTGAGTGAACTAGGAGTACTGCTAGGATTCTTATCCCTTGATAAACTTACTCCCTCCGGCAGTCTTGTTAATATTTAAAAATAAAGTGCTGAATCTATTACAAAGCCCTGTAATTTAATTTTTCTGGCATTTCAGTGCTCTGTGGTTGTTAGCAGAGGGTCATTTTTATAAAGTCTTTGGGCATACCGAGTTTTAATTCTTAACCGATAAAGTTTTTTTTTTTTTTAAAGTTTATTTATTTTGAAAGAGGGAGATACAGCGGGGGAAGAGCAGAGAGAGAGGGAGAGAGAGAATCCTGCTGCCAGCTTAGAGCCCGATGTGAGGCTCAAACTCACGAACCGTGAGATCATGACATGACATAAGCTGAAATCAAGAGTCAGATGCTTAATCAACTGAGCCACCCAGGCTTAAAATTTTTTTTTACTTTTTTGATTGTAGGGTGTGTAGTCCTAGGAATTTTTGCCTGAGAGGCCAACCTCAGGAATTAGTCACTTTTCTTTCTGTAAACCTGCAGATGTAATTTTGAAAAGGAGCTACAAACAAGCCAACTCGAGAATACTACTTGCAGAGTGAGGGAAGCACATCTGGGTTTGGTGTTCACTGGACTCTTCATTCCCCTTCCCTTCTGAGCACTTGCTTTTGTTGTGATGGTTGGTTTGTCCTGGGAATTTTTGCTTTGTCTTCATCTTGGGTTTTGTGTCTCTGAGTTCTGGGCAAAAGGAGGGAGCGGCATTGTCTGAGATCTTGGTTGGTTCCAGAGAGTTGCTGATGTCCATCAAGGGTGGGATTGGGGAGTGGCAAGGACTGAAATTGCACAGACAGAGGCCAAGTTTCATGGATTCTCCTAAGTCATGCAATGCATGAGGAATCTGAACTTGACCTTGGAGGCAGTGGAAAGCCATTCAAATATAAATAGAGGAAGCAACAGGAAAATTTATTTGTAATTTCTCCTCAGCTCTCCTATGAAGTTATAGGTAAAGAGTAAATGCAATTATTGGTTTCAAAGACAAAATAAAGAATATTTTTTTTGTATAGAATAGATGCTGAATGTTTTCACTTCTTACATGAGCGTTACTTAGGTGTTTACCCCCTGTATTATAATTTTTTATCCATTTACAGGATTCTTCATATAGTATTAATATAATTTAGATCTTGTTGGCAATTTAGATATGTCCAGAATCAAACACCCCCCCCCAGCTTTTTATTCTGAAAAAATTAATACCTACAGAAAAATTAAAAGAATAATACAGTGAGGGGTGACTGGGTGGCTCGGTTGGTTAAGTGTCCAGCTTTGGCTCAGGTCCTGATCTCACGGTTCGTGAGTTTGAGCCCTGTGTCGGGCTCTGTGCTGACCGCTCAGAGCCTGGAGCCTGCTTTGGATTCTGATTCTCCCTCTCTCTCTGCCCCTCCTCTGCTAACGCCCTGTCTCTTTCTGTCTCTTTCAAAAATAAATAAACATTAAAAAAAATTTTTTTTAAAGAATAATACAATGTATACATTACCCTTCGTCTGGGGTCAACAGTTATTACCTTTTGTTTTATTTATTTTAACTCTGCCTTTTTTCTTTTTCCCTGAGCCCTGTGAAATTAAACTGTAGCTACATCAAGACATTTAACCTCTAAATGCATCAGCATGGATCTCTTAAAAATGATAAGGATAGGGGTGCCTAGCTGGCTCAGTGGGTGGAGCATGTGACTCGATCTTGGGGCTGTAGGTTCAAGCCCCACGTTGGGTGTAGAGATTGTTTAAAAATCAAATCTTTAAAAAAATGATATTTTCAGGGTGCCTGGGTGGCTCAGTCGGTTGAGCTTCCAAATTCAGCTCAGGTCATGATTTCGCAGTTTGCAAGTTGGAGCCTTGCATCACAGCTCGGAGCCTGGAGCCTGTTTCAGATTCTGTGTCTCCCTCTGTCTCTGCCTTTCCCCCACTCATGCTCTGTCTCTGTCTCTGTCTCTGTCTCTCTCAAAAATAAAAGTATTTTTTTAAATGATGTGTTCCTGTATACTATTATTTTCCTGTATACTTTTATTGCAATTAAGAAAATTAACAGTACTTTGATAATATCTTTTGATATCCAGACCATATCCAGATTTCCCCAGTGGTGCTCAATTTATAGCCACCCTTCTTCAAATTGCATACTATATTTGATTTTGTCTCTTTGGTCTCAGTCTGTAGCCGTCCCACCCCTCCCCATATCCCTTATTATAGTAACTTCGAAGAGTCCAGGCCACTGGTTTATAGAATGTTCTACATTCTGGAGTTGCTTGGTGTCCGTTTGATGTGTTTTTTAACCCCCTGATTTTTGTAAGCTGGAAGATAGTTCTGAAAGCTTGATTAGTTTTAGGTTATGAGTTTCTGCCAAGAATATTCTGAAGGTAATGTTGGCTTGTTCCAATGTTAGTAATGCCCGTTTCGATCCCTTGGTCGGGTGGTCCCTGTCTGAACTCTCCGTTGTAGATGTACCTTTTGCCCTTTGTAATCAAGTAATCTGTGGGAAGAATTTTTTAATGTTCCGGAGTAGTCTTACAAGTTTTGACCATGCATTCCTCTTTCCAGAGTATTCTTGGTTGGCCCTTCCATTTCTTTGGACTTGGTAGGTCTTGCATTGCTTAAGCACGTGAGCATCACTTACAGAAAGAAGTGCTAATGTCTGATCATTCTGGGTCAAGTGAAAGATAAAACAGTATAATAGATGAGAGACCTGAGCCCAGCATTCTGCATGGCTCAGAGGACCCCTTTCTAGGACTACAATTTGATGTCTGCTAAAGACAGCCATCTGGTCTGGAGGAAGGCATCATACCCACAGGGTGTTAAGGGAAGATCTTTCTTTGCTAAGTGTTTATGCCTAGAGTCCAGACATTTTCAAGTGCTTTCTATGGTAATTTTTGCCTTTCTATGGAAATCATGGCTCTGATTTCATGTGTCTGACAATGTGAGTGTTAATGTCAGCTAGAATGATGCCTTTTGGAAACACTTAAATTCCTAAAGAGTGGGTAACCCTATTAGTCTGTTATAATCTTCCAGGCTAACAGTAATATGATTATAATATATTATCCCCATAGGACATGGAGAATAATCTCCTTTCCAAAAGAGGATCAGGAGAGAGACCAAAGAAGAGTATGTGAAGAATACTTTGGGATTGTAGACTGGGTAGAAGAAGCTTGCTTGGTGAAGTTATAACTAGAAGGATCAGAAATTTTAGGATAATTAGGAATCACATGGGTGTAGGTGAAGGTGGAATAATGGTTTGGGGTTGGAGAAATCATTTGGGTCTGGAGCAGTAAAGAGAAGGGAGCAAAAGCTCAGCTGTGTTTTTGTGTCCCCTTTTCCCCATATTAAAATGCATGATTGTTTTAAAAAAACAATCACCTAGGTGCTTGTGGCTCAGTTGGTTAAGCGTTTGACTCTTGGTTTCAGCTCAGGTCATGATCTCAGTGGTTCGTGGGTTCAAGCCCCTCATTGGGCTCTTTGCTGACAGCACAGAGCCTGCCTGGGGTTCATTCTCTCTCTCTCTCTCTCTCTCTCTCTCTCTCTCAAAATCAATAGATTAAAGAGAAAGAAAGAAAGAAAGAAAGAAAGAAAGAAAGAAAGAAAGAAAGAAAGAAAGAAACCACGTTCAAAGGCAGCATTCCTAGTGTGTTCATAGATATTCAATAGGTGCTATGTGAAAAAGACATTCTTCCTAATGAGAAGAAAAGCTAGTAAAAACAAGGTAAAAGGGGCCAGCCAGATGTCCACGGCGGATACTCCCTTGCATGCTTTTGGCTTCTGTAATCTTGCTTGCCTCCTGCCTGTACCACCCACCTGCATAGCACCACTGATAAGTGCCCCCTCCCCTTATTCTTTTGTCTCTCAGCCCCCTACCATCCCAGCCATAGGAGAAGGCCAGTGCCGAGGTTCGGGCTCAGCCTTTGGAGGTGACACCACTCGGCTGGCACAGGTGTGAAATAAACCGTCTTTTCTGATTCCCCTCTTGTCTCTTCCTGGGTGCTGAGTATTTGCTGTAGCAGTAACTCTGGAAAACTTGAAATTTGCGGTCAAACAGATTTGGTTGCTGCAAGAACTTTCCCTGTTGGAGCAGAGAACTTCTTTGTTATATGAGGGTTTTTCTGACAGCCATGGGAATGCTGCATGGTGACAGAGAAAGGAAAGTGCTGATGACCCATAATTCTACTGAGCAGAGATGACACTGTGAACATTTGATGCGCAAATTGTAACACTGTTTTATGCGTGTATTTTCCTGTGTTTCTTTTTCTTTAATACAAATGTGGTATCCTGCATACACTGTCCCACGGTATGATTGTTTAGGTGAAATAAATGATTGCTCAGTTTTCCATGGCGTTGACTTGGCCATAATTTGTTGCACATTTAGGTAGGTTTGTGGTTTTGTTTTTATAGATAATACTGAGATAAACATCCTTGAACACACCTATTTGTCCGGTTTCTTATTTGCAAAAGGATAGAGGAAACTTAGGTGTAGGCGATAGCATTTCAGAAGTGAAGAAATTCAACTCTTTGCTCTAGAATTGCGTTCTTATAAATCACAACTAAAATATAATTTTTCAGCGTGGTAAGAGAGGAGGGAGGAGAGAGGAGAGAGAGAGAGAGAGAGAGAGAGAGAGAGAAAATTAGAAGCCCTTTTATGACCCTTGTTCATTGTAGATAGCTCCACTATAATTTCCTGACCCGTGTGTATGGGGAAGGAGGTGGCCCTGGGAATGTGCTTTCCCATCCAGTCGAGCACCCTCTCCAGCTTTACCATGAAGGGGGCTGAAGCACAATGTTCTGGAAATGAAGGCCAACAGTGTAGGACAGTCAAACCCTAACCAGCTCTGGGAAGGAAGAGGAGAGAAGGCAGAAAATGTAAATCTGAGGTGTATGTGGGCCAGTTTTTCCGAAGTGAAGAAAGAAAACAACACACTTAACCATCGTGAGATTTGAAGGGTAAGGAGACTTAGCAGTTCGATGATTCTCAAGGTCCCAAGGGAAGGGAGAAGACTCAGAATTTTTCAGTATTATATAATTCTGTATTTTGAATGCATTTAGTATAATTGTATCTGCATTTCTCCTGTGTATCAGTGATGGGGGTCGTGGCCTGGTTGGAAAGAGATTGAGAAAACCTCATACAGTTCAATACGAACATGATACAGATGGGACAGCCAAGGTCCAGAAAGCACAGAGCCACCAGGGACGGGACTCAAACCAGGACCCCCCAGTTCAGGAACTTCGCCTCCAGCTTTTCCGTTAGAAGGAAGATATTTATGAGGGGTTTCTAACCTTTCCCGTCATATCTGTTATTTGCGTGGTACACATATGCTGTACTCCCCAAAGACAGAAAGGTAGAACTCCTTGTCAGTATGTAAATTCTTGGTTTCTGCAGACATTTCTGGTTCTAAGAAGTTCTTCTGGGCTTCAAGGTAGGGAGCACTTGAGCAGCTGTGATTAACAACCTTTCTAGAACAGAATGTTGATATGGGGGTAATTCAATTATGACAGCTACATACTTTGTATGCTTGCTTCTCCACCCACCCCCCCACCGCTCCCGCCAGCCTGACAACTAAAGAATGAAATTGTGTATATTTTGTTTATTAATGTCTCTTGTCAGATAAATTCACTCTGGCTGGAGGAATCCTTGATTTCCCCCCCCCATATTACACACACACACACACACACACACACACACACACACACACACACACACACATTGTAGAGAAAAGTTGCAAAAATAGAAGGAAAAAATCAAATCACATACTGTTTACACCTAAGCCTGTTAGTAAACTTGCTTTTAATCTTCTTTTGCCTCATGCATGTGCTCGTTCCTCAGCAGTAATTACCTAATATAACAGAACTTTGTTTCATGTTAAGGGTGATAGTCTATGTTAGGTGTTCTACATTTGTTCTGCGTATAAGGTTTCATAGTTTGTACTTGGAAAGTTATAGGTTCTGCCAAGAGTACGTATCACAATTAACGTATCTTATTTTATTGTTGCTTTTGAGTTGTTCTCTAAGTTTTGCTTGGAGAAATAATTCAATAAAAGACTCTGCATGTAGAATGCCCTCAGGTTTGGAATAGTTTGCTTGAAATTGCTAGAGCAGAGGATGGGAGCATTTTTATGGCTCTTCGTTGAGTCTGCAAATAGTTTTTCCAAAGGGTTATACCAATTTACACTTAAACCAGCAAAGTTAGTCAAGGATAAGTTTCACTGTGCCCTTTTCTGGCCGAATCTTTCTAGTGTGGCTGCAAAAAAAACAGTGTACATCTAGCTTTAGAAAACAGGTCACCTCCACCAAATGGCCATAACAGCATGCTCTGTGCCAAGCTGTAATTCATCAATTTAATAAATAGTGAAGTGTCTACTGTTTGTCAGACATTATAGATGGGAGGGGGTGGGAAGAGTAACACATACCCACAGCCTGCTGGAAGAGCCATGCTCACAGGTATGGGGTCATGGATAAGAGGTTATGTATCACTTGGGAAAGAGCCAAGACCATTCTAATCCTGGGGGTGGAATGATATCAGGAATACACTGTGAAAAGGGTCATTAAAGCTTAGTGTCACCAGAGCACGTTCAGACAGGAGAGGTGGCAGCCTCAGCAGGAGGTGGAGTTCTGCCTGATCATCTGGGAGGTTAGGCCCAAGAGGTGGGCGGAGCCTTTGGCTGGAGTCAGCTGCTGACAGCGATGTTGCTCTGTCGGTCCCCCCCCCCCCCCCCCCAGTGACACCTCCACCTTCTCTGCAACTTAAGTCCCAAGGCAGAGCCAGGGTAGATGCAGGCATTCGATGGGAACAGTGCCAGATAGGTAATTTATAGTTTTCTCTGACCCAGGGTTCTGTGCAGGTGACACAGTGCAGGACTGGGGCTTCCGTGTTTGCTGAGCCCCTCTTGTGGGTCTGTACTTCTGAAGGTTGGTAATTGTGCTATTAGGAATTTGGGGGGAACAAAGCTGAAGCTTAAGTGATTGCCTTAGGCAGCTTGGCTAGTTAATATCTGTTTAGGCAGCATTTTCATTTCTAATCTCATGTACAGTTTAATAATTTAACAGCTAATACACTAGCAGGTCAGTGGAAACGTTAACAGAGTATTTCATAGTTGTTAATTTTTACCACTTGGGTTTTTTTTGCTCTTTTTTTTAATTGCTGGGAATAATAACCAGGGAGGGTGAAAAACGGAACTTATGATTGACTTGGTGGTTTTTCTGCCTCACGTGGGAAGAACTAGGAAAGCAAAAGATTTGTGGACTGAAATTTTTCCTCCATAATTTTGGGGATTCCTAACTCTCTTAATGGTCCCCTCCCATAACACCCAGTTTTCTTTAAATACTTTTTGTGTGAAAATTGCCACACAGTTGCTCTGGAGCAGTAAAACAGATGTGCCAAAGACTAAATTTATTTTCAAGAAATTCCTTGCATCTTAAAAAAAAAAAAAAGTTTATATTTTCTTTCTTAGATATGTGCCACAGTGTACTTAGCCACCTTGGATCTTTCTATCTCTCAATGTCTACTATAAGCCTTCAGTATTTAAGTAGATCTGAAACGCAAAGATTCAGGATTCACATTAGAGCCTCAAACTTAGTACATTCTTATAAAACTTAATACAATTTTAGGGACGTACCACACCATATCATGAGCACGGACACCCACTACTGAAGTGTAATATTGGGAGCCAATCAGGTGTAAGATATTGACCCTGCGGATCCAGATGAAAGGAATCTGTAAGCAAAGCGTGGGAACAGTAAGTGTGCATTCAAGAGATTTTTAGGCATTTGAGAACCGGAGAAAATGGAACATAGTATTTGTTAAAAACTTGGACTCTGGCGACAGAGAAATCTTGGCTGCACACAGTTGAGTTACTTTTCCCAGCCTGAGTCCCCTCAGTCTATAAAATGAGGGTAGTAACCGACCTTGGTTTAGTGTGAGGTGGAAATGAGGTGACAGACACAGGTATCCAGGAAAGTGCTGGCACACGGGCTCAACAAATGCTTGACTTTTCCTAGGAATCCATCTCTTTGCAAGGGCTTGCGTGTGTGTGTGTGTGTGTGTGTGTGTGTGTGTGTGTGTGTGTGTATTATAATGGATATTATAACCAGAATAAGCGGGGGCGTCTGGGTGGCTCAGTTGGTTAAGCGTCTGACTTCGGCTCAGGTCATGATCTCGTGGTTCACGAGTTTGAGCCCTGTGTCAGGCTCTGTGCTGACAGCTCGGAGCCTGGAGCCTGCCTTGGATTCTGTCTCCCTCTCTCTCTGCCCTCCCCCACTCGCGCTCTGTCTCTCTCAAAAATAAGTAAACATTAAAAACATTTTTAAAAAAGGAGAATAAGTGAATGCATTCTTTTACAGAACTCCTCTGTGCGGAGCAGTGAACCCTGCTAATCTCTGTTTTTGGTGGTAGAGATCAGTTATTTTTCAGGTTCTGGTTTTTCTCAGAAAATATTGGTCCAAAAAGGTGGCGCAGGTTTTGCGGATACTCTGGCAAAACTCAAAGTCCAAACTTCCTATGACACCCCTCTGTTCTTTGTTTCCCCTTAATTTTCACTATTATCTTGTGTGTGTTGCTTACATACGGGGGAAGGGAAAGGAAGTGAGCAACCTTCCTGTTTTCCTGTCTTTAATTCCTTTTCTGCTTCTGTTCCCTTTCCCCGGCCTTCGTTTTATATTGAGAGCGTGGGCATCTGAATGGGGTATAACCCTATTGGGGTTAGTGGGGTATAATCTGTTCATAGATTTGTCACCGTGTTTTCCTGGAATGTCCTTGACACTGTTATGAGTCACACATTTGTGTGGTCTGTAGGGTGGTCAGAGCAGAGATGCCCGGTGTGAGTAAATCCAGGGAAAGAACACGTGGTCCGACAGCCTGCTCCGGTGGGAAGTGGCACCTTTGCCTGTCGGGTGCCCGCCCCCCGCGCCAGCTCTCCCCGGCTGTGGTTAGTGTTAGCAGTCCCCAGCTTTCCATCCTGACATCTTCACTCCATCTGCTGGCTTCCCAGATTTTGGCAGACAGGACATTCCCCCTGCTGCTTCACGTAGAGGAAAAATATGGCCTTTGGTAAGATTTAGACACCCAACTTTTTTTTTTTCAATGTTTATTTTTGAGAGAGAGAGAGAGAGAGCGTGCGCGCAAAGGAGGGTCAGAGAGAGAGGGAGACACAGAATCCGAAACAGGCTCCAGGCTCCAGGCTCTGAGCTATCAGCACAGAGCCCGACGTGGGGCTCGAACCCACGAACCGTGAGATCATGACCGGAGCCAAAGTCGGACGCTTAACTGACTGAGTCACCCAGGTGCTCCTGGACACCCAGCTTTTAATAACCAAGTGGGATTCTGCACACAGAGCCCTAGTCAGTTCATCCAAAGAATTTCCTTCCTTTGATTAAGGAACTTAGGTTGTAGATACTAAAAATACGAGTCCTTTTTCTGGAGCCATGAGTGAGTAAGGGCTAATTTATATGTTTGGATTTATACCTGCCAGTTGGCCCACCCGAAATCTGACCCTAGACCATTTCTTCAATGTCAAGCCCCTAAATATAGCACATAAAGCCCTTTGTGATCTCACCCCCTTTGTTTTTCTGGCCTCCTCGCACGTTTTGCCATACACACCCTTCATTCCAGCCATACTGGGCTGCTCTTTGATCCTCAAACATATTTCTTCCAGACAGTGCTCTTCCAGACTCTCCTCTTCTTGAGACTGTTTTCCTGACCCTGCCCTCACAGAGGGATTTAGTGGCTGCTCTCCTGTCCCTTGGAAACGGGACTAGTTACAGGTTTCCTTGCCTGGGTCCTGCATTGCAGACAGTGACAAGGACTGTATCTTATTTATGGTGATCTGTTTATCTGCAGAGTGGAGGGCAGTTCTTGGCACATGATAGGTGTATAATGGCTTCCCTTTCATGTGTTTCTTTCTATAAAAATGTTAAGTGTATAAGTTTCACCTTGTTACTTAAACAATCAGAAACAATCACACATGTGCACATGTGTATGCTGTTACTTCTCTTTGCTTTTTTTTTTTTTTTTTTTTAATTTATTTAACAGGATATCCTGAAATTCAGTTCACGGATTGTCTTCATTCTTTTTTTTTGGGGGGGGGGGTTACATTTAATGAAATCCACAAATAAGTGAAGCAATATAAGTGAACAGCTTGATAAAGTTTCACAGAATGAACACAGTATGTAAACAGTACCCAGGTCAAGAAATCAAAAAGTTACCAGAAGCCCCCTTCCAGCCACGCCGCCCACTCCAAGGATACCTGTTCTCCTGACTTCTTACTCAGTAGACTAGTTGTGCCTGTTTTTGACTTTGTACTTCATGTGCATGGAATGATATGCACGCTCTGTGGTCGCACACAATTGTAGTTCATTCTGGTTGCTGTATAGATTCTGATTCAGATGAGCTACAGATTTTTAATCTGTTCTACTGCAGATAGACCTGGGGGTTCTTTCCAGTTTGGGGCTATTTTTAATCGTTCCTCCCTCTTCTTTATGGCCTCCTAGTACTCCATCCACGTAGGTGTATGGTCATGTATTCAACCAGTCTTTTTTGGATGCACATTTAGGTTCTTCCCAATGTTTTTCTATTACAAATAATGTATAAGGTTTTGATTAACTCGTGCGTTCTATTAGGAGCACGAAAAAAAACCCCAACTTCATGAGGAAGGAGAGTCCCAGAGAACATTTTTGGGGGGAAGAACTAATCAATTTGGCAGCTCTGCTCAGTTGGTGAAAAGGAATTGCGGAACTTTTCCTAGGAACAGGTTAGTTTGGGGAACATTTTGGGTTTCTCTCATAAAGGAGTAAGGGCTAATATAAGAGAAGGGCTGAGAATCCCGTATCTGTACCTCCTTGGGCACAGCCTCATTCAGAAGATTCCTCTGTTTGTTGTCCTCATTTATTCACTTATTTACATTATTTGTTGTGCACCTTCCTTGTTCGAGACACCGTTGTTCTAGCTAACCAGAACCATAGCTCCCTGCCCTCAGGGAGCTCACGTTCTAGTGAGGGAAGTAGCCTAGACAAGACAAGAAGAAAATGTGTAGTGTGTCAACTAGGAAAATAAAGCTGGGAAGGCAGATTGGGCTGTGGGTGTGCACGTGTGTGTGTGTGTGTGTGTGTGTGTGTGTGTGTGTGTGTGTGTTGGGGTGTTTGGGTATTGGGGGTAAGACACAGGTCTCCAAGAGCGGTCAGGAAAAGAATGGCTTGCTTTTTCTACTTCTAGCTTACCAAGCCAGATGTAACCAACATTAAGGACACACATGTTTAGCCTAAAAAAATTATGAACTCTCTAAATGTGTAGAATTCTGTTATTTTGTCTTTTCCTTAAATTATTTTGCTCCTAATCTGGAATTTCAGATCTTGTAAGGAATTTTTATGAGTCACAGTCACTTATTAATGTGTGTGTTCAAGTGAAAATCATTTACCTGATTCATAAGGATGTGGAGGCTGATTGGAATTCTAATGGAGAGGAGAGAGTATGTCTTCCGGTTTAGGAGACCCAGTGCTTTGCTTCCGGAAACGCTCTAGTTAAAGCCATGGCCCAAGGCTGCTTACACTGGCATGGGGATGGAAATTTCCAATTGTGTGCACCCGAATGGGACTCATTTTTCTCAACTGCTTTATGGTCATAAGAGATCCCTTAACCTAGATACTGGGGCTGGATAATAATTAGGGTTTCTTGTGAAAGTGTAAAAAAGTTAACAGTATGCCTGAATTTGTAGTAAATGTTATTTTGACATTTATCACACTGCATTATAATTGTTTAATTGTGTCTGTACCTTACTCTGTGTTGTCTTACTCATGCTTGGCCCCCAGTGACCTAGTACCGCCTGTCAAAAGCACCCAGGAAAGCAGGCACTTCAGTAGATACTTGTTAACACAATGGAGGACTCAACAACAGAGTGCCAGTTTAAATCAGGTTAAAAAAACAATACTAATAAATAAATTCATTTGTTTTTTGTTTGTTTGTTTTGTTTTGTTTTTAGTTGTGATTCAGCCACTGTTGATCAAGACCATATTATTGGGAAGGACTGTTTTCCCAAAAGCTTATCAAAATGTTACAGAATACCTAACCTCATCTGTCTCTGTTTCTTACTTCACTGATTGTATGACCTTGGGTAAATGACTTCTGGAGGACTTGACTTCCTTATCTAAAATAAAAAATCAGGATGATATCTACTTCACGAAGATGTGAATTTTACCAGTGGGTAAAAGTGATTCGGAAACATTTTGGACCCAACTCAAAGCAGGATTTTCTTTGAAGATGGCTGTTTTACATACTGATTCAGTCTTCTTGGAAGGCACAGTTTTTGGGTTGGTGTGGAAGTATTAAGTGGTCTTGAAGAGTGTTTTTCTTTTCTTTTTTTTTTATAATTTTATTTTTTAAATTTACCTTCAAATTAGTTAGCATATAGTGCAACAATGATTTCAGGAGTAGATACCCTAAATGCCCCCTACCCAATTAGCCCATCCTTCCTCCCACAACCCCTCCAGTAACCCTCTCTTTGCTCTCCATATTTAAGAGTCTCCTATGTTTTGTCCCCCTCCCTGTTTTTAGATTATTTTTGCTTCCCTTCCCTTGTGTTCATCTGTTTTGTCTCTTAAAGTCCTCAAATGAGTGAAGTCCTATGATATTTGTCTTTCTCTGACTAATTTCGCATAATACCCTCTAGTTCCATCCATGTAGTTGCAAATGGGAAGATTTCATTCTTTTTGATTGCCGAGTAATACTCCATTGTATATATATACCACATCTTCTTTATACATTCATCCATCGATGGACATTTGGGCTCTTTCCATACTTTGGCTATTGTTGATAGTGCTGCTGTAAACATGGGGGTGCACGTGCCCCTTCAAAACAGCACACCTGTATCCCTTGGATAAATACCTAGTAGTGCAATTGCTGAGTTGTAGGTAGTTCCATTTTCAATTTTTTGAGGAACCTCCATACTGTTTTCCAGAGTGGCTGCACCAGTTTGCATTCCCACCAGCAGTGCAAAAGAGATCTTCTTTCTCTGCATCCTCGCCAACATCTGTTGTTGCCTGAGTTGTTCATGTGAGCCATTCTGACAGGTGTGAGGTGGTATCTCACTGTGGTTTTGATTTGTATTTCCCTGATGATGAGTGATGTTGAACATTTTTTCATGTGTCAGTTGGCCATCTGGATGTCTTTGGAGAAGCTTCTATTCATGTCTTTTGCCCATTTCTTCACTAGATGATTTGTTTTTTGGGTGTTGAGTTTGATAAGTTCTTTATAGATTTTGGATACTAACCCTTTATCTGATATGTCGTTTGCAAATATCTTCTCCCATTCTGTCGATTGTCTTTTAGTTTTGCTGATGGTTTCCTTCACTGTGCAGAAATAGTTCATTTTGGCTTTTGTTTCCCTTGCCTCCAGAGATGTGTTGAGTTAAGAAGTTGCTGTGGGCAAGATCAAAGAGGTTTTTGCCAGCTTTCTTCTCCTCAAGGATTTTGATGGCTTCCTGTCTTACATTGAGGTCTTTCATCCATTTTGAGTTCATTTTTGTGTATGGTGTAAGAAAGTGGTCTAGGTTCATTCTTCTTCATGTCGCTGTCCAGTTTTCCCAGCACCACTTGCTGAAGAGACTGTCTCTATTCCATTGGATATTCTTTCCTGCTTTGTCAAAGATTAGTTGGCCGTACGTTTGTGGGTCCATTTCTGGGTTCTCTGTTCGGTTCCATTGATCTGAGAGTCTGTTCTTGTGCCAGTGCCATACTGTCTTGATGATTCCAGCTTTGTAGTACAGCTTGAAGTCTGGGATTGTGATGCCTCCTGCTTTGGTTTTCTTTTTCAAGATTGCTTTGGCTATTAGGGGTCTTTTCTGGTTCCATACAAATTTTAGGATTATTTGTTCTAGCTCTGTGAGGAATGATGGTGTTACTTTGATAGGGATTGCATTGAATATGTAGGTTGCTTGGGTAGCATGGACATTTTAACAATATTTGTTCTTCCTCTCCAGGAGAATGGAATCTTTTTCCATTTTTTGTGTCTTCTTCAATTTCTTTCATAAGCTTTCTCAGTGTATAGTTCTCAGTGTATAGATTTTTCACCTCTTTGGTTAGATTTATTCCTAGGTATTTTATGGTTTTTGGTGCAATTATAAATGGGATCGATTCCTTGATTTCTCTTTCTGTTGTTTCATTGTTGGTGTATAGGAATGCAACCGATTTCTATGCACTGATTTTATATACTGCCACTTTGCTGAATTCATAAGTCAGTTCTAGCAATTTTTTGGTGGAATCTTTTGGGTTTTCCATATAGAGTATCATGTCATCTGCGAAGAGTGAAAGGTTGACCTCCTCCTGGCAGATTTGGATGCCTTTTATTTCTTTGTGTTGTCTGATTGCCGAGGCTAAGACTTCCAATACTGTGTTGAATAACAGTGGTAAGAGTGGACATCCCTGTCTTGTTCCTGACCTTAGGGGGAAAGCTCTCAGTTTTTCCTCATTGAGGATGATATTAGCGTTGGGTCGTTCATATATATCGCTTTTATGATCTCGAGGTATGCTCCTTCTATCCCTACTTTCTTGAGGGTTTTCATCAAGAAATGATGCTGTATTTTGTCAAATGCTTTCTTTGCATCTATTGAGAGGATCGTATGGTTCTTGTCCTTTCTTTTATTGATGTGATGAATCACGTTAATTGTTTCGTGGATATTGAACCAGCTTTGCATCCCAGTTATAAATCCCACTTGGTCGTGGTGAATAATTTTTTTAATGTATTGTTGGATCCGGTTGGCTATTATCTTGTTGAGGATTACTGCATCCATGTTCATTAGGGAAATTGGTCTATAGTTCTCCTTTTTAGTGGGGTTTCTTGTCTGGTTTTGGAATCAAGGTAATGCTGGCTTCATAGAAAGAGTTTGGAAGTTTTCCTTCCATTTCTATTTTTTAGAACAGCTTCAAGAGAATAGGTGTTAACTCTTCCTTAAATGTTTGGTAGAATTCCCTTGGAAAACCTCTGGCCCTGGACTCTTGTTTTTTGGGAGATTTTTGATTACTAATTCAATTTCTTTACTGGTTATGGGTCTGTTCAAATTTTCTATTTCTTCCTGTTTCAGTTTTGGTAGTGTATATGTTTCTAGGAATTTGTCCATTTCTTCCAGATTGCCCATTTTATTGGCATATAATTGCTCATAATATTCTCTTGTTATTGTTTTATTTCTGCTGTGTTGGTTGTGATCTCTCCTCTGTCATTCTTGATTTTATTTATTTGGGTCCTTTCCTTTTTCTTTTTGATCAAACTGGCTAGTGGTTTATCAATTTTGTTAATTCTTTCAAAGAACCAGCTTCTGGTTTCATTGATTGAGGAGTGTTTTTCAAAATCTCATCCAATCTTGAGTCTGTGAATTCGTGTTTATTTTCTTTTGTTTGGCAAAATGTATCTCCTCAGTCTTGTTTTTTTTTCCCCCCAGCATTGTGCTAATTCCTGTAGATAATTAGAAAAAGCCTTAATAGGTGGTTTGAGTAAATTTGTTATTTGAATGGGAAGACCAACACATGAGACAGTTGTTAGGAAACGAAGACAAAATATAAACAAAGGGCAGATTTTTGATAATCTGTAACAGTACCACAGAAATTCGAGGAGGACTAAAGAAGTGTGTAACTGGGAATTGAAGGATTAATGAGATTTGCATGGTAGACAGGAGCGCCGAAGCCCCTGGATGGAAGGCTTTTGAGCAGGAGCAGTGTGGATAAATCTGTAATTAAGAAAGATCCATCTGGCAGCTTTGTGTAGGAGATAAAGACTGGAAAGCTAGCTCCTTAACAGGAATCGTGTAAGCCACGTGGGTACCTGAAATCTTTGAGGGAGAGGTGTTGGCTAGAGCAAAGTCCGAAAGCTCAGTCCTCTGAGCATGGGTGCACCTGTGCGGGTCCGTGGCTCCTCCGCTGACCTTGGTGAAGCTGCATAGAGAAACTGAAGTCTAGAAACTGTAAGTTGAATAGTTCTTACTTGCCTCTTAGGATAATTATGAGGATTAAATGAGATAATTATGTAATGAAGTGCTCAGTGAATGCAACTTAACTATTTATTATGTAGCTGCACTTCCCTAGAGCCCTGGTTCTGGAAATGTCCTCAGACCCGCACACTGGTATCGCCTGTGAGGTTGCTACAAGTGCAAATTCATGGGCCCCACTCGGGCTCCAAGTAGCTCTGCAAGGTGGTAGGCAGGGAAAAGTTTGAGAACTGCCCCAGAGGAATCCTGCCCTTGGGATTCCAGAACAAAGAAAGGGAGAGAATTTAAAAGAGGGGCCAAGAACAGTGTAGGAGATAACAGGCACCGAGAAGATTGAAATTTAGGGAGAGGAAAGCAGTGATTTTTTTGCAGTGCCCACGAACTAACAGCTTTACACACAAAGTTTAATTAATATTTGTTTCTATGTTATTGAAGACAGCTGGTTTAGTAGTATGTTGGGGATGGAAGGAAGATTTCAGGGCAGTTATATATAATATGTATAATGTACATATTATAATAATAAAAGATACCATGAAACTACATTAGAAATTTATTACTGGATGGACTTTACATCTTCTGTTTAGGGATATTTCTGGACTGCCTACCTCCTGTGACTGGGCATTGTGCTGTCTACCTGCTGTAAAAAGAAAGTGGGATGTGACTCTTGCTTTCAGAGGCTTCACGGAATCACACTTTTTAAAGGATTTGAAGGCATCTTTTGCCGTAACTCCTCTGACTATAGAGAATAAACACTCTGATCTCCTCTCTGCTGACGCCAGAAGTTAACGTGTGGTTGTCTTCCTGTCGGTGCAAGGCCTACATTCAAACTACCTAATTTCTCCCAAAAAGCATTCTGAACATTGACTTTATTTTTAATTTGTTTATTATTTTCTGGCTCCGGATATACCTTCGGGATCATTGAAATCTTTTGCAGTGTTTTATGTCCCTGTTTAACACGGGCCACCTGGGGTTTTTCATGGAGAGCTGTGCCCGATGGTCCGTCCCCATCCCCACCCCTGTCACCAGTGCAAGCAGCGAACACAGTAGCCTGAAATACAATAAATTGACTTCTCCGCTTCATCCATTTAGCCCTTATTTACTGCCCATTGTGTGCAGGGCACCGAGATGATAATGGTGAAGCAGTGTCAACAAAACACGTCTCCTGCGAGAGCCAGGACAGCCCGAGGCCACGTGCATCGAGGCTGGCCGAGTGGCCCAGACGTGGCGGACCTGCCTGGGGCTTGGTGGGAGGGCAGCCACATGTTCAGAGGGTCTCCAGCGCGGGCCGGAGTTCAGATTTGCAAATGTGTGTCTTGAAACCTTACCATTTCTTGGAAACGGATGACTTGGTAGTTGAGATTGCATAGGGAATGCCGGCGCTGTGCTCGCGCGTAATTGTGACTCCCCAGTTTGACATCTCAGAGACACTTGCAGAAAACACAAGTGGAGCTCACTCCCCAGAGATGACGGTGATTGGACAGTCAATGCGAATGATCGTGTGTCACGATTATGTTTTCTGCTTTGGTTTGGTCTTATTGAGGGTCATTGACATACGTGTCTCGGGCGTGCCGCACCGTAGCTCACTACTCGTGTATAGTACGAAGGGAGTGCGTTTCCGTTGCACGCGGACCAAGCAGCCTGGTCGTTTCCCATTTGCTTTGGACTTCGGGGCTGGGGTGGGTGGGTAGTCAGGCTGCTGGCAGTCTTTCACTGTCTTCTGTTTCTCTCCAAATCCCCCCAGAGAAAAGTAGCTGGACCTTAGTACACCACTTTCAGAAGGTTGCCAAGACCAGACCTGGACCTAAGTGTTTGCAGTAGGCAGAGCGGTCAGTGGTTTCCTTTCATAGCCAGTGAGCGTTGAGAAGGTGAACTTAAAGCGAGATGAGATCTTCTTTAAATTAAAGGTTTTGTGATCATCACAGCGCTAGAATACCGATTGGCTGTTTGAAGACCTGGTGGAATGTAATTTTTGTAATTTATGTGTTTGGGGTTTTTTCCTTAAGCTGCTGAATATTGACAGAAATGCCCCCTTAGTCCTACTCAGCTACCCAAGGAATGTTGGTGTCTTAGGAACATAGAGCCCAGGATGAAAAATAGAGTTAAGGCATTTGGGGGTTTCAGAGCTGAAAAAAGTGTTGTTGTTGTTTTTTTTCTTTTTTTTAATGTTTATTTGTTTTTTTTTGTTTTTTTTGAGAGAGAGAGAGAGAGCGAGCAGGGGAGGGACAGAGAGAGAGGGAGACAGAATCCCAAGCAGGCTCCGTGCTGTCAGCACAGAGCCCGATGTGGGGCCCAAACCCATGAACCATGAGATCATGACCTGAGCTGAAAGCAAGAGTTGGATGCTTAACCAACTGAGCCACCCAGGCGCCCCTGAAAAAACTTTTTTAAAGAAGGAAAGCAAGTGAGCCAAAGTATGTGTGTTTATTTTGTTTTGTTTTCATGATGGCTTTTGAATTCACCTCTTTTCCCCTTCTCTTCTGTTTTCTGCAGTGAACACCTACCTCTTCATGATGCAGGCTCAAGGCATTCTGATCCGGGACAACATGAGAACCATCGGAGCTCAGGTTTATGAGCAGGTGGTTCGGAGTGCTTATGCCAAGAGGAACAGCAGCGTGAATGACTCAGGTATATTTTTAGTCAAGAGATGGTCTGATTAGAATGTCTCCTCCCCAGAGAGGTAAATTTGGTTCGAATAATTATTTTTGATGAGAAAAAGTGCATTGTAAAAGAGAGAAGGTTTGGCTGAGCCTTCCCTTCTTCCTGAAAAAGAGGTTCTTGAAAAATGAATCCTTGTTCGTGTTGCCAACACTATACTCAAGGTGACTGGATGACTCCAGTTTTGCTCCTGATACTTTTCAGGGTTGGGGGGTGGGTGGTAAAGAATATCTTTTAAGACCCCTTTTTTCAGCCTCTAAGAGGGGACTAAAATTAAGCTTATGTTTAGGACACCAGCAAAACAGTTGTTTCTGGAAAGAATTTGATTTCAAAAAATGTTCCAAACAGCCAACGAGGAAAAACAGAACTTGGTTGGACTTCCTTACACTTGCTTATTTTATGGCTCAACGTTGTGGGGCTGGTTGGTTGGTTGGCTGGTTGGTTGGTTGGTGGGTTGGTTTTGTCTCGTTAGTTGCACGTAGTGGTGGTCCACGGTATTTTCAAAGTAAATCTGGCCGTGGTTGCCCAACAGGAAGAGTTGCTCCAACTCTGTTCTTCCTGTTGGACTGCGCTTGAATTTCGCCAGCCCCATAGGACTTGCTTACCTCGCTGGTTATGAGTGCTTTAATTGAGACTTAACAGATTTCCATTTCATAATAATCACGTCATCTGGGACAGCCTCCGCAAATTAACAGCCACTGCTGGAAGAAATGTTCAATAGTTTGCCTGGTTTATCTTCCCTAGTCAGGTGTGGTTTTCATCCTGTGGCTTAATTCCAGCTACGTGGCTGAGTTTGGTAGTCAGAATCCTTCAGCTTTGCAGAAAGCTTTTGAGACTATTCAGCTAAAGATAGCAGTGATGGACGTAAGAGTGAACATTTCTGCCTTCTCAATCTTTTGGAACTTTTACCTGTGGCTTTTATTATCTTACAAGCACTAATTATATAAAGAGGAAAAAAGAACACAGAGGTCAGATGGCTTGCCTAACATTATATGAAAAGAGCTTGTTCCTGAATCATGGTTTTGACTCTAACTATTTTTATAAAGGCTATACACAGCAAGTTCTTCACCTTTGAAAGCTGTCTTTTTGGTCTCTCTTTTTAACTCCTCCAAAAATTGAACATAGAAAGTATTTCCAGATGGTTAAATGGGACGGTCGTGAGGCGTCTCTTGTCTGGCCAGGGATGTATTTTATTTAAAAAATAGACACCCCCGAGATTTTATTTTGCTAAGCATTTATGATTTGCCTTTGTATTTCTTTAACTGAGACCCAATGTGCTTTCCTGTGGCTTTATTACCAATTTCACTCAAGCCTAGTGCAGTATCATAAAATGAGTATAGTTGAAGAAATATTCTTGCCTCCAAATCAGCCTTCTCTAAGTTCTGAGATTGTCCAGAGCTCACTGTAGAATGTGAAGTTGCTTTGCAAACACTGCAAATGAAAATTCTGTGGTGCTTGGGATCTCGGGAGAAAGCATTGCCTCTCAAAGGGAAGTGAAATCCTTAAAAGAATTGACCACATCCTTGTTTATCATCAGTCTGGCCTGCTGGCCAACTTAGCAACAAAGGACTACAGTTAGCAAACCAAAGCTTTAATACTTCCTTTCTTCTTGTTTGCAAAGAGCAAGTGATTGGCTTTTCAGAGCTTTTCGGCCAAATTGTGGTTTCATTAAACAATTGGCCTGAGCCCTGAACCAGATCTGGAAGAGGAATCCGTACAGTTTCTAAAGGCATGAGAGAAGGCTGAGCACACTTTCCTAATTCATCGTGTATGACATTAGATTTTGCAAATAATCTGCTCACACATCATCACCCTTGACTCAAGCATGGTCCTGTCAGGTGGACAGGATTTTATGTTGCTTCCATTTTGCACAGGTAGCACAAATAATCTTGGAAGCGTTGGAGTGACTTGTTCAGGTGACTTTGCCTGAACCCTGCCCCAAACCTGCTTTTCGTTGTGTGATGAAACTAGGGAGTCCTTTGACTACTCATCAGCCTTCCCCCTGATGAATCAGTCAGGAAAAAAGGAACATTTGTGCTGTCATGACATTTATCCAGTCCAAGTCTCCATGTCTCTCCAAAGTTAGATGATACCGGGACGTCCATCTGGGCATTTGGTGAGTTAGTCTGTTCTCTCTCAGAAGTTAGAGGGCCACAGGCAGCTGCCCTCCCTACAAGCACAGGATCTCACTAATCACCCTAGGGGTGATTGTCCTTGAAAACCAAGTTGTGCCCTCGGAAGACGTATCCAGGGACCCATTGTGATTTGACTTTGTGTGTGTTTATTTTCAAATTGTCATAGACCAAAATAATTCTTCCCAGCATCCCTCTGGTGGGAATAATCACCCATTTTGTGTCCATGGTGTCTGTTTCCCTTAAAGATTGGAAGTCTTTAGCTGTCAGGGGCTGTGTTACTATGCGCTCGACACTTCACTTGCACTGCCTCATGGACTCGTCATAGGAACTCAGTAAGGCGACTGCCGTGTTCCCACTTTAGGGATGAGAATGTAAAATATAGGGCTCGGTGTGGCTGTGGGGTAGGGCTTGCTGACCTCCGGATGCCGGCAGCCTTCGCGGCCTCTCTGGTCTGGTAGCCCCAGCACGTTGCACACCGCCTAGCACACAGAAGGCCCTCAGGAAGTGGTTTTTGAGTGTGTGAGTGAATAGATTTAACAAGAAAACATTTTAAGTGTTGTAACCTAATTCTGAGATTGCCATCTTAATTGGCTTCCATGTTCCTGGCACATCCTTGGGGAGTGAATATTAAAGAGGAAATATCATTTCATTGGAAAGGTATCCAGTGAAAACCCACCATTTTTATTCATTTCAAAGCAGTGCCAGGCAGAGAGGGCACTCTCGACCTGATCCTGCTGAGATAGTGGGTGACTGTCATTTCTGACCCGACCACTACCACCACGGGCTTGACAAGGGTAGCAGGACAGAGGTGGCCCACGAGCTCCACTGCCCCACCCTGGACACAGTGCTGGGGCCCATGCCCATCTTCAAAGACTTTCATTAGGCCAAGTGTAGCTAAAAAGCTTAGTGTGGCATTTAAATAATGCTGGCTTTATCCTTGAAAGCCAAAGTGGTGATTGTCCAATAAGAATGCACTTGTCAGGGGCGCCTGGGTGGATCAGTCGGTTGAGCGTCCGACTTTGGCTCAGGTCATGATCTCACAGCTTGTGAGTTTGAGCCCTGCATCAGGCTCTGTGCTGACAGCTCAGG
The DNA here is from genome assembly GCF_018350175.1 of Felis catus. Taxonomy (NCBI): domain Eukaryota; kingdom Metazoa; phylum Chordata; class Mammalia; order Carnivora; family Felidae; genus Felis; species Felis catus. The sequence continues at coordinate 12,088,585 of NC_058370.1, forward strand.
GCCTGGAGCCTGCTTCAGATTCTGTGTCCCCCTCTCTCTCCGCCCCAACCCACTCGCATTCTGTCTCTGTCTCTCTCAAAAATGAATAAACATTAAAAAAAATTAAAAAAAAAAGAATGCACTTGTCAGGATCAGGACTGTGAGCCAGGAGATACACCTGAAGTAATAATAACCTGGAGAGGGGCGCCTAGGTGGCTCAGTCGGTTAAGCGGCCGACTTCGGCTCAGGTCATGATCTCGCGGTCCGTGAGTTCGAGCCCCGCGTCGCGCTCTGTGCTGCCAGCTCAGAGCCTGGAGCCTGTTTCAGATTCTGTGTCTCCCTCTCGCTGACCCTCCCCTGTTCATGCTCTGTCTCTCTCTGTCTCAAAAAAAAAAAAAAAAGTTACAAAAAAAAAAAAAATAATAACCTGGAGAGGAGGCTTCTCGGTGCCGTGTGTGTGTGACCTCAGGAATCCTGCAGAATTTACTGTGAGCAGTAGGGGAGATGCTCAAAGAACATTGACATCAGAATGGGTCATCTGGGTTCATCTCTTCTAGCCACTTAGGATTTTTTTTAAGTTTATTTATTACTTTTTTAGTGATCTCTATGCCCGATATGGGGGCTTAAACCCATGACTCTGAGATCAAGAGTCACACACTCCTCTGACTGAGTCAGCCAGGGCGTCCCCACCCACTTAGTTTTATAAATGAGGCGAGTGGTTGGGGGACCGGGCCTTTCTCATCCTTAAATATGAGTTTGCAGGTGCCATTCTACTTAGTAACTTTCACCCAGAGGGAGATTTCTTGCCTCTGTACACACGTGTGTCCGCACATGCACACAAACCTTCCCACACTTACAGCCCCAACCCCTTTATAGTCATGTGCTCAGAAAAATGTTCTCTTGTCCACATCCTTGGAAACAGGTCTGTTGCCATAGGCAAATAAAGTGAATAAAGTCGTTGCCAGGGCACTGTGTAATAGATTCAGTGAGCTAGATATTCTTAACCTCTTTATCTCTGGTTGTTGTTTTTCTTTAATTTTTATGAAAAGAAAATTTTTTTAAGTTTGTTTATTTTGAGAGAGAGAGTGCACGCGCTCATGCGAGCAGGGGAGGGGCAGAGAGAGAACGAGAGAGAGAATTGCAAGCAGGCTCCACACTGTCAGCATGGAGCCTGATGCAGGGCTCGAACTCATGAACCACGAGATAATGACCTGAGCTGAAATCAAGAGTCAGACGCTTAACCGACTAAGCCACCCAGGCGCCCCTCTTTCTGTCTGGTTTTTGGGTGCTCAGTCCATGGTCTTCCTTGTGTCTACTCACCCAGCAGGTGCAAGGTCATCCTTAGGCCTGTTAACTCGTGAAAAGTGCTAATTCTTTGTATTTTACAGATATTTGTTCTGATGACATCTTTCTAGTATATACACATTTCCACATTTTTCAAGCAGAGAGGGAAGTGTTTGGTCTTTTCTCAAATGGAAGGGGAAAGTGGTGGTTCTTCCTGGAATCTCTTGGTCAGCGTTTCCCAGTCCCAGCTCAACTGGATTTGGCAAGATAAGGGAGAAGGCAGATGTTTGCCCCTCCTAAACACTGGGGTAGCCACGCCGACCTGAGTGCACATTGGAAACTCCCAGGGGTGACCAGTGCCTGCACCCCTCCCCCAGAGGTTCTTACTTCATCAGTCTGGGAAATAGCCTGTGTGTTATTAGGGTTTTTACAAGCTTCGTAGACGATTCTAACGTGCAGGCGTGGCGGCCGAAGCCCTGGTGGAAAGCAAAGTTGAGTAAGCAGGCCGTCTGAATTTGTAGGTACGAAGGCTATCTGCTGTTTTCCCGTCTTATAAATGCAAAAACAGTACCTTCTTTGCCTTTCTATCTCCTTTGCTGCAAGAATATGTCCTGATTTAAAACAGATTCGACTTAAAACACAAAGCCTCGGCCAGAGAAAGTCAGCCAGCTTGTTTTCCCGCCCAGCTGCTCCCTCCCTCATTCAGCAGAGAGGAAGAGGAAGAGGAAGGGGCTCCCGGCTGGCCCAGTCAGCACCGTGCGACCCTTCATCTCGGGGTTGTGAGTTCCAGGCCCACATTGGGTGTAGAGGTCACTTAAAAGTAAAGTCTTCAAAAAAAGAGAGAAGGAGGAAGAAGCTGTCATTTGGAAGCACCCGTTTCTGGGCAGCTGGAGGACTGGGCACCCACGGTAACTACATAGTTTCACCAGGTCACGAGCAGCTAATTTCCTCTGCCTCTTCCACTTCTTTGAAAGGTTTCTACTGGTGAGAAAGCAAATTTTACTTAAATAAAATAAAAGTTAGAAATGAGGAGATGAAGGTTTTTGTGGGCCTTTTTTCCCCTCACGGTGTAGGGCAAGGTTACTTCTACTTAGGAGTTGTTTATTTGTGGGGGTTAAAAAAAATAGTTTATTAATATAGTAATCAGAAGGGAAAAAATGAGTGGTGTTGATTTGGTCTTGTTTGTTTCATGCTCGTTGCTACTGGGTTCATTAGTGTTTGCAGAGAGTAGAAGGGGCTTTATAGGATCATTAGCTTTAGAAAGTGTCTTGTCTCTTCTCCTACATCATGGTAAGTTTTATCTTTTTTCTTCTTCTTTCCTGTTTAGGCTGTAGTTCTAAAGCTTGGTTCTGTCATTGCCCAGAATTATTATTCTCTTCTGTGTGTGTGTTTTATTACTATTATTTGCTTATGAAAATGCTATTATGTTGCCCCTGGGAATTTCTTCTCCTTCAGAGAGGCAAATGTAATTACTGTGATGCTGTTTTGAAGAAGCTTCTCCCTCTGCACATGTACATATCACAAAATACACATTTTCTAGTACACATGAAAACTTTTCTTAAAGAGAATCGTTTATAGATTTAAACACACACACATATGTATATCTACATATATCTACATATATATACATGATTAAGAAGTAAACTCAGGATTATCCAGAGTAATGGTTAGTATTGGAGGTGCTTGACAGAGCTTTTTGAAATGTTAATACTTTCAAAAAGGATGAGTTTAGGACAGGTGTACATGTATGAGCTGAGGACTTTTGAACTCATTTCTGTTGTAAATGTGATTTTGCCTTTAGGGTTCGTGCTGGCTTTGTTTTTGGCGATATGATGCAGGCTTGGTGTTTTTCAGGAAAGCTGCTAGTGAAAAGGACAGAAAGCATTTTGTTCCTTTCCTCCCCTATTAAGAAATTTAATTCTCTTCAAGTCAACGCTCACTGAGTTGTATCCTGTGAGCGCTTATGGAGTACATAGCCCTGTGCCTGTATAAAAGGGTTCCCTGTACTTACTCACTGTTTGATTCTTGGAAACCATCTCACGGTGTTTTTAAAAAATATATGAGTTGAAGATTGTATAATTCTCGGGTACAAAAGTGAGTTTGAGTAGAAAGTTTTAATTTCGTAGAAGCCGCATGAATCCCCGAGGATCGGTGAGAGAGATTTTAATACTCTGAAAAAATAGTACAGTGTAATGGAAAGATCACTAAGCCAGAGTTACCCATGCACTGGCCAGGTCTCCTTGTACCAGTTGTGTAGACACGGTTTCTTTTTCTGTAAAAAAAGATAAGAAGAAGTTGGAGGGCCCCCTTCATACAGATCCCCAGGAAAGAGGCATCAACTCCACACTCCTAAAGCCTCACTAAAATGACAGTAAAGAGTGCGCGTGTGTGTGTGTGTGTGTGTGTGTGTGTGTGTGTGTGTGTGTGTTGAATGGCATAAACCCTGAAGAATGAGGAGAACAAGAAGGGAGACCACAGCAAAAAATTTTGGAAGTTGGAAAGCAGACAGACCAGTGATAAAGGGCTCAAAAGACCCAAGAAAACTGACTGATAATGCGGCTGCAGGGAAAGCCAATAACGACCCCAGAATCCCCCAGAAGCTCAGGAATTAGCAATATTAAGTGCTTTTGCACATAAGACTAAAAGTGGCAGCCTAGGTAAAGATAGAGTGAAAGCTGTTTAAAAAGCAGTCAGAAACCCAGATTCTCCCCTATCCTGGCAAAGAACTAGAGACTTGATAACCCTCAGAGGTGGTAAGACAGAGGCCCCTCAACTTGAGGGCACCTGGCTTGGCTTAGGTGCCCTATTCTCCTCCTCAGTCCCAGGGTGCCTGTGGCAGGGACTGCGCCATTCTGCCAGGAGGTTAGCAGAGTGCTCTAGGGACACCTGGCTGGCTCAGTTGGTAAGTGCGTGCAACGCTTGATCTCAGGGTTGTGAGTTCGAGCCCCATGTTGGATACAGAGGTTGCTTTAAAAAAAATCTTTATAAAAGAATAGAGTTCTCTGGGGCATCTGATTGGACCAAGAAGAAAGCCCCTAAGGAACTGACACTGGAGGCTTCCAAACCAGACTTCTTGCCAGAACATTCTGCAACGCAGAAGCTCAGTCCAAGCCCTGCCAGGTAGCTGGTTAGTGCCCTCTGAAATACTAGCGGATAACCAAGGAAGACTGTGTTAGGAATCAAAACGGACAAGCAGCAGCAAATCAGGAGAAAACAGGCCATGCTGGGAGAAGAAAACTCAGAACACCTATCACATACGTTCTCCAGGGTGTGGGGAAAGGGATTGCAAACATGAAAAGAAGTATATTGTAAGAAATGGACATTGAGAAGTAAAAAGGACTTGTTAAAAAATAGCAGGAATATAATTAAAAAGAAGGGATGGGTAAGACAAGGAAACCTTTTAGAAGGCAGAGCAGAAAAGTGGCAAGATGGTGAGTTAGAAGAGTTGAGAGGGACACCCGGGGGGCTCAGTCGGTTAAGTGTCCAACTCCTGATTTCAGCTCAGGTCTTGATGTCACAGGTCATGGGTTCAAGCCCTGCATCAGGCTCTGATCTGACAGGGCAGAGCCTGCTTAGAATTCTCTCTCTCCTTCTGTCTGTTCCTCCCCCACTCACACATGCTCTCTAAGTAAATAAATAAACATTAAAAGGCCGGGGTGGGGGGTGCGGGGCACGTCTGGGTGGCTCAGTCTGTTAAGCATCTGACTTCAGCTCAGGTCACGACCTCGTGGTCCGTGAGTTCGAGCCCCGTGTCAGGCTCTGGGTTGACGGCTTGGAGCCTGGAGCCTGCTTCCGATTCTGTGTCTCTCCCTCTCTCTGCCCCTCCCCTGTTCATGCTCTGTCTCTCTCTGTCTCAAAAATAAATAAATGTTAAAAAAAAAATACTAGTCTTCCTGCCCCCAAATTCTAGAACAGGAGGACGTGAATTTCTACACGGTAAAGGTCCACCAAATGGTCAACACAGCGGGTGAGAATAGACCCCAAAATAGAAATGTAACATTTCCTGACCCCAGAGGAAGTTCATCACACTCTGGGAAAGCAATTCCCGGTCACCTTTCCAGGGACCCGGAATTGGAATGGCTCCAGGTTCAGCAGGAGGCGTGGAGTCGAGCACCTGCCCGGTTCTCTGGGAGGATTGTGTCCAGCCCGGAATTCTGTAAGCCCGGCCCGCCTATGGATCAAGGGAGAGATACAAGAAACAGATGTACTTCCATTCCCCTGCTTAGGAAGCCAGACGGAGATGTGTTCCAGTGAGAAAGAGGGAGAAATCGAGCCGAGGAAAAGTGAGGTTTCACACCTGCTGAGAGGGGAGGGGAGACCCCAGGCAGCATCTGCACAGCAGGCACAGCGGGGAGCCAGTCCAGACTGGCTGGAAGGCGCAGGACCTCTTTGGGATGACAGAGTTGAGGGAGGACGTGAGGCTTGTGAATGTCTTAAGCGGGAATGTGGTGGCAAAGGGCACGGTGTCGGCTTAGTCATGACATCACATGAAACTAAGCAAACGGGCACCTGGCGGCTCTGTTGGTTGGGTGTCCGACTCTGGCTCAGGTCATGATCTCACAGTTCATGAGTTCGAGCCCCACACTGGCCTCTGTGCTGACAGTGCCTTTGTGAGTGCGAGCCCCAAGTCCAGCTCTGTGCTGACAGTGTGGAGCCTGCTTGGGATTCTCTCTCTCTCTCTCTCTCTCTCTCTCTCTCTCTCTCTGCCCCTCCCCCACTCACTTGCTCTCTCTGTCCCTCTCTCGAAATAAATAAACTTAAAAAAAAAAAAAAAAACAGACAACAACTAAGCAAACAGAAACAGTCACTCCAGGAAAAAATTATGCAGGAAAGGAAAAGGAACCCTAACCTTCCACATTTCTCAGCTACAAATGGTATCTGGGGAATAAATCCTTCCGTGTAAATACTAAGGATTTTGTGAACCACAGTGATCATATATGTTGGGGGATGGGAGGGTGAAAGGGTGTGTGTGTCGTGGGGGCAGGGAGGGAAGAGAGCAAAACCCACAGACCTAAAACAGAAGCTCCTGGAACAGCTGTCAGTGGAAGTGAAGACCACAGTAGTTGTCTGAAAGAAGTGAGAATAGTTCCTGTAGAGAATAAGACACGGGAGGGGGACACTGTTTCATTTCTTTCTTTTTTTTTTTTTTTTTAAATTATGTTCTAGAATTCTTTGGACACTGAGGTGCACATAAAACTGTAGTAACAATAAGAATAGAAACACCGGTTGGCAGAAGATCGTCTGTTAACCTGTTTATTGACGTGTTCGCATTTTTAGCTGCGGTAAACAGCTAGCCCAGAGTCCCAATTCTGCAAAACAAGAAAATGCTGTCGAAGAAAAATACTTCTCTGGTAGGCCTCTGAGAATTGCAGAATTGAGGACATGTGCCTTTTTTTTTCTTACCTCTCTAGATTATCCTCTTGACTTGAACCACAGCGAAACCTTCCTACAAACCACAACGTTTCTTCCCGAAGACTTCACCTACTTTGCAAACCATACCTGCCCTGAGAGGCTCCCTTCCATGAGTGAGTAGAGCCACCCTGGCTTTGCAGACTGACGGGTCTTTTTATCTGATTAAAATAAGAATGAGAGGTTTTTTTTTCCCCCTAATGTTTTATTTTTGAGAGAGTGCAAGTGGGGGAGGGGCAGAGAGAGGGGGCTGCAGAGGATTGGACGATGTGGGGCTTGAACTCACGAACCGAGAGATCATGACCTGAGCAGAAGATGAATGTTTTGAGTTTGGGCATGATCACTTGGGATTACCCATCGGTGGTGGGGCCGTGCATGGGTGCTCGCCTCGGGAGCCCTCAGAGAGGCTTCAAGCACAGCCACTTTCCTCCTTCCTCTTTGAGACGTTCAGCTGCCATTCAGTCAGTCTCAATTTCTTTCCACTCCATTGGCAGAGCCAAAGCTCTAAAGTCTTAACTTCTTGACTTACTGCTTTGCCCAGTAATAGTGATGAAGTGAAATACAGGGGGTTGCAAAGCAGAGGAAGGGCCTCCCGGCACTGTGAAAGACGGCAGTCAGCTAAAAACGCATTGAACCTCCCTAGAGAGTGAAACCCTGGACATGGGGGGAGACTTCTGTCATTTTCTGGCCTCTTAATTCTTTTTCTTCCCCCCCCCACCCCTTTCTCTGTCCAGAGGGCCCAATAGACATAAACATGAGTGAAATCGCAATGGACGACATCCATGAAATCTTCTCCAAAGACCCAGCCATCAAGCTCGGAGGTCACTGGAAGCCTTCGGATTGCATGCCTCGATGGAAGGTAGGCTGTGAAGTCAGACCAGATGCTAGGAGGCCCACCTGGACTTGGCCATCATCCCAGGTCGCCGTGGGATTCACGGACCGTGATAATCTGTGCTTTGCACCCTACTGCCCGATGCAAAGTATCTGCAGTTCATGGAAACGCTTTGGAGGCGTGGGTTTCCCTAAGGACAGGCTGCAGCCCCGGAAGTGTGTGTCGTCCGCATGGCTGAGCGGGACCCTTTGGTCTTCTTTATAGGCGTCTTGGCTAAGCAAGGAGGAGGGTTGGCAAAAGCCATCTTCACAAATCCGGGGCTGCATGTGCCTCATTCGGCATCGTTACTCTGAGCTTAGTGCGACCAAGAGCGGAGTTCTCCAGCCTGACACTGAGAATTTCTGGTTGTTTCTCTGCATGACTGTAGTTAGGAGGCATCCGTGTGTGGATCTGGCTCATGACACCGGCCTAAGTCCAGTGTTTCAACAAGTATTTGTTCAAGTGCTGTTTCTGTGCCGGTCCTGCAAGGAACAAGGCAGATGTGGAATAGATGGGCATTTCCAGCCCATCACTGGGCGTATGACCAGCACTAAGAGATGAGATAGATGTATATCTGTCTATCTCAGAGTGCGCTGCACGCTCTAAGGGGAAGTACTGTTTTGTGGAGCGTGTTTTAGTTGTATGCCTCTGTATCCATGGACGTGTTTGTGGGACAGGTCTTGGTGGAGGATGAACGTCTTCCTCTGGGTTGTGGCCTAGAAAGAACTCACTCAGCAGGTGCACTATGTACACAGCATGGTGTGTGTGAGGACAGAGTCCCCTCACTTCCGAGGGTCCACCTGCCAACATAGCTGCTCCTTCAGCAGAGGCTGTGGACAAGGCAGCCTTCCAGAATAGCCCAAGAGCCGGTCCCCCGATTCTGCAGCAGCCTCGTGCCACAGAGCAGAAGTCGGGGGGACTCACGGGGCGGCTTCTCTCGTGTGACCCTCTCCAGGTGGCGATCCTCATCCCTTTCCGGAACCGCCACGAGCACCTCCCAGTCCTGCTCAGACACCTGATTCCCATGCTCCAGCGCCAGCGCCTGTGGTTTGCGTTTTATGTGGTTGAACAGGCGAGTGGCCCTTCCTTCCCTCTTCTCTCTGTTCCGAGGCAGCAGTTCAGAGTCCACCTTTGGAGTGCAGAGCCAGGGAAACGGAAATCTGACGATCGAGCCACCCAGAGGTGAAAGGGAGGGCAGAGAGAGCAGTTTGGGTTTGAGGTGTTACCCGAGACGGGCAGACCCGAGTCCAGGGTGGACCTGTGTGTGCCCTTCGACAAAGGCTCCTTGTGTGGGGGTTGAGTCAGAGCTGCCTTGGGTGGTGTCTTCAGTCTCCAGACCCAGGAAACTCCTCGTAAGATAAGGATAAGGAGCCGTGAGTAGAAGTGGCTGTATTGTTCTTTCCTCCCTTTATGGGGCTTCCAAATGCTGTTATGGGTCGAATGTCTGCCTTTAGGACAGTCTTGGGAGAGAGTCACCACCCCTCTTATTTCTAAGGAGATCGGGGCGAGATGTCAAGTGGCTTGTGAGGCAGTGATGAGCGTGCTGGCCCGGCCCCCAGGGGTCCCTCCCCGTCGGGTTCAGTCAGCGCTCCTTTAGGCAGGGCTGGGACAGCAAAGAGTTTGCTCCGGGAGCAAAAGAAAAATAAAGTTCTGCTTCTTTTAGGTCGGCACCCAGCCTTTTAATCGAGCCATGCTTTTCAACGTCGGCTTTCAAGAAGCAATGAAGGATCTGGACTGGGACTGTCTTATTTTTCATGATGTGGATCACATTCCAGAAAGCGATCGGAACTACTATGGATGCGGGCAGATGCCGAGACACTTCGCAACCAAGCTGGACAAGTATATGTACCTGTGAGTATCACGTCCCCGGGAAGAGGTCAAATCTGAAAGGATGCTGAGAGACGCATAGGTGGCCAAAGCCAGTTAGCTCCACCCAGCACGCATCGGCTGGCGAAGGGATGAACAAAATGGAGCACGGCCACAGCACGGTACGCTGTTAGGCAGCAAACAGGAAGGGAGTCCTGACACGCTGGCCGGTGGGTGAACCCTGAAAGCATTGGTGCGAGGCAGGAGCTACTTACCAGAGGCCATGTGTTGGCCTGATCGTATTTCCATGACTTGCCCAGAATTCGGCAAAGCCGCAGACACAGAAAGGACAGTGATGGTTAGGGTTGAGGGGAGGAGGGGGAACGGAGAGTGGCCACTGATGGGTACAAGGCTTCTTTTTTGGGGTGATGGAAGGTGTTAGAATGGATTGGGGTCGTGGTGTCACGACTCCGTGAATATCCCAAAAACGACGAAGTTGTGTACTTTAAGTGCATGAATTATATGGAACGCCAGTTATGTGTCAATAAAGCTGTTATGAAAAAGACAATTAGAGAAGGATGCAGTTAGCTACGGAGGGCGACGTGCCTCAGCACAAGGAAACGGTTGCAGATGGGTCAGGACAGCAGTGCGGAGAGCGCTGTTTCACGTTGTGTGGTTCTCCAGTGAGATGGCGGCCTGTCCTGGGGACAAACCACCCTTGGACGCACAGATGACTGAAGCTGTACGTCCCCTTCCAGGCTTCCTTACACCGAGTTCTTTGGTGGAGTGAGCGGCTTAACGGTGGAACAGTTCCGGAAGATCAATGGCTTCCCAAACGCTTTCTGGGGTTGGGGCGGAGAAGATGATGACTTATGGAACAGGTACCCCCTTTTCCCGTTTCCGGTGCCTTCTAGAAACACTGCCTTAGGCTCCCCCAGACAAGCGCCACGCAGGAGGGATAGGGTGCAAGCCACGGAGGTAATGTGAAGTGTTCTAGCAGCCACGTTTAAAAAGGTTAAAAAAGAAAAAGACGGGAAATTAATTTCACTGTATTTTATTAATAAAACATGTTAACAGTGTATTTATCATAATATATCAAAAATAATGTCCTTCCAACATATAATCAGTATAAAATGTTGACAAGATCCTTCACATTCATCTTTTTTTCCCCTTCTATCTTTGAAATCTGGTATTTATTTTACACTCCTAGCACATTTCACTGAAACCTCCCCAAACCAGAGGTCACATATTAGTGATGTGTACACGCATTTATCCGTACCATCAGATACGGCTTGTGTTGTACAAGTTTGGGTGAACAATGCTGTAATTGAGTAGCGTCAACTAGTCTTTTTACAGAGTAAGTGAATAGTAACCTAGTAAGGAACAAATAAGCAAAAGAATTTCTACCTTGTATCTGTTTACTTTCTAAATTGGCTTTAAAAAAGAAAGCTACGTGTTGCTTTTTAATTACAGAGTAATACTTGCCGGTAAAAAATTCACATAATACAAAGGTGCATAAACCAGAGCGTAATTCTTAATCCCCCACCGCTATCCTATTTCATTCCTAGGAAGTAGCGATTTCGAACAGGCTGTTTCTTACCCCACTTTTTTCTGTTCCTACGTAAATAACCCAGGCCCATCCCTTCTCCAACCACGTTAATACAGAGAGAGCCACTTCCTTAATTTTAACAACGGCATGGTATCCCTTTACGTGGATACACGAGAATTTATTTTAATCCTCTCCTGTCGATGAATATTGTTGTTCGCAGTTTTGAATATCCTTGTTCACGTGTGCAGATATTTCTGTAGCTTAAATTCCTTCTTGTGGAACAGCAGAGTCAAGTAAGTTGCTCTTTTGAATTTGGATAGTAATCGCCAGGATTTTCTTCCAGAAGAGATTGCAGAAAGAGTTCAAGCCATGGTGCATCACCGTTCCATCATGGCCAACATTGGCTATAAACAACCTTTTACATTTTGCCACAGTTCGGCCCTTCAGCAGCCGCGTGTGGCCCGGGCCTGCTATACTGGACAGAGGAGCTCCAGACAATTCTTTCTCAGTCTGAGAGATAAAAATGGCATCTCATCCTTTTAATTAATTTGGGTTTCTTAGGAACCTGGTGAGGATGAACGGCTTTGCCACAAACCTACTGGTTGACTGGTCCTTGAGTCCAGTCAAACTCCAATTCAGGACATCTGTCAATTCTCTGCTGGCACTGTCCCCAGGTCAGCAGGAACCCCCTTGGGTGCAGGATCTGGGGCTGGTTCCCCCCAGTGTGCTGCCCAATTCCAGGCACACAGTAGGCATCCTATATATATTTATCAACTCAGAGTAAGAAGGAGAGTGTAATTTGGAGTCAAGAGGAGGATGTTGAAATAATATTCTCCCGCAGTGTTGACATATGAAGACAACCGTAAATTTTACACAGCTCTCCAAAGTCTGCCTCCGTGTGTTCATAGTTTCTTACAGTCCCATCAAGTTTCCAGTTCCAAAAGTTTCCAGTTCCAAACTTTTTGAAGTTCCCAGCTTCAAAATCCTATCTTTTTCATACTAAGGATAAATAACCGAATACCTCCTTAAATGCTGCTGTCCCCATAGTGTTGTGAAGTTTTACATCTAGATCAGAGCATGTCCTACAAATGAGTTCACCTCCGTGGTGACGGGGGAGTTGGGCAGAGTAATTAAGTTCACAACCAGGAAAGCACAGTGCAACTCTGACTTTCCTGACTTGCGTTATAGCAGGTGGTGGAAAGGAAAAGTGTTTTGTCCACCAGTGAGAAAAATATTTTTGATAGGATCCGAACAAGCCAGCCGAGAGGGCGTGTGCACTCACCCCCTGGGGGACGCTCACCGATGTACCTGTCCTGGGGACCTGGCGGCACACCTCACTCTCGAGAATTTTAAATTTCTTTTCTTCCTCAAAACTTTTTTTGTATTGTAGACCTCTTGTCTGCAACCACGCACTTGCCCAGAGGGTAGGCAATTGAATATTTAGGTGCAGAAGTTCTGTTGTTCACCTTGGGGTTTCTCAGCCTCGGCATAGGTGTGGACACCTGCACTGCTAGATCATTTGGTCTAAAAGCCCATTCTCTTTGTCTCGGACAGAGTACAGAACGCAGGCTACTCCGTGAGCCGGCCAGAAGGCGACACTGGGAAATACAAATCTATTCCTCATCACCATCGAGGAGAAGTCCAGTTTCTTGGAAGGTTGGTGCAATGTGTTTATCCTTCTCACAAATACCCTCTGTACCTTGCATTTGCAGATGTCCCAGAGCATGTGGCAACCCTTTGTCTTCCTCCCCACCTCCTCTCTAAGGTCCGGTTCTGGTGGCTGTTGAATAGTTCCTGGAGAGATGGTCATTTACCCGTGAGGCAGGCGCTTGTGTGAAATCAGATTATCGGTGCAAAACTTGATCATAGATCTTTTAAGGAAATCGGTCACTTGGCAGCTTAAGCTTCATGGTCTCTTCTGTAGTCTTCAGGGAGTTGGAGAAAAATCCACTCCCGTTAAAGGTCTCTGTGTAACCTACACCCACACCACAAAGCAGACTGGCACCCTTCCTGCGAGCTCCGGTTCCGGAAGGGTGGCCCCTGAAATTCCGTTTGTACTTGCTTTCTTATCACCTTTGCTTCTGATAAGCAGCTTCCATACTGGACTGATTGGGGCATACAGATGGAGGGACATCTCTGCCTTTCCAGGAGTAGCTTTTTGTCTCATTAACTGGGAGGAGGCCTGTTCCCTAGACCGTCAGTTCTGATCGCATGCATTCTGTTGTCATGGGAGTAGGAAGGCACCGAATGCTGACCCTGACCTTCTCATCTGATGGATTTTTAGTGTCTTACCTGCCACTCCCCTGCCCCCTGCCCTTACCTTCGGCAAGTCATTTAACATCATGAGCCCTGGCTTCTTCATTCGCTATGGGGCAGGTACGTTAACTGAAATGATGTCATAAGGAAAGCACCTGGCGTGAAGTAGGAGGTGTTTCCCATAATAACATCTGGCCTGGAGCGGCTGCACGGGTGGGCCAGTCACCCGCCAGGGGACGCAGCGTTGCTGCCCTGGGTTGTGTCCCCTCCCGTGTCCGCCCCGCCCCATCCCCTGCCAGGAGGAGGTGAGCCCCTCACTCAGAGCCACCCCTCTGTTCTCTGCTTCAACAGGTATGCTCTGCTGAGGAAGTCCAAAGAACGGCAGGGGCTGGACGGCCTCAACAACTTGAACTACTTTGCAAACATCACATACGACGCCTTGTATAAAAACATTACCGTCAACTTGACACCCGAGCTGGCTCAGGTGAGCGAGTACTGAGAGGAGGAGAGGATGTATGTGCTTTACCCGCCGCCACCCAGAAGGCAGCCTGGTGTGATGTCTGGGGGCTCCACACAGGAAGAGAGTAGAAATACAGTGTCTGATGAAGGATCACAGGGTTCGAGGGGGAAAAAAAATGTGAACAGTGTCCACGCACAAAACGCCTTCACTGTGGCTTGGGAACTCCCATCACGAGGACTGGCTTTCTATTTTCACAAGACGACGTCTGTCCTGCTGCTCTGCTCCCCCGGTCTCCTGCCCCAGCGTCCCGTCTCAGCCAGGACCTCTACACCCGGAACCGAGATCCACCACGGTCCCACCGCCGAGCCCGTTCCTCCTCCAAATGGCCTTTGGAGCAAAGAGGCAGCCCCACCCCAGGGCAGCGCAAGTGAAACTCCACCCACCATTCTTCTCCATCTCTGGTGTTCTCTTCGGTTTCATTTTTTTAAAGGAAAAAAATAGATAAATAAATTACCTGCTTTGGGTGGGGATTGAGGGTGGGGGGGGAGGGATCGGGGAAGATAAATAGACATATAACAATCACTTCTTGAAGAAGTATAATTGTAAATAAGCCATGTAAAATGCCTTTTTTAAATTTAATTTTATAGCTGGCTCCAATTCGAACCGAGGATTTCTACATTAGCTCACTTATTTGGTTGGCAAATGCAGGAACTCCGTTAAAAACGCAGGGGAAGTGGAAGAATGTCCCCTCCCAAATTGCTGTCACTTTGGAAGGGAGAGGATGCAGGGCATGTCACCTACAGAACGAGCCGGTCCAGTCTGTCACTGGTAGCTAACTCCTGCCCCCTCCCATCCTCCTCTTCCGAAAGTCTTTGCTCTTGACTTTTGCTGTGGACGCGCTCTCATCCAGCCACCTGCTAGACAGGAGCCCTCGGGGGCCTCCCTGTGCACACGCCCCTGGATTTCTGGACTCAAGTGTTTATCCTTTCATCACTGAGAGAGGTGGGGGTGGGGTGGGGTGGAGGGGTTTTCTGCCTCTTTTCTCCTCTTTTTTTTTTTTTCTTTGTTTTTGTTTTTTTGTTTTTGCTCTTGTGGAACTTGGCCACAATTCCTGAAATCTGTGCCTAAATTACTAACTAGCTTCAGTGATTCCTCTGAATATTTCCCTGTTTGGATTTCTGGAAAGATTGTCAACATTATGAACTAGTACATAGAAATAATGAGCGATGGAATGAAGAATTCAGCTGGGGAGCAGGTGACACTTGTGTGCCGTGGGTTAGCTAGGGTCCTGGTTAGCCCCGATCAGAGCTTTGCAAAGCAGGCTCCAGGATGCAAGGACCCAAGCCCATGAGCTGTGTTCACACCCCATGCACTTCTTGAAGTTAGATTCCAAATTGCCCTCGAAGTTGTGCCTCTCTGTTTTTCCCTGAGCCAAATCCCTCAAGTTATAGTTCCTGTTGGCTTCTGCAGGACGCCGACAAATGCCAGTCTTTTTCCTCTCCTTTTCCATAAAACATATTTATATATCGTGATTAGGAGTACTTCCTGAAAAGTACTTCATATTTTTTTTAATTGCCTTGTTTGCCTTCAACTTCCTTAATTTTCATGGTTTACATGAATGTGTGTGTAGGGGGTATATTTGTGTATTCGCGTGCGGGTTGGGGGTTTTCTCCGTTGCATGTGTTGGTTCCATGGACTTATGACCCCCACAAGCTGTGGGAGTGATTGGCCGGGCCTTGTTTTTTGTTCTTGCTTTTTTGTTCTTTTGAAGAATAGAATGGTGTATATAGAAAATAGCATTACAAAGCTCTTATCAGCTCATATGAGAAGGCAGGTTGTTGCCCTTGAAAATGCTGGTAAGTTGTATCCTAGGTTTTAAAAGAATGTTGAGCATCTCATGCTTTGAAAGACCTTCACGGGGGAACATTACACCCAGGAGCTCACTTGGTTTTCCTTTGTGAAGTCTGGTGCATAGAGCAATAAAGATTTCTCCGCCCTCCCCTCCCCCCAGGCCTGTGTGCTGGCCTTGACGCTTCTGGCCCTTCTCCTGTCCTCCTTCGTCACTGAAGGCCATGAGCCACTTTCAGTGGGACACAACTATATGATGTCGTTTGGAAGAATTTGCTGGGATACACCGATCCTTGGTTAAGGACGGTGTGCGTGTACCCAGCAGTGTCGTAAAATGGTCTCGGTCGAAGCTTTTCATGAACATCTTTGCCACCGAGAACAAAATGTTGGCAAGAGGTGAAACGCCTGATTTTAAAAAGAAAATGCTGATTTGAGGACAAGAGGAAAGGTCTCTTTTCACTGCTTGAAGTAAGGTCACTGAAACTATCTTTGCGATCACGTGTGAGTTTGTTCTCTTAGTGTGAAATCGCGTGAAATCGCTTTACCGTGTGCTGCTGAGTCATTTACCCACCAAGTTGGGAGTGTCGTGCGGGAATATAAAAGGCAATATACAACCAGGCCCGTGAGCTGTTAATGGTGTAAGAGTCTCATGTTAAAAAAAAAAAAAAAAAAAAGAACAATACGAACCAAATGTGACCTTGTGAGTATTTTGGCAGCTGAAATTCTTTAAGGCTACTGATGGGTGACCCCTTAAATCAGTCTCGTCTTTGATTGCTGCGTGCAGGGAAAGGTTTCTCGTTTCACGCGGTTTTTCTGGGGGGGGAGGAGTTATTGCAAAAATATTTCTTTTGACATTACAGGGACTGTTTTGTTGCAGCTCCTTTACCACAGACATTAATAGCTGAGCAACAGCCACATGTACTGATTGTGTCCACTCACCATTGACGATGGCATTGAACGTAGCTAGCTAGCATCCTTCCATCACTACATTTTTTTTTTTTTTTGAGCTTGCTCTTATGTTTTAAGAGGTGCCAGGGGTACATTTTTGCACTGAAATCTAAAGATGTTTTAAAAACACTTTTCACAAAAATAGTCCTTTGTCATTACATTATTTACTCATGTGTTTGTACATTTTTGTATGTTAATTTATGAATGATTTTTTCAGTAAAAAATACATATTCAAGAACCAAACCTTGGTGGTCATCTGTCTTTACCTAGAACCGTTTGGCTCCTCGGGGGCCTTTCTTCTCCTTTCCTCATGGGAGCTCAGCTCCTGTGTGCTCCTTCAAGCACCTTGACTTCCACACGCTGCCCCGCCGACCTCTGGGTACTCCCGAGAGAAAACCTGCCCGCCCGACCCCCGAGACCAGGCCAGTGAGTGAGAAACTCAGCCGTTGGAGCAAAAGCACCGAACCCCACTGTGCTGCCCAGGCATATCCTCCCACAATGTCTTTCCAGAATTGGCCCAGGTGATGCCCATCGAGTCGAGCAAGACACCTGGGCACGGAGAGGATGAAAGGTGATGGAGTCCAGATCGAAGGTCCTCTGGGGCCAGTCCTGCCTGGTTCCGCTTGGAGATTGTAATCATAGCTTCTATTTGTTGAGTGTTTACCACTCACTGATCTTTATGGAGTATAAAGTTCCGTGCCCAGGTGCTAGGAATACAATGATTAGCAAAAAGGACAGGGTCAGTGGCCTCCTAAAGCTTACTGTCCTCTTGCCTCACACGCCCCCCCCCCCCGCCCCCCGTGGAGGGTATGATTAAAATTAAAAACCACAGGAGTGTTACAAAGGACGTGAGCACAATGTGTGGAAGGCGTTCCCGAGGGGATGTTGATGAGCTGAGAGGAGACAAGTGGGGTCACCCAGTAAACTGCAGGAACAGAAAAGCATCAGGCTGGTGCAGACGGTAAAGGGCTGCCCTGGGGACTGCTAGGCTGGAAGGTGGATGAAGCCCGAATGCCTTTCGGGGCCTCGTGCACCGAGGTAAGGAGATTGGGTTTTATCCTTAGAGCAATGGCCTCAAGGGTTCCCAGCAGATAGAGCTGTGTGTGATGTCATTAGTTTTATTTTATCTTGTTTTTTTAAAGTTTGAGAGCGAGAGAAAGCATGAGCGGGGGAGAGGCAGGGAGAGAGGAAAGAGTGAGAATCTCCAGCAGGCTCTGTGCTGCCAGCGTGGAGCTCGAGGCCGGGCTGGACCACAAGAACCATGAGATCATGCCCTGGGCTGAAGCCAGATGCTTAACTGAGCTGCCCAGGCATCCCTCAGTAGTCATTGTGATAGATGGTTCTGGCTGCAGGGAAAATGGGTGCTGTAGAGAAGCAAAGGAGAAGGAGGGGGTTCGGGTAAGTGCACACAGTCACGCGGGGACAGTGTGGAGGAGAGGGGCTGGGGGCAGCTGGGGGAACGTGACCTGGCCTCAGGCATCCCCACTTGGGTAGACGGCAAGGCCATTCCCTGGGACGAGGGCACTGGAACTGGACCAGGTTCACGGGAAAGACCACAAGATCAGTTGTGAGCATGTTGAGTTCGGGGGGTTTTTGAGACCCCCAAGCCGAAATGGCCAACAAGCAGTTGTACGTGTTCCAGCCTGGGGACTGCAAAGCGCAGTGGGGACCAGGATGGGTCAGGAGTCTCCCGTGTGGGAGATGAGTGCGGGTCTAGGAGTGGAACCAGCTGGTTCGGTGCTGAGTAGAGCAGGAGCGGGCCCAAGCGTCGAAGAGGTCCATTTATACCGGTTGAGAAGAAGAAGGTGAGTGAGCAGGGCAGACAGACTGGTTGGAGGAGCCAGCAGCCGGTTGGATGGGAAAGTCAAAGGAAGAGGTGTATGAGGGCGAGTGGTCAACAGAGACCTGATGTACGATGAGGCCTGAAACTCATGGGGAGCAAGGAGGCGGCCGGCGATGGACGTCCCGCAGGGGGTGGGCCGAGAAAGGCGAGGCGGCAGTGGGTGCAGGCATCTCTCAGATCCCATGTGAAGGGGTGAAAAGAGAAGGCTGGTAGCTGAGGGAAGCGTGTGACGCTCGAGGAGGGTTTTATTTTGGTTTTCCAACAAGAGAAACCTGAGTATGTTTTCGAACCGCAGGGAGACGCCGACCGGAGAAAGAGAGCTGAGTATCCGAGGCACAAGGGCTAATTTAGCAGGAATGTACCTGGGCTGCTGGCGGGGGAGGGGGGAGACTCAACAAAACCCAAGAGGAATTAGGACCCCTTCCTAGTCATTTCTACGTGGCAGACACCGACACCCTGTGAAGATCCTTACAGCTGTTCAAAAAAAACAAGGTTCCTTTTCAGTGAGTCGCCAGAATTGGAATTAGGCAGAGTTGATTCCTGGTGACTACACTTCCTCCCCACTCGTGATTTTTTTTTAATTTGGGGGAAGTACAGTCCTAAAAATGGTAGTTCCCATTTATTGATGCTTGTCCTGTGCCAGGGGCTGTGCTAACGCAGCACATTGTACACAATTAGTCCTCAGCCCTGTCGGGGAGACTGTCCCTCTTTCTAGAGCGAGGTTTCTTAACCCTCGGCTCTTAACATTTGGGGCGGGATCCTTCTTTGTACAGGGAACGGTGTGGGGGGCGGGATCATTCTTTGTACAGGCAACGGTGTCGGGGGCGGCCGTGGCTGTGCTCTGTGCACTGCAGAGAATTTAGCTGCACCCTTGGCCTCTACCCTCTACCGGCCAGTAGCAGCACCCCGTCCTCCCCAGTTGTGACAACCAAAATTGTCACCAGACATTGCCAAATGACCCTGGAGAGAGCAAAATCCCTTGGCTGTCCTAGTGCTGGGGAACAGAAGCCACCAAAGCCACTGCTCACTTGAGGTCCCAAGACTAGCACCCGGAGACAGCCAGGATTTGAACACGGGGTCATTTTTGCCCCAAGGTAAATGCTCTGAACCCCCATGCTACTTCTGGTCCGACTTCTTTTTTGTATATGTGCTCTTAATAGCTTTTGTTTAAGACACGGTTCATATATATTTTTTTAATTTTTTAATGTTTTTAAATTTATTTTTGAGAGAGAGAGAGTGCAAGCAGGGAAGAGGCAGAGAGAGAGGGAGACACAGAATCTGAAGCAGGATCCAGGCTCTGAGCTGTCAGCACAGAGCCCTATGTGGGGCTTGAACCCATGAACCGTGAGATCATGACCTGAGCTTAAGTACGACGCTTAGCCGACTGAGCCACCCAGGCGCCCCTAAATATTTTTATTAATAAAAGTAATACATGAGTATGTGCTCACTGAAAAAGTATTAAATCTCTCCCCCTTGAATGGTAGCAGTTTGGCTGGCGTCTATATTGATGCCTGTCTGCCTACACGTATGTATGGGGAGGTAAAGACATGTATGCTTAGAAAAACAACATAAATCGTCTTGTAATAACTTCTGTTTTTTTATCTTACTATTTTTTTTAATGTTTATTTATTTTTGAGACAGAGTGCAAGTGGGGGAGGGGCAGAGAGCGAGGGAGACACAGAATCTGAAACAGGCTCCAGGCTCTGAGCGGTCAGCACAGAGCCCGACGCGGGGCTCGAACCCACGAACCGTGAGATCATGACCTGAGCCGAAGTCGGGCGCTTGACCAATGGAGCCCCCCCAGGCATGCCATCCTACTATTTTTTGGAGATATCTTCTCTGTGATTGAAAGGCTTCCTCCAATAAAGCTCAGTGTCGCTTCCTCGGAGAGGCATTGTGTGAGCACCACACTAAAATGGTTCATTCCCTAGTCTCCTTTATTTTCTTCCACAAGACTTCTTACCCTGAATCCCATATTTTTCTTGGTTCTTTGCTCATTGACTGTCAACCCACTAAAACGTAGTCCCTGTCAAGTAGAGTGTGTGCTTTGTTCTTGCTCTATCCCTACTGCCAAGAACTGGCCCAGGCACATAGTAGGTGCTCATTAAATCTTTGTTGAACGTAGCTGTCTCCTTCCTTTGAATGGCCACATGGAGTAACCGCTGTGTGGACCGATGTCATTTATTTAGTCCTTTCCCTCGGAAAGGACATGGAATTTGTTTTCAGTTTTCCACTGTCACATTATATGCCCCACAGCGAACACGGCTGCATGTAAATCCACGTGCACGGACATAAGCGGGTCACCTTGAGTCTCAGAAGTGAGGGTGAGTGGTGTTCGATGATAGTACGATGCCATTTTTGCAAGATGAAGTTGTGGAAATTGGCCGCACAGCCCGTGAATATACCTCGTGCTACTGAACTAGACACATTGTAAAAATGGTTAAGATTTACTTTGTTTTTTTAAATTTTTTAATGTTTATTTCTGAGACAGAGAGAGACAGAGCATGAACGGGGGAGGGGCAGAGAGAGAGGGAGACACAGAATCGGAAACAGGCTCCAGGCTCTGAGCCATCAATCCAGAGCCCGACGTGGGGCTCGAACTCACGGACCGCAAGATCGTGACCTGGCTGAAGTCGGACGCTTAACCAACTGAGCCACCCAGGTGCCCCAGTTAAGATTCACTTTTACATTATGCATATTTTTACCACAATTTAAAAAATGATAAAATTCTTATTAACCTCATCCAATAGGAACTTCCATTACCTCCACTTTTTTTAATGTTTATTTTTGAGAGAGAGAGAGGGTGCAAGCAGGGGAGGGGCAGAGAGAGAGGGAGACACAGAATCCGAAGCAGGCTCCAGGCTCCGAGCTGTCAGCCCAGAGCCCGGTGCGGGGCTTGAACTCACCAACCGTGAGATCATGATCTGAACCGAAGTTGGACGCTCAACCGACTGAGCCACCCAGGCGCCCTCCACTTGAGCCACCCAGGCGCCCTCCACTTTTTTTTTTTATGTTTATTTTGAGAGAGAGAGAGAGAGAGAGAGAGAGAGAGAGAGAGAGAGAGAGAGAGAAATAGAGTGCAAGCAGGGGAGGGGCAGAGAGAGGGAGACACAGAATCCGAAGCAGGCTGCAGGCTCTGAGCCATCAGTACAGAGCCCGATGCGGGGCTCTAACCCACGAACAGTGACATCATGACATGGGCCGAAGTCGGATGCTTAACCGACTGAGCCAGCCAGGTGCCCCTTAAGTGGTACATTTTTAAAAAATCTATTTTGCCTCAATGCTGGTTTTGGTCATTGGTTCGGGCAGACACCACAGAAGTCATGTCCCTCTTTGCCCTAAATCTCCAGTAGCTCTCTCTTCAGCCACGTGCCAGGATCAGAGAAGCTACAGTTCGATGTTCTAACGGGCACGTCCTTCCTGTGGTGTGACCTTTCTTCCCCCGTCAGCCTGGCTTTTCCGTGTTTCGGTGTAACCTGTCACTCTTCCCTGTCACTCCCTTTTCCCTTGCGTTGCCAGAGCCTCAATTGTCTTTCTTCTCTTGCCGGGTGGTTCAGTTTCCTTCCACGGTACCGCTATTGCGTGTTACGCGGTGATAAACCAGCCAGTGCACATCGTTGGGTTTATTTTCCCTGGACTCCTTCCTTGTTCTGTGATCCCTCCTTCACCGCCCACTTTTCTGTATATTTTTAGCCTAACTCAGGGGTTAGCAAACTATGGCCAGCCGGCTGCCTGTCTTTGTGAATAAACTTTTGACTGAAACACAGCCATGCCCGTCTGTTTACGAGTTGTCCGTGGCTACCTCAAGGGAGGGCGGCAGAACAGAGCAGTTGTGACAGACTACGTATGGCCCCCATACCTAAAATAGTCACTATTGGGGCGCCTGGGCGGCTCTATCGGTTAAGTGTGTGACTTCACTCAGGTCGCGATCTTGCCGTTCGTGAGTTCAAGCCCTGCATCGGGCTCCCTGCTGCCAGCACGGAGCCCACTTCAGATCCTCTGTCCCCTTTCTCTCTCTCTTTGCTCCTCTCCCACTTTTTCCCTCTGCAAAAATAAACAAACGTTTAAACATAAAATGTTTACCCTCTGGCCCTTGACAGTTTCTTGTGCCAGTTTCTTGCCGAACTGATTCATTTCCGGTACAAAGTATTAAATTTTGTACGTGAGCCCGACCAGAATTGGAATGCATTTAGAGCTGACGCTGGGACATGAGCCTCCAGGGGGTTTCCCCGTGCTTCTCCCTCTGCTGGGAGCACTTCTTTGATTTCAGAAATGATAGATGTCTTCCCGGAACACCCAGTCTGAGACAGCTGACCATCCCAGTCCTGGCTAGTTTTTCGTCACACCACATCATTAGAAGAAGTTCCTTGTTCGTTTGGTTGTTCACTGGTTTATTAGCTGCCTTCCCCCTCGACACTGTAAACTTCTGGACGACAAAGAAGCTGCACTCCCCACCACCCACAGCTCCGTGTGCCAGTACATGGGGTGAAAATATCTGTAGAATGGGGCGCCTGGGTGGCTCAGTCGGTTAGGCCTCAGACTCTTGATCTCGGCTCAGGTCATGCATGACCTCTCGGTTCGTGGGCTCAAGCCCCACATCGGGCTGCGTGCTGGAGCCTGCTTGAGATGCTCTCTCTCCCTCTCTCTCTGCCCCTCCCCTGCTCACGCTTGCACACACACACTCTCTCGAATTAAATAAATAAACTCTGAAAAAATGTGTCGAATGAGAGAGAAACCGAAAGAGAGACAGGAGGTATGTGTAGGAGGGGGGGATGGGATGGGATGGCCATCTACCCAGATTCCTAGACTTTTCAATTTGTCCTTCTTACGAAAACTATGGGCCACCCCTGGTTTTATCTAATTTCTCTTTCTCTAACAGCGAAGGAAACGGAGAAGTGAAGGAACTTCTCCAGGCTGTGGAGCTCTGGTTGTAGAAGGTAGAATCTGGCTATCGGCCATCTGTTTTTGTTGTTGTTGTTGTTAATGTTTATTTATTTTTAAGAGAGAGAGACAGAGACAAAGTGTGAGTGGGGGAGGTGCAGAGAGAGGGAGACACAGAATCGGAAGCAGGTTCCAGGCTCTGAGCTGTCCGCATAGAGCCCAATACGGGGCTCAAACTCGTGAACCATGAGATCGTGACCTGAGCTGAAGTCGGATGCTTAACTGACCGAGCCACCCAGGCGCCCCTGGCTATCAAACATCCTTCCACATCACTGCTCTTTCTAGAATTAAGAGCAAGAGATTTACTCCCCGACCTCCCCTCCTCCTACCTCTAGGCTCTCCGCAAAGCAGGGACCTCTTTCCTATTTGGCTACTTCCCTAAGCCACCCGCCAGTGTTCTGGAAATAAAGCACACCGCTTCTGTCGGTGCCTGGCCAGCAGTAGTGGGGAGTGGAGGGGCAGGGCCAGGTGGCAGAGAGGAAAGGCCCGCCTTTAGGGGTGAGAGAAAAGGGCGGAAGGCTGTGCTCATAAGGGAGCCGCACGGTTCATACCCTCCCCAGCAATTTTCTGCCCACAACAAGCAGAATTCATTGCATACGTGGCATAAACTGACCTTAAGAGTTTGTCCTCACAGCAAATTCGCACATGATGGTAAATATGAATCATTACTCAGCGATCACGGTCATTAGGGGAACAGACTACGTATGGCTGCGGTATTATGGGTGCCAGGTTATGGGGAGCCTTTGTGTCTGTCCCGCACCAGGAGCCTCAAAGCAGGTCTGGGGGATGGGGTCCTCCTTCTCCTGGTGGTCAGTGGTGACGTTCGGGGCAGCTCAGGGCTGTAGGGAGGGGACATGGCAGATTGAAGGGTGTGGAATCAGCCATGGGAGATCTGAAGGAGTGTCAGGCAGAGGGAACAGCAGGTGCAAAGGGCCTGACAAACAAGGCCTGCGTGCAAACCTGTCTCTGAGTCTGCCTTCCAGTGAACCCAGCCAAAGATAGGGACTGAGCCAAAGAGCAATAAAAAAGGACAAAGCCGCTCTGTGGGGCAGGTCCGTTCTCCAGAGCTGGTGACTCAGAGGAGGCCAGGCCGCACCCGCAGTCACCCAGCTGCCTGCCCTCCATCACAGCGCTGCTCCCGCCCCACCCGGGGACCAAAGAATTGAGTCTGAAAGGCTTAGAGGCATGCAAAGACAGAAAGCGAGTCCACAAGACCTTCCAGAAGCCTCAAGAACCTCTGCTCCCGGTGCTGCAGTGTGTTTTTCTGAACCAGCGCCACCGGGGTCTTATAATCAGAGTTGTTAGTCAAATCATCCCCTCCCGAGAGAGTGAGGAGACACTGCCTGCCTCATTTCTGGCAGGCTTCAAAGTTTCCCTGTCACCACACTTTCCAGCTTTATACACTTTGAAACCCTGACCAGGAGCAGTCACCTGAAACGGCGAAACTACTCCCATATTCTAAATTTGAAAAGGTCCTCTGTCTGGGTCTGAAGCTTCTGTTTCTGAGCCTTCCTACTTGCTGGCTTCTAGGGTCACTACGGGTTCTTTCACTCATTCACTCACTCACTCACTCACTCACTCACTCACTCACTCACTCACTCACTGATTCTTGTGTTTATTCGTCAAACTTCTGATGTTGCTGGCCAGGGGCTACATGCTGAGATACAGAGATGCAGAGTACTAAGACCCTGCTCTCAAATGGCTCCTGGCCAGGTGGGGAAGGCAGATCCACTCCCTAATGGCTTAGTATGCATGAATTGTTTATCTTCTGGGCTAACTGATCCACTCCCTAAGGGCTTAGTATAAATGAATCGTTTATCTTCTGAGCTAACTGATCCACTGCCTAAGGGCTTAGTATGAATGAATCGTTTATCTTCTGAGCTAACTGATCCACTTCCTAAGGGCCTAGTATGAATGAATCGTTTATCTTCTGAGCTAACTGATCCACTCCCTAAGGGCTTAGTATGGATGAATCATTTATCT
The DNA here is from genome assembly GCF_018350175.1 of Felis catus. NCBI lineage: Eukaryota > Metazoa > Chordata > Mammalia > Carnivora > Felidae > Felis > Felis catus. The sequence goes on from NC_058370.1 coordinate 12,113,762, forward strand.
TCTGAGCTAAGTGATCCACTTCCTAAGGGCTTAGTATGGATGAATCGTTTATCATCTGAGCTAAGTGATCCACTTCCTAAGGGCTTAGTATGGATGAATCGTTTATCTTCTGAGCTAAGTGATCCACTTCCTAAGGGCTTAGTATAAATGAATAGTTTACTTTCTGAGCTAAGTGATCCACTCCCTAAGGGCTTAGTATAAATGAATAGTTTACTTTCTGAGCTAAGTGATCCACTCCCTAAGGGCTTAGTATGGATGAATCGTTTATCTTCTGAGCTAAGTGATCCACTCCCTAAGGGCTTAGTATGGATGAATTATCTTCTGAGCTAACTGATCCACTCCTTAATGGCTTAGTATGAATGAATCGTTTATCTTCTGAGCTAACTGATCCACTTCCTAATGGTTAAGTATGAATGGATCATTTATCTTCTGAGGGTGCAGTAACCATCCTATCTGGAAACAATTCAGAAAGCGTTGAATGCACAAAGAGTCTGTTGTTCATTCTATAGACAGTAAGGAGCCAAAGAATGTTCTTGAGCGGGAGAGTGGCATGAATAAAGGTGTAGTTGAGGTTCACTTACTTGGTTGCATATCTATCCATCCATGTAGCCATCCTTGCATCCAACAGATATTTAATGAGCATGTACTATGTGCCAGATACTGTGCCGTACTCCTGGCTTCCACCTCTGACAGTGAACAAGACAGTTCAAACAAACAGTCTGGGGAGGAGGGGTAGATAGACAATATAGAAGTATATTAGCGGGTTCCAGACACGCTAAAAGCTATGAAGGAAATGAACAGGGTGATGGCATTGACAGTGACCAGGAACAGGGTAAGGCTCCTTTGGTTAGATGGTCAGGGAGGACACCTCTGGGGAGCTAATGATTCAGCTGAGGTTTATAAAAGAAATGAGGCGGTTATGGCAAGAAAAGTGAAGAGAGTTACGGGATGAGGAAGGGTAAATGCAAAGGCCCTGAGGCAGGAAAGAATCTGGCTTGTTGGAGAAAATGAAAGGCAGCCAGGAAGCCAGTATGGCTGAAAGGGAGGGGAGGAGGAAAAGGTGGGATCCTGTGGGCCGCGTCCGGAACTTTGGAGCTTTGGGGAGAGCAGCCAGAGGCCACGGCAAAGTTTCAGTGGGGGAATGGCATGTCTTGGCTGCTGTGGGGAGCAAAGCCGGCGGCAGAGAACCCAGCAAGGGGGCCGTGGGCAAGCATGGTGGTGGCTTGGGCCAGGGTGGTGGCAACAGAGCCGGACAGAAGCAAAAGAAAAACAAAGACTGGGGGCTCAGGGTGGGATGGGGGGAAATTAAGATGTCTTTTTAGGATGTTTCAAGTCCAGAGTCCAGGAGAGAGATCAGGATGCTGATGGGAGTCTTAGAGTCATCTCTCGCACGCACGCACGTTTACTTAAAGCAGCGGAATGGGGGAGGTCACCAAGGACATGGGAGGAGGTCCAAAGACAGAGCAGAGCAAGAATGTCTTGAGCACAGGGTGCCACGTTTGGACCTGGCAGCAAGAATTGTGACATCAAGAGCCATTTGGTGGCACAGAGGGTGGAAACCTGGTTGGAGGACGCTGAAGAGGGTGGTAGAGTGAGAAGTGGGTCAGAAACCTGACGGGGGACCGAATGGAGGAGCGGGGCGGCCAAATTCCGGTGCAGGAGTCTCTCGCTTCTTGGGTCCTGTCATCCGGGTGGGGCCTGAGCCTCGGCCGCTCTCAGAGGCATCTGGGCTTGTGGGGCCGGGGCGCCTTCCACTGCCTGCATTTATCTGCCCCGCCCTTCTGCCCTCAGCCCGGACCCAGTATCAGCAATCGGCCAGGACTCGCGGTGCAAAGGGAGGGGCATGGTGCACTGGGGTGGGGCCAGGCAGCAGGCACAGGGCAGGCCCAGAGAGGGTGGGGTGCTCGCTCAAGGCCACATGGCAAAAGCAGGGGGGCAGATGGGGTAGCGGCTTGTCACTCAGTCTCCTTCAAGGTATTCAGCCCTGGTGTCAGCGACAGGAACTGCCCGGAGAGTAGAAAGGGTGTGGAAGCACCTGACAGATCCCTGGCGCATTGTGAGGGACACCTCCCAGGGCAGTTCCTGGCTGCTAGAGGCGAGCCCCAGGCCCAGACCCATGACTCAGGAGCCCTGTGGGCACAGCAGGCATCTTTTAATTCCTTTCATCCCTGCAGACCCCAGACACAAATAGGCTGGGGTTGCACCCTGGCTCTGCCTCTTGTAGCTGTGGGACCTACGGTAAATCATGAAAACTCTGGAGCCTCAGTTTTCTCATCTGTAAAATGGGGATAGCAACGATTAAACCCTTAGAAAGGAGGATTTAAAGTGCAGATAAGGGGGCGCCTGGGTGGCTGCGTCGGTTGAGCGTCCGACTTCGGCTCAGGTCATGATCTCGCGGTCTGTGGGTTTGAGCCCCGCGTCGGGCTCTGTGCTGACAGCTCAGAGCCTGGAGCCTGTTTCAGATTCTGTGTCTCCCTCTCTCTGACCCTCCCCTGTTCATGCTCTGTCTCTCTCTGTCTCAAAAAACAAAAACAAAAACAAAAACAAAAACAAAAAAACAAAAAAAAAGTTAAAAAAAATAAAAAAAAAATAAAGTGCAGGTAAGATCAAGCCATTCACTCCCCTGTGCAAAACCTTCACAAGTGCCCTCCTATCTCGTCGCCCTACGAGGCTCCTCTCCTCTGGTTTTCTCTGCCGAGCCTCCCTGCCCTCCTCGCTGCTCCTCCGTCTCACTGAGCCCATTCCCACCTCAGGACATTTGCCTGTGCCGGTCCCTCTTCCTGAGATGCCTTTCCCTCAGCTATTCCTGCGGCTGTGTCCTCAGCTCTCTCCTCGCTCCCTCACACGCCCACCCTGCTTCTTCCCAAGCACTGAGCACTCTACCTGAAGGCATCCTACTTGTCGGTTTACCTGTCACTGAACCGTGAGCTCCACCAGTGCTGGGACTAGGTCTGCTTAGTTCTTGGCTCTCGCCAGTACCTAGCACATAGGAGAGACACAGTAAACCAAGCTCTACAAACAGCAGCTACTATAGCTTTTGAACAACTACCGCTAAGTCCTTCAAGGAACCCCGGGCTATGCGGGTGGAGAAGGGCCAGGGAAGGCTCAGCTTTCCCCCTCCCCCATTAACTCTCGTATTCATCCCAAACCATCTCCCCGGGCACCAGCTGTCCCGCAGGCCCCGAGCTGGGCGCTGGAGACGAAGCTGTGAAGTGTGGTCTCCCTCCTCTCCGTGCCAGCTCTCAAGGGCACAACGGTCTGGCTCTCAGTTCCCCAACCTTCCACAGCTCCCCATGGCCACACTCTTGATTTCGGGGTGTCTGCGCTCCCCTTCCTGGGGCCTGCCGACTTTTCTAGCAGGACTTCTCAAGGTGCCCGTGGCCTCGGCCGCTGCCGTGTGGCGTTCTGTTCCCAGGGTCTCAGCTCTTGCGGCTCCCCGAGCCTGAGCCTGAGACGTGCTCAACCACCCTGACCTGCGGTCGAGCTTGTACATCTGTTCACATGCATGTGCAGGGGCCGCCCACCCGCCTCCAGGCCCTGCGCACATCGGCGCTCTCCTCCCGTCTCCGGTGGGCCCTGATGCTTTCTCTGTTCTCTGTCACCAGAGGGGGCCTTCAGTCTGGCTGCCTTAGTCATTGTCCCGTGTAAGGCTCTTGTCATCCCTGCCTTACAGATGGGGAAACTGAGGCATGGCCGGGGAGATCATACCTGCCTTCAGCCAGACAGCAGGAAACCTGAGCCAGACCCAGGTTGGTCCAAACCAGAAACCCGAGTCCTGCTCCCCTCTGGTCTTAATGCTTAGAACCACGGGAGCCTACCCCACAAGGGCCACCGCAGCGGGCCCCCTGCTGTCAAGCACCTCCCGGCTCACGTCTGGTTCCTGCTGCTCCCCCATGCGACCTCCACCATCCTGGTAGTGCCGGGCCTGTTTATCACCCCATTTTGGGGAGGGGGGAACTGAAGCCCAGAGAGTGAGAGGGCGTGGCCAAGGTCACCCAGCTAGCGAAGGGCGGGGCTGGACCTAGAACGGTGCCGTGGGAACTCAGAGCCCTTGCACACCTGCCCTGTGTGTCCAAGGGACCAGGCCACCTGTGTTTCTCTCCCTTACTCTGGGAAACGCAAATCTACCGAGAAGCTCCAGGCTTTCCGTTGTTCCAGCCAGAGCATCCCGGGAGCTGGCAAGAAGGAGCCACCGCTCGGGCCACCTCGGGCCCTTCCTGTCTGGCTGTCCATAAGCCTCTGTGCGGCCAGGTCTGGCCCAGCCCCTGTCCATGGTATACGGCTTCCTGATGACTTAAGGGCTTTCAAGCCAAAAGTTGGCCTGGCCTGGGAAACCACCACCCAAAAGAGCAGGGCCCGCCTAGATAGAGCCTGCTCTGAGGCAGGCTCTGATGGTTGAGCAGCCCCAGGGCTTTTGCTCTTGCCATTTGTCCTTCCAAGAGACTTTCCTCAGTCTCCCATGACCAGTCCCTTCTCATTCTTCAAGTCACAATTCAAACGTCACCATTTCAAAGAGGCCCTTCCTGACCATCTGGCTCACTATAATATGAGCTCCAAGAGGGAAGATGTTTGTCTTCTGTGGGGTGAAAACTGACAATAAAGAAGTTAATATCCCAATAAAATCCTTTCTGCCAGTGATACGTGTTGTAAAAATAACCAGTGCCTGGGCTGGGGGTCTCTCTGAGGCAGTGACATTTGAGCAGAGACCTGGATGGAAGGGAGGAGCCATGCCAATATCTGGCGGGAAGAGATTTCCAGACAGAGGGAACAGCAAGTGCAAAGGTCCTGAGGCAGGACTATGCCACTGTGTGTGAGGTACAGCAAGGAGGCCAGTGTGTCTGGCACAGAGAGACTGAGTGAAGGATGGTGGGAGATGAAGTCAGGAAGATAAGATTGGTGGGGGAGGGAGGGCAGATCATGCTGGGCTTTACAGGCCATAGGGAGAACATTGCCTTTTACTCTGAGGAGAGTTCCACGGAACATGATCTGCGGTGGGTTTCCACAGCCCCCCTTAAGCTGCCTTGTTGATAACGGACTAGATGGGGCCAAAAGGGAAGAAGGGAATTTATTCACCCAACCAAATGAAGGCCCTGTTGTGTGCCAGGCACAGTCCTGGCACTGGAGACACGGCAGTGAGTCACTGTAGCAAAAACCTCTGCCCTCAGGGAGCTCACGCGCTTGAGATAGAAGCGTGGGGATAAACCTGAGAAGTGAGTGAATGTAACAGTGTCGGGTGACGAAGTGGAGAAAACGCGGGCCGGGAAGCGTCTGGGAGCGTCGGGGAGCATGCAGGCACTGGCACAGGCAGGATTCACCCTGCAGATGCCGCGTGTCCAAGCCTGTGGGCTCCGGAGGGGGACGGTGGCCTCCCTGCGGCTGGATCCCAGACCCCGGCGTGGGGCTTGGCGCCGAAACGGGCTCCTACTTCATTCTACCTCCGGGGAAATTCGAGAGCTACGGCGCCTTGCCCAGAGTCACGTGGCTAATAGATGGCAACCCCTGGATCGAACCCAGGGCTCCTCTTCCCCACGGGGTGGATGAACTTGACTCCTGGTGTCCCACTGTCTTGAATGTCGGCCTCACCGTGACCTGGGGTCCAGCTGCGTCTGGCCGTGGTCTCTGCTGGGAGCCTACTCTGGGCTTCAAGTTCCAGCCGAGCCCGGGCTCGGGCACACAGTGGGCGCTCTCAGTAAATGGATGCGACGGAGCAGGCGCCAAGGTCTCGGCTCTGATGATTGCTCCGGGGAATTTTTCCCGCCAGGGGATGCCTGGCAATGTCTGGAGACAGTCTGGGTTGTCAGCCGGGGAGGAGGGCGCATGCTTGCTGCTGACCCGGGATGAGTGGAGACCAGAGACGCTGCTGAGCGACGCGCAGGGCACAGGAACAGAGCGCTCCCGCCCAAACCGCGCTGGTTGGGAGGCACGCGCGCTCGCGCCACCTGGTGGCTCCGCGGGACAATGCAGCAGCCTCGGGAGAAGCCGAGACTCAGAACCGATCCCTCCAGGGTTCATGTGATGACAAGTATCAATGGTGGCAGCGATCCCGCTTCGCCCCCGGCTGGCTCACGACGTGCGGGGTTAATGCGACGTGTTTCATGCGGAGAAACCCAAGCTCCGCCCCCACGCTAACAGGCAACCGAGAATGGACCCATCAAACTCCCCACCTTCCCTGGCTCAAAGGCAGCTCCATCTGGAGGGAGGCTCGGGGAGTCGTCCCCACTCCTCTCGGTCACCCCCATGTCCCTCCCTGCTCAGAAGCCCCCGTGGCTCCCACCTCATTCACAGTGAAAGCCAAAGCCCTGCCCGCTATTTAAAATCGAAACGCATCCCTGCCTGCCTGCTTGCCCTCTGCCCTCTATTTTTTATATACAGCAAGAATCGGCAGTGACATGTTTTGCTTACTTATCTCCCCTCCTGCCCACCCGCTCCTTGTGAACAGCCTCCTGGGGGGCAGGGGTGTGTCTGCTCAGTCACTGCACTCTCCCCAGCGTCCAGCTGTGACAACAGGTGCTCAACAAGTATTTGCTGAATGGATCACAGCCTCACACTAGTAATCTGTGGGTTCTAATCTCACCCCCACCACCAAGGCTGTGCCACCTCGGGTAGGCTAGTTAACTCCTCTGGGCTTGAGCTTCCTAAAAGAAGTAACAATAGCACCCACTCATCGTGTTCTGAGACCATTAATCCACAAGCGTTTAGAACCGTATGTGGCACTGTAGACATGCTCAGTAGAGACAGTGCTTCACATCAGTCACCATTCCCAGACTTCTGCCTCCTTCCCTTCCATGCCCTAAGCCCCTGAAGGGGAAGACTTATACCTCAGTCATGTTCTTCAGTCCTTTGCACATAGTAGGTGCTCATTAAATAGTGGTGTTGCGGGAAGGGAAGTACATAAATGTTTGAGGCATGCCTTCTATTTGTCATGCGCTGTGAGGCAGGCTTTCCTGGTCTACGGGTGAAGAAACCGAGGCTCCCAGGGGGCAGAGGCTGGTGAGGTGCCCTCTTTCCAGCCAGCTCTGGCCATGAGGGTGGGAGACCCACGGGAGCAGAAGGAAGGGATGTCATTCTGCAGAGGGGCCAGCAGGGGGCGAACGGAGCTCCGGGACGACCGTGGCTCGCAGGACCAGCACCGCCACAGGAGTGAGCGCCACCTTAAATTTTGCACCCTTGGCACCTCACTCGCCTCACACTAGCCCAGGCTGTGGTCTAAGAGGCTCTGTCCTACCAGATAGGCGTTCCTCCCGCTCTGCGTAGAGCAAGGGGCTGTGGGCATCCCGCACGTATGAGCTCCTTTCTTCAGGACGACCGGAATGAGGCGGGTACTGTCACTGCCCCCATTATTCAGAGGTGGTAACTGAGGCCGGGCGGGTGAGGTCCCTGGGCAGACACAACGCCCTTCCACGGTGTACGGAGGCAGGTCCCCTGCGAGGAGGGGATGAGCGCATCCGCGTGCTGACCACAGGGAGGGAGGCGGACACGTGTGCCCAAGAGGGTGGGCTAGGGCACAGCACAGTCGTTTGTTTAACACGCTTGTGGGCCCTCCGTATCGGGGAATCAGGAAGGCTCAGAGAACCGGGGAGCTGGGACGGCCCAGAGAGGGGCAGCTTCACCCGGCCTCAGGGGATGCCGCAGGGGAAGGGGGGAAGCCCACTGGGTTTTTCGGGAGGAACAAGTTATCCGTGTGGAAGCCGTGGGACACTTTAGGCTGAGGGGACGGTGCGTACGGAAGCCCCGGGTGACTCCAGGAGCCCCAATAGCTGAGTCTGCTCAAGTGGCATAAAAAGATGGGAGGGGGCGCCTGGGCGGCTCAGGTCATGATCTCACGGTTGGTGAGTTCGAGCCCCGCGTCGGGCTCTGTGCTGACAGCTCCAAGCCTGGAGCCTGTTTCCGATTCTGTGTCTCCCTCTCTCTCTGCCCCTCCCCCGTTCATGCTCTGTCTCTCTCTGTCCCAAAAATAAATAAAAACGTTGAAAAAAAAAATTTTAAAGGGACATGAGAGGGGTGCCTGGCTGGCTCAGTTTGAGAAACATGTGACTCTTGATCTTGGGGTTGTGGGTTCAAGCCCCACATTGGGTATAGAGGTTACTTAAAAACAAAACCTTAAAAAGAAAAAGAAAGAAAGAAAGAAAGAAAGAAAAAGAAAGAAAGAAAGAAAGAAAGAAAGAAAGAAAGAAAGGACACGAGAGAGGGTTAGTTATCCAGGTGATAAGAACATGCCAACAGCCAGAGAGCTTTATTCCTTGAGATGCTCAGAGCAGCTATGAGAGAATCCCTGTGGGGAAAACAGCCCCTCTGTGACCTGATGCCCTATATTACCTAGAACAATCCACAGTCCTCAAGTCTCCCAGCAGCCGAGGAAGCCGCTCGACCCCAGGCCACATGCTTCTCCCCAGCTCATTCTGGTCCCTGTAGGCCCTGCCCCCACGGACCCTGCGTCCGTGCCCAGGTTGGGATGGGGGATCCTGGCAACGGAGGTCACTTTCTGCTTCTCCCTGGCAGAGTCGCTCCGGCAAGGTACAGAGCGGGTGCTGGCCAGGCTTCTAGAACCGGGGATGCAGAGACTCTGTGCTCAGTGTCTCTTTTCTGGTTTTTAATAGAAAAACGTTTCCTGTGCCACTAACTCCTTCCTGGGGAGGGTTTGGAAACCGTTTCCAGATGAGAAATAATTTTGGGGAGGACAAAGGGCTAAAATTACCGGCCATTCTGCCACCAGCTCCCACTGGGATAAGCCTGCCGACGGTGGGGTGGGCAGGACTCAGAGCTGGGGGCTGTGGAGCCCGGATGTCTGCCCTGGCTGAGCTGCGGTCAGGCCACGTGGGCACCCCAAATAGTCTCGGTTTTCGGGCTGCCCACCCAAGCCAGGCACTGCCTCCACACCCTCATTCCTTGCAAATACCCTGATCAAGCCTCTGGATGCAGCTGCTGTTTTGCAGGAAATGCCAAAGCTGAACCGTGTGCAGCACCACCAGCCCCCCGCCCCCGCCCAGCAGCCCCCCAGCCCCCGGGAGAGTCTGCAGATCACAGGGCACGGGGTCTGCAGCAGACAGATGGCAGGGACGAGAAAGGCATGGGGCAGGAAACAGGGAAAGAGACTTAAAAGACACGGAGTTTTTTCAAAATGGGCAAGACTGTGTCCTGTCTGGGGACATCCGTAGAGAAAGAAGCAGAAGCGAGGACCCTAAACCAGGGCAGTGGTTCCTGCTGGGAGGGAGGAGGGGCTGGGGGACGGGGCTCCTGCTGGGGCTTCTGGGAGCCAGCCTGTTCTCCACCTGGAGGTGATCTCAAGAAAGTGTATTCTTTTTCCCGTGGTTATTAAGGTATCGGTTTGTGCCACATGATTTTCTGTACCTGTGGTTTATTTTTAAAAAAAAGAAAGAAAAAAGATTAAAAAAAAACCTGGAAATATCCTCCTTGCAGAGGGAGAAAGGGAGGTTCCTCTGAGCAAAGACAGAGCTGCAATTTGAGCCCAGCGGTTAACCAGTGGCCGTTCATTCATTCAGCAAATATTCGCCAGGCCCACCTCTGGGCTGCAGGGGCTACAGGGACACATTCCTGCCGAGAGGCACGTTCCTGCCCTCAGGGAGCCCTGAGGCTGAGTCTGGGCACAGGTCAGAGAACTGGGAAACCCTCCTGCCAGAGCACGGAGGGATTCTGGATAAAACGTGACAAGTAGCCTTGTAAATGGACGGCACTAGAGTGGAAAATGCCGCCTAAGCTGATGACAAGGGAGGGATCCTAGGAACTTGTGAAAAGACTTTTAATTCTGAAATAAATAAAGGTTGCAAGAATATGATGATGCAGAACCCTAAAACCCCTCACCTGGACTCACCAGTTGTTACATCTTGCCATTTCCTTAACAATTCATTCTCTCTCTCTTCGGGATCATTCCCCACCCCACCCCCCACCCTGAATCATTTGAGAATACATTGTAGACGGGATACTCCTTTACCCCTGAATATTTTGGGGTCTTTTCCCTAAGGGTAATGACATTCTCTTGTACAACCACATAGCTATCAAATTCAGCAGCTTTGACACAGCTATTATCTAAAATCCATAACCACTCTGCCAACTGTGCCAGTAACGTCATTCACAGCAAGTTTTTCCCCAATCCCGAGTCGGATTTGGCCATCGTGCCTCCCTGGTTTCTTTGAATCTGAGAGATTCTGTCCTTGATCTGGATACCCTTTGAGCAGACTGTCCCTCCTCTGTGGTCAGCCTGGTGTTTCCTCATGTGTAGACTCAGGTTGTATGCTTTTGTCCGGAGCTGTGGAGTGAATGTCGGAATCTTCTGGGTACATCTTGCCAGGCGACACGGGATGCTGGTTATTATTAACAATTGTCGATCAAAAAAAAAGTTTATTTATTTATTTTTGAGAAAGAGTGTGTGTGTGCATGCGGGGGAGGGACAGGGAGAGGGATAGAGAGAATCCCAAGCAGGCTCCCCACTGTCAGCACAGAGCCTGATGTGGGACTCAAACTCCTGAACCGTGAGATCATGACCTGAGTGGAAATCAAGAGTCGGATGCTTAACCGGCTGAGCCACCCAGGCACCCCAACAATTGTTGATTATTATTGCTATCATTTATTGGTGATGTTCACTTTGATCATTTGGCCAAGCTGAACAAAAGTTTTCCTGTAAATACTTTTTCCCTTTTTAATTAATCATTACTTGGGGGCTTTATTTTCATGTCCCCTGCAGGGATGGAGACTTGAACCTTAGGGAATTAGAACCAAGAATCCTGAGAGGGGAAACTTGAAGAGCTTCAAGGGGAATTAGAAAAAAAAAAATACAACTTCTATGTAAGAACTTGGGCTCTAGGTTGGAAGAAGTAATCATTGATGATGTATAGCCTCTGGCTTGCCTTCACTTGCTTTGAATTTTTACTTACAACTAGGCAAGGACACGGGGATCCAGACTGATGGGCGGAACCCACCTCTGGCTCCAGAAGTCAGTATCCTGTGACCAGAGCAGTTGGCAACTCGTGGAGAGTGACCAGAGCCACGTCAATGAGCATCTTCCCTGGGACCCTTTTGGGTGAGTAGGGAAAGGGTCTGTTAGTTTACGAGGACTGCTGGCCTCGTGCCTTCAAGAGACAATAGGGCCCCGCTGCAGGGCACTGGGGCGTGGACTGCACTGGTGAGTGCCCAGTGAATACAGGTGGGGGTTCTGACGGCCACCCCCACATCTCCTCTCCACCCCGTCCCCCACCCGGCACAGGATAGCTTCTCGGGGAGCCTGGGGGAGGAGTGCCAGGTGCAGTGGATATATGGGTCTCCCCGGCACCACCTTGGAAGCCCACTCCTTCCTTCCGGATGCTTCTGTCAGTGAGACGGTTACAGAAAGAGCCCAGGGCCGAGGGCAAGAGGGGAGAGGGCTGAGGCAGGCCAGGGTACCGGCCCGAGAACCTCTCCCGGACTTTGTTCTGATCTCCGTCTCTCCACCCTGAGTTGAAGACTGTGCCTTAGAAGCCCCTTCTGCTGGGAGAGAATGCAAAATGAGGGTCCGTTCCTGCTGTGGCGACTGAGCCTGCTCTGAGCAGAGCCTGTGCAGGGGCCCAGGGAGGCGAGAGGACGCAGAGGAATATGGGACTCACGCTCTGGAAGGTCCCCAGGGAACAGACCCCATGGGGGATCCATGCAGCCAAGAGGTTAATTCTGGCTGTGGGGACCAGGGGGGGTGACAAGGGGGGTGGATATCAAGTGAGGAACAGTTGATCATTGAACAGTATTTTATCAGGAGAAAGGTGGAGTGGGCGGGGGGTGGGGGCGGGGTACGGCCTGAGCAAAGGCCCAGAGGTGGGAAGGATGTGGGAGATTCAGGGCACCGGGAGCTGGGCCAGTGGAGAGGAGAAGGGAGGGGGATGGAGACAGAAGCAGGCCAGCAGGTCGGATCAGGAATTCCAAGACCTGCTCAGGACTTTGGACGTTTCTAGAAGGCCATGGGGAGCCAGAGAAGGATACAGAATAGCAGGCCCAAGACCAGGACCTGTGAGAAGCCGAGGGTGAGAAGTTAGGGGGCCTCACTAATGGGGCCGGGAGGGTGCAGGGTCTCACCTGAGGGTGAGGGTCTCCTGAGATTATGTGCCCTGGGCCTTGCCTCACCTGAATCCCCGGCCCTACCAGGGACCAGGCCAAGAGACGAGGAGATTTAAACTTTAGGACTGCCTCTCTGGCTGCTGGGTAGAGAAGGGACCATGGGGGAGGAGGGCAGAAGCCGGGCAGCCGAGGAGAGGGCTGTTGCTGTTGTCCGCGCTGTGGTGGGCTGGAGAGGCAGAGTGAGGAAGGTGGAATTTGGGGCTCTAGGGTGAAGGGACCTCCTTTTTACTCAGCGGTGTGCCCTGAGTGGTGTGCATGTCAACAAGCTGTGTGACCTTAGGCAACTTGCTTTACCCCTCTGCGCCTCGGTTTTCTCATCTGTGAAATGGGGATGACAGCACCTATCTAGAGAATGGTTATGGGGATTAAAAGAGTTAACAGGGACACCTGGGTGGCTTAGTCGGTTGAGCATCTGATTCTGGACTTCGGCTCGGGTTGTAATCCCAGGGTCATGGGATCGAGCCCTGTGTCCACCTCCATGCTGAGCTCCAGAGCCTACTTAAGACTCTCTGTCTCTCCCTCTGTCTTCCCCTCTCTCCCTCTTGCGTGCTCTCTCTCTCTAATTAATTTAAAAATATATATCAAAAAATAAAAATAAGTGAGTTAACATGTATAAAGCACTTGGCTTCTAGTTAGTGCTACCAACTGTTGGCTATTGTAATTATTATTGTGATCGTTAATATTATTGTCACCATCGTCTCCCTCCAGATTTCACAGCAATGAGTCCAGACTCCAGAACTCCATGTACCCGTGGAGTTTCACTCTTGACACTGAGTGCGTCGTCCATGAATCTTGCTCTGAGCTTGAGGGTTCCAGACTCTAATATCCAGGACCCACGTACCCCTTCCCCGTGCCCCCAGACCCACCATCCCTGAGTTTCTGATCCTGTCTGGGCTCCTATCCGGGAACCTGTACTCAGCCCCATCTGACCAGGACAGGCCTACCAGCCCAGTGTGGACTTGGACGCGGGAGCCTGTGGCCCACCGTCCCTGCTCACCAGCCTGTGCAACTGTCCCTGATGCTTGTCTCCTGAAGCCAGCCACTTCTTTGTCTCCACGGCCTGTCCAGGCCACCATTTTCTCTCACCTTTGCCACTACAACAGACTTCTTGCTTGTTCTGACTTAAACGGGAAAAGACTTTATGTTTAATTTTGGGTCATGCCCCTGTCATACAAGTTCAAACAATACAGAAGCATGTCAAAATTTGAGATCATGTACTAAATCTGGAAAGCTGTTAATAGTCGTTGTTTCAGGGGAGGGGTTAGAGACGATTGGTTTCATATTATCTGCATTTCACTAAATTTGGGGAGAAATGAGTGTGGCTTTTCTATTTTTTAAAAATTATGCTCAGGGGCACCTGGGTGGCTCAGTTGGTTAAGCGTCCGATCTTGGCTCAGGTCGTGATCTCACGGTTCATGGGATCAAGTCCCGTGTCGGGCTGTGCCCTGACAGCATGGAGCCTGCTTGGGATTCTCTCTCTCTCTCTCTCTCTCTCTCTCTCTCTCTGCCCCTCCCTCCCATAATAAATAAATACACTTAAAAAAAAAGTATGCCAAAACATTGGTAAGACATGTAAATGGTAAAATATTCAAATGGCACAAGAAGGTATGTAGTGAAAATGAAGTCTTTTCCCCACCCTCAGCCCCCAGCTTTCCCAGCCCCACCCCCAAGCAGGCCTGTGCGCAGCTGCCTGTGGGCTCTTCCAGAGAAAGCATCAGCATGCAAATAGACGCGACCGTAGATGGTCTTTATACACAAATAGAAGCATGACGTTCCCGCTGTCTCACATCTTGCTTGTTTTCACATGACATATCTTGTTTTGAGAGAGAGAGAGAGAGAGAGAGAGCATGATCAGGGGAGGGGCAGAGAGAGAAGGAGAGAGAAAATCCCAAGCAGGCTCCACGCTGTGAGCACAGAGCCCAACTGGGGCGGGGGGGGGGGGGGGGGGGGGCGGGGGGGCGCCGAAACCCAGAGTCAGATGCTGAACCAACTGAGCCACCAGAGGGCGCCCTTGCACGTCTTGTTGATCTTAATTTGTCACCTATGCGGGGGCGTCATCCTTTCTTACAATTGCGCAGTATTCCACTGTGTGGCGGGACCTTATCCTCCTTAGTCATTCCCTTACTGTTGAACCATTCGGTTATTTCCAGCTATTTGCCATTTCCAAGCGATACCAGAGTAATTGTCTTTCTCCTTTAACGCCTTTGTGCGTGTGCGCGTGCGCGGGTGCGAAGACCTGTGGGGAAAATCCCTGAGGTCAGATTTTAGGACAAATTTGTGCATTTGACATTTGAGGTCCATAGGATCAAACTGCACGTTGTAGAGGTCGTAGCAATTTATTCTCCCCCCAACAACGTGTGAGGGTTCCCGTTTCCCCATAAGCTTGCCAATACTGTGCGTTAGGAGCTTTTTGATTTTTTTGTTACTCTAATAGATGAAAGCATGTATCTTAATGTAGTTTAAACTTCTCTTGGGGCGCCTGGGTGGCACAGTCGGTTAAGCGTCCGACTTCAGCCAGGTCACGATCTCGCGGTCCGGGAGTTCGAGCCCCGCGTCGGGCTCTGGGCTGATGGCTCAGAGCCTGGAGCCTGCTTCCGATTCTGTGTCTCCCTCTCTCTCTGCCCCTCCCCCGTTCATGCTCTGTCTCTCTCTGTCCCAAAAATAAATAAACGTTGAAAAAAAAAAATTAAAAAAAAATAAGCTTCTCTTTTTATTTACTTTAATTATTTTTTAAAGATCTTTTTAAGTGTTTTTAATTCGTTTTGAGAGAGAGAGTTGGGGGGCAGGCAGGGAGCGAGGGAGAGAGAGAATCCCAAGCAGGCTCTGCTTTGTACCCTGAACTGACTGAGCCACCCAGGTGCCCCTAAACTTCTCTTAAAATCTTTTTTTAATGTTTATTTATTTTTGAGAGAGAGACAGAGTGTGAGCGGGGGAGGAACAGAGAGAGAGGGAGACACAGAATCCGAAGCAGGTTCCAGGCTCTGAGCTGTCAGCACAGAGCCCGACGTGGGGCTTGAACTCACCAACCATGAGATCATGACCTGAGCTGAAGTCGGACGCTCATCGACTGAGCCACCCAGGCGCCCCATAAACTTCTCTTTATAAACTGAGGGTGAAGCGGAGCTCTTTTTAGCTGTGGAGTCAAACCTGTCATTATTGGTTTGTGTCAGGGATTTCCACCGCTTTTTATCTTATTTTGTTTGATTTCCCCCTTCATTCTTGATGCCCAGGCCCATGACATGTGTCCCTGGGTGTATACGTGTCTTTGTGAAACGAGTGAGTGTTTCTACGTTAGGACAGGTTCTCCTTCTGTTTCTTGCCTCTTTGACTCGACATGCTGTTCCCACGATCTCCACACGTGGCCGCGTGTGGCTGAGCATCCCTCCCGGTGCCGAGAAGCCATTTATTTCTGCGTGCTTTCCAGCAGCCCAATTGCTCACGTCCTTTGGGGTGGAACATTTTTCAGTCATGAGGAAACCTGGGCCCGAGCCCGTCCTCTCTGAAGTCGGGAAGACAGGCAGGGCTGGGAGGGAGAGAATTTCCCTGCATGACTCATGCGGGGTCCTGTTGCACCCCCCCCCCACCAGCCCCCCCAACCTGCTGCCGCAGCCCCCAGATGGGCAGGCTGGGCCCCGGCAGCTGTCTGCACGCACAGCCTGGCACGGCCTGGGGAGAGAGCTTGAGGTCGTGAGCGGGCGTTTGGAGAGTGGGCTCAGGGCCACGCCTCTCCCCTGTCTGAGCTGCCCAGACCTCAGGCCTTCTCCCTGGGGCTCTCACACGCTGCCCTCAGCCTGTCAGGGGACAAGGAGCTCAGTTCCTTCCTGGAATGGGCAGAGCTAAGCGATAAGCACCCGTGTCCACCCTGTCTTTGTGGGCGCAGGATGACAACATGGGCACGCTCTGGCTGGCGTAGGAAGGCCAGGGGCTAAGTCAGAGCATATTGGGTCCTTCTGAGCCAAGGTCTCCTCATGAGTCAGATAGGGGTAGTTCTGGGGTGTCCGAATCTCCTCACGCCTCTCTTTCCTTCAGCCACCACAGTATAATCCATCCACCCATCCATCGCCTGGTGTTTATTGAGCACCCACTAAGCACCAGGCACTGGCTTAGTATAGACCAGATGGACAATGACCTGTGTGTTCCTGGAGCCAATTTGGGGTGTGTGTGTGTCAGGCAGAATACTGTGAGACCCCACCCCACAATGTCCACAGCCTGATCTCTGGAACCTGAGAACGAATACACTAGGTGACACGGCAAGGGGGGATCAAAGATGCCAATCAACATACCTTGAGCTGGGAGATGATCCTCGACCATCCTGTGGGCCCAGTGGAATCATAAAGGTCCCTCTGAGTCCAAGAGGGAGGCAGCACGCGAGAGACCAGACTCACCGCTGCTGGCTTGGATGATGGAAGACAGAGCTAGGGAAGGCAGGTGGCCTGGAGCCAGCTGAAAAGGAAAAGAAGCAGATTTTCCGAGTCTCCAGAATGAGCTCACTCCTGCCCCTTAAGCTTCGCCTAATGAGACCCAGCTTGAGCTTCCGGTCGCCACAACTATGAGATAATAAGCTGGCACGGTTGTAAGCTACCAAGTTGCAGTGATTTGTGACAGCTGCAACAGGAAACCAATATACAAATAGACACGTGTAGCGTATAAGATGTTAGTGAGACGTCCTATGGGGAAAAACAAAGCCAGATGGGGAACGGGGATGTTGGGATGGTTTGTGATTTTCAACCGGGTGAACAGGCTGGGAGGGCCTCACTGAGAAGGTCACATTTCGCAGAGGCCTGAAGGAGGTGAGGACATGAGCCATGTGGACAATGGGGGGAAGTATACCAGGTGGAGGCAACAGCAAGTGCAAAGGCCCTGAGGTGGGGGCATGTCTGGACTAGCTGTTGTGACTGGGGCAGATGTGGGGGAGATGGAGAGAGGAGGTCAGGGAGGGTGTAGGGGTCAAATGAGCTCTGGTGAGACGGGCCTGGTACAGGTATCGCCCGACAAGATCTATAAAGGTGGTGCTGGGCTTGGGGGGTGGGGGGGGTCCAGTTTCGGAAGCAGAGCACACTTCTCCAAGCAGGAATTGAACCAAGATCTGTCCCTTTCCCAGCTCTGCTGAAGTGAGGAAGGAATGTGCCCACCCCCCAGCCCACCCCAGCTCTTGCTTCTTAGGCCAGCCTGTTGCTTAGAACTATTCTCTGGATCTCAGTGCCTGATACGGCCTGGTCTAGGTGGGGTGGGCAGAAATGTGGTAACCTCTCGTCCCAGGACGGCCAGGCCTGGGTGGGGAAGGCAGGGCTGCCTCCCTTGGGACTGTGGCCAAGTAGTCCAGCCTGTGCCCTGAGCCTGGGCAGCTGGGCTGAGGCCTGGGGAGAAAGATGGCCACTTTCCCTCCAGTTCCTGTACTCTGTGACCTGGGGCTGCTGGCTCACCCTCTCTGGGCTCCAGTCCCCACCTCTGAGCCGCAGCAGTTGGCCTTTGGGGAGGCTCAAACCAACAGCCTGCAACTACATCCTGCTCACAGATGTGTCTAAGTGTTATAAATTAGTTGTCACCACTTAAAAGTCAGGAAAGTTCTCGTAAGACTGTATTTACGGCTGCCCTTGAGAAACCAGGAGATCCGGTGGCTGGTGACTGGGGCTGACTCGGCCCACCTGGTCACTTAGGACTCTCGTCCTGTGATGTCGGGATGATTGAGTTCACAGCCCTGGACTCTCACGGCCCCTCCGGCTCGGAGTCCGTTCACTCACTCAATAGCTCGTCCTTGAGCGTTAATATGTGTAGGACCTAAGAGCCAAGTCTTAAAATGCCCACTTACAGATGCGGGAAGGGAGGCTCGGGGAGGGGCCGTGGCCGGCCGGGGTCACAGAGTCAGTGGTGGGGGCTGCCTCTGAGCCACAGTGGACTGATCAACTGACAATTGGCCAAAAGCTACTGAGTATTGACCATGGGCCCGACGCCAGGCCGAGGCCCTGAACCAGACAGACAAGATCTTGCCTTCATGGGCTGATACTGTGGTTTCTAGAGCCAGAGCAGGGGCTTTGTTGAACATCTGCTTCTCTCTGTCTCTTACTCTCTTTCTCTCCCCGTCTTTCTCATGCACGCTTGCCCTGAGCCCCTCGGCCAAAGGTGCCCCCATCCCAGTCACCACTCCAGTCCCTTGCACCCACTGAGTGCCTGACCTTGAGGCACACGGAGAGGACAACATGGTCCTCTGGAGCTGCCGGTCAAGTGGGGGGACAAACGGGGACCCAGACAATCCCTCCACACAGAAGCCAGTGTTGGGAAGGGGGAAGAAAGCCCAGAGGCTGTGGGAGCCCGGGGGTAGGGGGACATCTGCCCCTGGAGAGGGATTGACGGTGGGCTTCCTGGGAGAGGCAGGGTCTGAGCTGAGACATGCAGGATGTGCAGGGGGAGGAGGAGGGGAAGGGTTCCGGGCAGAGGGCACAGCCTGGGCCAAGTCCCAAAAGCCAGGGAGAGATGGCGGCCTGGTCAGTGAGGCGCTGGGGTGTGAGGGGAGAGGGGCAGGAGGGAGTCTGGGAGGGGCCAGGGCACAAGCTGGGGTGAGGGGAGGTTGGGCTTGTCCTGAGGTTCGTGGGGGTCCCGGGAGGCCTGAGACCAGGAGGGACAGGAGCCAGGGCACCACCTCACACTCTTCCTTGTCTCAGCCTCTCCCCTTCTCCGTCCCCTCTCCCAGATCTATTCCTACGTCCAGCTGTCCTCCTGAGTCTTTCTCTCCCTGACCGGCTCTGTCTCTCAGTCTCAGTCAGCCTCTACTCCCCCTCCCCCATCTGGTGATACAAGTACTCCCTGCCCCTCCTCCCCCGTCTACCCCCCTACTTCTTCCCACTCCCGTTGGAAAGCTCCCAGGGGAAATGTCACCACCAGCCACTTTTGGTGCTCTAGGAGCCCAGCCCCAGCCCCAGGCTCCCTGGCCTCCGGCCCTGGAGGGAAACCACAGGCTTTTACTTTCTTCCACATGGTGGGAAGGGCCTGGATCTCTCCTCAGAGAGGCCGCCCCTAGTTCTGCTCCTAGTCCCTGGATGTCTTTGTCCCCTGATGTCCCAGGAGAGGGATTTTCCCCAGAAGGAGAGACTGGAAGCAGGAATGAAGGAGGCTCGGGGTCGAGAGAGGCCTGTCTAGGTAGTAGGCCCTTGGTGAGTGTTTCATGAATGGGCCAGTGGCTGGGTGTTTAGGAGTTAATCTTGAGAACACTGATCTTGAAGGGAAATTACTGGGTCATATGGTCCCAACCTCAGTCACCCAGGCCACCTCTACCTCCCTCCCTCCTGGCCTTCTCCCATCCCAGGATCTCCAGGGAGAGGGGTGTCCTCCTTCAGAGACATCTGTGTGTGTCTCAGTTCAGAGACGGGCCGTGTGATGCCCCGACTTCCATGTGGGTTGTAATCCCCCACAATGCCTAGCACATTTGTGCCTATGGCATGCTGAGTCAACAGACAGGTGTGGAGGCCCGTGAGGCCTCTTCACAGTATCTCTGGTGTCCCAGGTGCTACACAGTCAGGGTGACATCAAACCACAGCAAGGCTGTGGGGGGTAAGATTATTGTCACTCTACAGGTGAGGGAGGTTGAGGCTCAAAGGAGGTCACTGCTAGGGGCGGGGGGTGGGGGGGTGGTGCTGAGCCGGAGCCCATGTCCTCTGACTCCCAGGTCAGAGTCTTGTCAGCCACATCTGCTGGTCTCAGAATGGCCTCAGCGAGGTCTGCCCTTTCAGATGAGGGAGAAGGGGAGAATAAGCAATGATAATGGCACGAGTATTTCTTGAGCATTTACCATATGCTAGACCTTCTTTTTTTTTAATGTTTATTTTTATTATTTTTTAAAAATTTTTTTAATGTTTATTTTTGAGAGAGAGAGAGAGAGACAGAGCATGAGCAGGGGAGGGACAAAGAGTGAGAGAGGGAGCCATAGATTCTGAAGCAGGCTCCAGGCCCCGAGCTGTCAGCACAGAGCCCGACACGGGGCTCGAACCCACGAGCTGCGAGATCACGACCTGAACCGAAGTCGGACGCTCAACCGACTGAGCCACCCAGGCACCCAGGCTCGAGACAGAGCACAAGCAGGGGAGGGGCAGAGAGACAGGGAGACACAGAATCCCAAGCAGGCTCCAGGCTCTGAGCTGTCAGCAGAGAGCCTGACGCAGGGCTCGAACTCACAGACCGCGAGATCATGACCTGAGCCAAAGTCAGACGCCTTAACCAACTGAGCCACCCAGGCGCCCCTGTGACAGACCTTCTAAGTATTATCTTATTTATCCTTCCTGAGTCAGTCAAGGTTCTGCCAAAGAAGCAGATCCAGGATTGAGAGAGAGAGAGAGAGAGAGAGAGAGAGAGGGAGAGAGAGAGAGAGAGAGAGAGAGAGGTCGACTCTAAGGGCTTGGCTTATGTGGTGGCAGTCTGGTTAAGCATGTCCAAAGCCGGGCAGGACATCAGGAAGGGCAGGCTGGAGGTTCAGGTAGGAGCAGACATAGCAGATACCGGTCCACAGGTAGAATTTCTTCTTCCTTAGGGAAACCTCAGACCTACTCTGAAGGCCTCTCAACTGATTGGACCAGGCCCACCCAATGATCCAGGATAATCTCCTCTCCATACAGGGAACGATTATAGATGCCAGTGACATCCACGAAACACCTTCACAGCAGCCCCATCTGTGCCCGTGTTTGACTAACTGGGCACCAGAGTCTCGAACCGACCATCACACTCCCAAGAAGCCTCAAGGCAGGTCCCCGAGGCTACTTCCGTGTAGGGTGGGAGAGCGGAGGCTCGCTGAGGGGAAGTGGCCTGGCTCTTGGCCCTGCAGCTAGTAGGGAAAGAACCAGGTTCACAGCAGGGCTGGGCACCTCCAGATCCTCACTTCTGTCCACCTCGCAGTTACCCTTGGAGCCTTGCTTCGTCCTACAGCAGGGGAGCCGGGACCTGCCCGACTCAGAGGTCAGATAGTAGATAGTCCACTTGGGATCAGAGGTCGTGCTTTCTATAGAATGGGCCAAGAACTTGGGATGTGAATTGAGTGGTTCGAATCCTGGCTCTACCTTCTGTTGGCTGTGTGACTGGCTCCAGTGAGTGTCAGCCTCCCCAGCTGTAAAAGGGGGAAGGAACCTCTTTCATAAAGTAACGCGCGATAGCATGGCCTTCCCTGAAGTTCGAAAGCCACCGCTGTGGTAGGCGGGCTGAGGCCGTCTACGGATTTGACTTCGCATGATGGTAAGTCGTGCAGTGAGGGTGCCAGTTCCACTCCAGTTCTCCTTAGGTCCTACTGATGGTGGCAAGGAGAAAGCCGCAGACCGGGGTCACCCTGTCTCCAGCGCCTCTCTGATACTTGCCAGTCTCCTTTTTAGCAAAACGGAGGCACCTGGGTGGCTCAGCCGGCGAAGCATCTGACTTCAGCTCAGGTCATGATCTCGCGGTCTGTGGGTTCGAGCCGTGCGTGGGGCTCTGTGCTGACAGCTCAGAGCCTGGAGCCTGCTTCGGATTCTGGGTCCCCCTCTTCCTCTGCCCCTTCCCTGCTCATGCTCTCTCTCTCTCTCAAAAATAAAATAAACATTAAAAAATTTTTAAAAACAACAACAAAGTACTCCTGGCTTAGCACCTGCAATAGCAAATGTCCAACATTTGATGATGTTATTGTGTCTTCATGGAATTTATTTGTGCCATTTTGCTGCTATTTATAGAAAGTATATGGTGATTCTCCCCCCTACAGGGTGTTATTGTCAAGATGCCTTTCTATTAGTTTCTTTAAATCAAGGAATTGATGTAAAGAAAAATGCTAAGCAATAATAGTACAGAGAGTACACAGATATGGCAAAACAATGACAAAAAGAACCCAGAGTTAACAGAGGAAGGTTTACTCAGCATACGATAGGCAGTCATCATACTTGTGATGACGCTTGTTTCTTCATTCATCCATTCGCTCATATGCTGATGAGTATTTATTGAACACCTACTATGTGCCAGGCACTTGTTCGGATGCCTTATCAAGAGATAAGATTCTTTTCTTATGGGACAGGCATGCTAGTGGAAAACAGCGATAACCGTCCAGCAAATAATCAAACCGAATCATGTCATCAAGTAACAAGTCCAACGAAGGCAGCGTGCCTGGGAAGAGGGCCGTGGAAAGAGACTTGGAGGACCGGGGTGGTCGGAGGAGGCCTCTCTGGGGAGGTGATATCCGAACCGAGACTTGGTTAACAAGAACCAGTAGGTCATGGGAAGATCGTGGGGAAGGCAGCCCAGGCAACAGGAAGCAGCAAGTGCAAAGGCCCAGAGGCAGGGCCAAGCTCGAATCTTCAAGGAGCAGAACGAAAGTTAGCATGGCTGGATCCTCGTGAGTCAGAGGGAAAGTGGGGGATGAAGTCAGCAGGGTAGGAGGGACCAGACATTCAGGGCCCCAAGGAGCATGAGTATTATTTTTACAGCACCATGAGGTCTCCATGTGTCTGGCCGGCCTGACAGCCGTCATCTACAGCTGAGGGTATCTGTCAGGTTTCTGCCCAAAGTTGGGAGGATGTGGGGAAGGAAGGAGGCGGGGGGCCCACTGCTTCTCAGGCACGGCAGTGCAGTCCCACGAAGGCTGTCACATCTGCCGGGAGCCAGGCCCACCCAGTCTTTAAAGAATCTAAAACCAGTCAACACAGGGAAATATTTTTCTTTTAAGAAATTAAACCATCATACTGAGGCTGTAAAGTCCCCACCGTGGCCCGAGCCCCCCCACCCCAGCCCTTTCCCTGCCTAATTTTTCTTCCAAGCAATTAGCCCCATCTTACGTATTCAGGTTTTACTCACTTATTTCTTGTCTGTCTCTCCCACAAGAATGTCAGATCCACAAAGGCAGGGATTTTTGTTCGTTTTCTTCCCTGCTGCATCCCTAGCGCTTAGCACGCTGCCTGGCACATAGTAGGTGCTTAACAAATATGTGTGAAATAGATAAATGAATGAAATCGGTAATGAATGAAGACGTTCTATCAGCATCGCAGGCCTTCCCATCCTCCCAGATGTAACTGATTTTCTCTCTTCAAAACAGTCCCTTTATCTTACTCCAGGGGTTCTAAAACAGGGCGATTTTGTCCCCAGGGCACATTTGGCAACCTCTGGTGACATTTTTGTTGTCGTAGCCAGGAGAGAGGTACCAGCAGCACCTAATGGGTAGAGGCTGAGGCTGAGGATACACATTCTACAAAGAAGAACAGTCCCAACAACGGAGAATGATCCTGCCCCAAATGTCAACAGTGCTGACGCTGAGAAACCCTGCCTCAGTCTGTGCGGCCGCACAAAGGTACGCCTGTAGAAAATATAAAGATCTTTATCATGTTCGTGCTTTTCTGTCTTTCTAATGAATGTTGGAGATTTTTCAGGTTAGCCTAGGCAACCTTCTCATCCTTTTTAACAGCGACATAGCATTCCAGAATATAAGGCAGCAATGGTTTTCCTGGTTGGTCCCTCCTGATTGACATTAGATTGCTTGCTGTTTTTTGATGATCACAAATGTTGTTTAATATTTTGGGCGTTCATTTACATGAGCTATTAACAATAATTATTATCATAATTATTTTGCTTCAACCAGGTTGAGCAGGGATTTTAGCTCTTGTCACTAAAGCTTCAGGGAACTCTGAAGAGAGATGAATTGTCTCCAAGATTCTTCTGGCTCAGACATCCCCTCGGTCTGTAAACGGAACAGGCACACTCTGGAGAAGGTAAGGGGCTCACAGAGAGGCTTGGCAGAGGGGGAGGGCGTGCCAGATGGCAGAGATGGCCGGGCGAAGGTCTGGAGGCAGGCACGTGACTTCATGCTAAGGCCCGGCTGCTGTAGACGTGATCCCCAGACCTGGGCGTGGCTTGGATAAGCGGAAGCTCAGGCCCCACCCCAGATCTATGGAGTCAGAATCTGCTTTTTAATAAGATACCCAGGTGTTCTAGATGCACGTGGGAGATGAAACCGGTCTCATTCTAGAAACATCCAGGAAGGTATTACTATCCCCCAAGAGGGAAGAGTGGATTGAAGGGCTGTTACCCTCTGTTTTTCATCTCTCAGACACCTTTGGATGCTTTCGCTGTGGTGGAATTATGAAGGAGGACAAGAAAATGCAGGCACAGGTGCCCTATGCGCGTGCACGAAACACACTCACACACACACACACACACACACACACAGCACTGGACGTGCCATTCGCCATTGCAGTGACAGCTAAGAGGCACCTATTTCTCCCATGAAGGCATTTCCTACTGAAACGGGTCACACTGCATGCAGTCCTCCCACCAAGATCTGCAGGCCTGGGGGTCACCCCAGCCCAGAGGTTAGAGGTGACACTTCAGACACTTGAAGGCCAGCAGTAAAACTGGTAACTCGAGGGCCTTATCCTTGCTCATAGCCGGGGAGAAGAACCCATCAGGGCCTGTCTGGTCTGGTGGGAGCGGAGCCACGCGGCTGTCCTGTTGGGGCCTCACGCTGACTCAACCAGAGGCCCCTTTGGTGTAAATCCGCCTCCTTTAAGGGCTCAGAGTCAGGCCTTTCATAGAAGCCATCTGTATAAACAAAGTATTTCGGGGTCTAAAAAAGTGGTTTCTTCTCTGGGCAAGACCTTTTGAACTAACTGTCCCCTCACTCCAGCTCCCTCCTGTGCTGAAAAAGATCAAGACTGGGCAAAAAGAAACATGTCATTTTAGTCCACATTTCTTAAGAAAACAAAAACACATTTGAATTCCTCTCCTCCCTGTGGGAGGAGACTGTTGGCCCTGTGCCTGGTTCTGGAAGGCTCTGGATCTCAAGCTGAGGGGACGGCCTCCTCAGAAGACTTTCTCCTGACCTCTGACCTCTGACCTCCAGCTTTGACTTTTCCTGTTTCCCTGCATCCTGACTCCCCACATCTTCTGGGCGCGTCTCTGAGCCTCCGTCTGGTCCACGCAGGAAGGCAACAAAGTTCACAGCATAAATATTCAGCTTAAAGATCTCGGGGGGCGTTTGGGGGAGGCTCCTGGCTGTGGGGTTCCAGGCACAGCTGACCCCTCAGCTCTTCCAACAGCATCATCCTGCTCCCGCCTGCCTGTCCTCCACGACCACCTCCCTCAGCCCCACAATCCAGGGCAGCCGACAGTGGTACCTAGAGGGGGCTGGGTGGGGAGGCTCCCCCACAGTGGCTGCCATCCCTCCCCAAAGCACCCCGATAAACACACAATCTAGGCCAGTGCCAGTGCAGCTGGCCTTAGTAGGCTGCCCCTTCAGACCGGACCGCTGGCCCCCAGCTCCTCCCACAGAGACCATCCAGGCCCACCATGTAAAGCTCCGGCCTCGTTCGCAGCAAAGGTTAACATCCGGGGATCTGAGCCAGACTTGCGTTTGAAATCTGCCGATTCTTACTTAGCTGGATGGCCAATGCGTAAGGTGCTTTGGTTCTTTGAGCCTCTCATTTCCTCCCTGTAAAATGAGGTAACGTCAGTGGTTCTCAACTGAGGGTGATTGGCCCCCCTGGGAAGCATTTGGAAAAGCCTGGAGGCATTTTTGTCTGTCACAACTTGGGAGTGGGGGGTGCTGCTATTGGCATCTGGTGGGTAGAGGCCGGGGACACTGGTAAATCGCCTGCACAGCAGAGAATGATCCAGCACAGACATCGACGGTGTCGAGGCTGAGGGACGCTTGGGGAAAGAGATCCCCACACGGCAGGGTTGCTAGGGAGGACCAAGTTCACCAAGCAGCTAATACAGGGTCTGGCCCGTGCTAAATACCCAGTCCTGCCAGTGTAGTTAATATTATAATGGGGCGCCTGGGGGGCTCAGTCGGTGAAGCGTCCGGCTTCGGCTCAGGTCATGATTTCGCGGTCTGTGAGTTCAAGCCCCGCGTCGGGCTCTGTGCTGGCAGCTCAGAGCCTGGAGCCTGCTTCGGATTCTGTGTCTCCCTCTCTCTCCGACCCTCCCCCGTGCATGCTCTGTCTCTCTCTGTCTCAAAGATAAATAAACGTTAAAAAAAAATTAAAAAAAAATATCATCATCCTGTCTGTTGACCCCTTCCTTCTCTCTCCAGCCTCAGGCCATCTCCTAGCACTACACCAAGGGGTACCTTTCACAGTGCGGTGAGTACCTGTCCTTCCCCATTTCCACATTCCAACCACAGGCCTCTTGCCCGGATTCCCATAGCCGCCTGCTCACTGGGCTCCTGGCCTTCATGTTTGCCCCACTCTGTCACTTCCTCCACACCCCCACCACTGCGAATCCCTAAAAACCAGTGTTTTCTGAGTGCTAAAAATGTTCTAGATCTACACTGAGCACTTTACGTGTATTATGTTACTCAATTCTTGGAAGAACTGGGCGGGGGGGGTGTGGCAGATACTAAGATTGTCCCCATTTTAGAGAAGGGCAAACTGAGGCTCAGTGTAGTAACCAGCCCAGGGTCACATAACAAGTAAGTGGCAGAGCTGGGATTTGAGACCAAGTTTGGCTGAGTCCTGATCTTTTCACTGGAACGGTACCCAGCATCTCTGTACTCACGAAAGCACAGTGCGTGTGCTTCAGAGTCACCCCAAGGAGGGGACTGGTCTGTTGAAATGGAGGACCATCTAGTGTGGACCCAGGAATCTGCAATACCTCAATCTCCCCTCCACCCCCACTGTAGGTGATTCTGATGCTGATGGTCTATGCACCACACTTGGAAAAAGACTCTCAGATTCTGTTGTTCCTCTTCTTAAAACCATCAATGAGTCTGTTTTCCCTCAGAATGGAGTCTAAAGCCCTGGGCCCTCTTTTTCTCAATCACCCTAGGTTTTGAGTTGGTGTCCTGCCTGTCACCCCTGGGCATTTGCACAGGCTGCAGCCCTGCTCTCAGCCTTCCCTCTCCCTTTGCCTGGGTGGTGCCCGCAGGTGCTGGGCTGGGATTTAGGACTTCTGGGTCTTAGCCTCATCTGGCAGCCGGCACGGTATGACTTTGGACATGTCTTCACTCTTCTGAGGCCTCCGTTTCTCCACCTGAGCCACGAGAATTTGGCTAAATACTGGCCGTGGGAGCCAAGATGGCCAGAGCAGGCTCTCACCACCAAAGCCAGGCATCTGAGCCGACCCGCTTGGTTCCTGGCAGGTGCTAAGCGCTAAGTCATGTTGCCTCCAGGAAGTCCAGCCCCAGCGCCTTGGCTGAAGCTGCTTTGGCCACATCAGTGGTTCCCCACCTTATCTCCAACGGACTTGCTCATAATATTTAGACATTTGGTCTTAAGTCTGGAAATCTGGTGACTCAGAGAGAAAGCAGCTGTGGCTGGCCCCTGATCCTGGAGCCTTCCACCCCAGTCGGGACACACCCTTCCAGACAGAGAAATGTACTTTCTCCAGCAGCAGCTCTTCATGGAGGAAGGAGGAAACCGAGGCCCAGAGCGGAAATTTCCTAATTCCCTAAAGGCACGCAGCCAGCCAGTGGCGCGCGTGCATTAAATATTTACTGAGCACCTACTATGTGCAAGCCTCTGTGGCAGCTACTGGGAAGACAGTGGTGAACAGGACAGAGGAGGGCACTGTCCTTGTGGGAATTTTAGCCAGGGCCAAAGACTCTCCAGTGGATTAGAAGCCAACGCAAACAAAGCTCTTATTATGTGCTGGTCACCCTTTCAAGTACTTGATGAGATTATTTTGTTTCACCCTCCTAATAGCCAGCCCACTGAGGTAGTTGCTGTCATTCCCAGTAAGGAAACCGAGGCACAGTGGGGTTACGACACTTGCCAAGGTCACACAGCTGGTGTAACGGGCCACAGAGCGGACCTCCAAGATACCAGGCCGCAATTCCTGGCACCCGTGAATGTTACCGTATACGGCAGTCTTTGCAGATGTGACTAAGTCAAGGATTGCGAGAGGAGATTAACTTGGATTATCCAGCTGGCCTCTAAATGCCACCAGGAGGCCATGGGAAGACGGAGACAGGGCTGGGGCTGTGAGGATTTGAGGACCTCATGCACCTGCACCTGCTTAGTGCAGAGGGGACGCTCACTAAATGGCACTTGGGAGCCTCAACTTTTCTCTTTGGAGCTCAGTTTCCCTGTGACCAAGGCGGGGTGCCGGCAGATGCCATCGTGGGGAGAAGCAGGGGAGGGGAGGAAACCGAGCAACCACACTCGTCCCTGAAGCACCCAGGTAAAACCCACCTTACCTGAGCAAACAGTTTAAATTATCGTCCTGGCTTAGGATTCTGTATTTCTTCCCACAGGAAGGCTCATGACAAGATCAGGCCAGGAACCCGAGCAGAACTTTTGTGGCACTTACTGTAAGCCAGATGCTGGTTATATGTGTCCCCCCAAGGAAACTGCCGCCCAGAGAGGTTAAGTGACTTGCCTGAGGTCACACAGTAAGTGGCAGAGCTGGGATTTGAAGCCAGGTCCTCTGGCTCCATAATATCCCTCACTCCTAATCATTGCACTAGATGACCTGTAAGGAAAGTATAAAAGGCTATTTTCTTTGCGTATCCAAATTCGAAGTAAGGAAATGTGCAATAGTGCAACCCTAGGAGTGTGAGCCCTAGTCGTACGGCCTCAGTCTCTGTGTGCACAAAGGAGCGTTTCAGGATTTACAGGAGGGCTGTCCTTAGTCTGTCTCCAGACTGGATACCTGCAGTATTTTGCATCTTGAAAAAATAAGCCTTCCTCCCCACCCCCTGCTTCTCTTAAAAAAACATGGGGCTGGAGCTGAGGGGCAAGGCTGGATTTGAAGGGGGGTCTGTTCACTGCGGGAGGAGAGAGCTGGGGAGGCCTAGCCCCCGGAATACAGGTCGGTCTGAGGTGGTTTCCTGTGCCCAAGAGGTCTCGTCTGGGTCAGGCACATCCCCAGGAGCCAGCCATTCATTCCGGCCAGGAGCACAACGCTCCCTTTTTCCCCTGTCAGCCCAGAGCCCGGAGGGGCAAGAGAGCAAAGGGTCTCTCTCCTCAGAGCCCAGACTCCACCATCCCAGGGCTCTGGGGCCTTGCTGATTCCCATCCCTCTCTGGGCTTCCCTTTCCTCATCTGTAATGTGGGCACGTGGTCATCCCGGCCCGACATCCTGCCTTCCCACTCCACTTTCCAGTCTGCCTTCAGGGACCTACTCCTCCGGTCTTGTTTGGCTACCCATCAAGGGCAGCTGGACGGTCACGTGACACAAACTCAGCCAATCAGATCCTGTCTTGGAAGAGCAGCCCCTAAGGGGAATGAATGCTAAGAGGGGGAACAGTTAGTGCCCTGAAGACCTGGCCCTTTGGTTCCTGCTCCCCACAGTCCTGGCTCCTACTTCCCATGTCCCTGGAGCTGACCTGTCACTGCCCTTTCCAAGTCCCAGCTGGTCAACTTCTCCTTCCATAACCCTCTTTTCTGCTTTTTGGCTTAAATCAGCCAGGGCTGGCTTCTGCCGCTTCTAAAGTTGGTGTGAAGGCCACATTATATACACTAAACTGTAAAGTGCCACCCAGACATGGGGAATTATTGGGGCCCTGGCACATAGATCTTATTAACTTGGGCCTTGGGATCAGAATTTGATTCCCGGTTTTAACCCTTTCTTGCTGTGTGACCTTGGACCACTTCCATGCCCCTGTCTTGAGCACCAAATATGGAACAGAAATTTTCATACGCTATTTCGTTTAGTCCTCAGAATAGGGAACTTTTTATGATTACGAGTGACAGAAACCCAACCCAAACTGACTTCAGCAAAAAAGAGAATCGAATGGTTCCTGTAGTCAGGAACGTCCTGGGGCACGGCTGGATCCAGAGGTTCAGATTATGCCGAAAGAAATCAGTTTTTCTCCGTCTCTTGCTCGATTTCCCTGCGAGTTGGTTTCATTCTCCACACAGGCTCTCTTCAGGAAAAGCAAATGGTCCCAGTATCCTGCCAGCTTAGAAATCCTTCTGGTCCCCGAGGAAGGAGACATCTTCCTTCACCAAAGTGAGGGAAACAGCTGTAAATCTCCCTTTATTCCTCTTCTGTGTGTTTTTTTTATTAATGGAAGAAGGTTGAAAGGCTGTGATAAGCATGCTGAGTATGGGTGGGATAAGGATGTGATAAGAGGCTACATTTATCCAATGCTCCCAAAACTTCCAGATACGAACTCTTTCATCCTCCCAATCACCCTATGATGTAGGTTCTAGGACATTCCCCATTTGATACATGGGGGAAATGCGGCACAGAGAGGTGATGAAGCTTGCCTGGGGCCACACAGCTTTTTGGTGGAGGTGCCAGGGTTTGAGTCCACTCAGTCTGGCTCTGGAGCCCAAGCGTTTACACTGCAGCACCTCTATGGAAGCAGACTCATAGACATTTGGGCTACATGATGGCCCTTTGCATCAGAATTTGGAGCTGTGGACCACAGGCATGGCTGAACAGCTGCCCAAAGGCTTTCTAATTTTTATTTTTATTGTTTTAAATTTTTTTTACATTTATTTATTTTTTGAGAGACATAGAGAGACAGAGCACAAGTTGGGGAGGGGCAGAGAGAGAGGGAGACACAGAATCAGAAGCAGGCTCCAGGCTCTGAGCTGTCAGCACAGAGCCCGACATGGGGTTCGAACTCACGGACCGTGAGATGGTGACCTGAGCCGAAGTCGGATGCTCAACCGACTGAGCCACCCAGGCGCCCCAAGGCTTTCTAATTTTTAAAAAGCAGTGGATTTTTTTTAGATGTGATCTTATATGAATGGAAAATAAACCAATGAACCAATGCATATGGATGTGGGGCTGAAGAGTCATGGCCCGGTCTGGCTGCCCCAACTCTCCCTCCCTCCCTGGAGGTTCCAGAAGCCAGAGGCCCCAGGAGCAGTTTGGAAACTATAAGATCTTATGATTTCTAAGGACTTTTTTGTGATTATATATCTTCTCTGAAGGTTCGGAAAAGAAAATCAACCCCTGACAAACTTCTGCGTTTGAATGTATGTGTCCTTGCCTCAGTTCCCAACCCATTTAGAGCCCAAAGTTGAGAAACCCAGAAATAATTATAACCCAAAAATCAAAAAATATATAGTAGTTTATAACATACAAAGTGCTAAAGCTAACTTCTAAAAATTTTTAAACAGTTCAAAAAATCTTTATTATTTCTGCATTACCTTAATAGAACCAGTTCATTGCAGAAAAAGTAAAAAACAGAGAAAGACAAAATAATAATTATACTCATCTTTCGCTCAGAGATGTCCATTGGACACATGTGTGGTCTTTTATCCCAGAGTTATGTCCATGCAACAAGTCTGGAAGCAAATAGATATAACTACATGGGTTTGCCTATCATTTCTTTTTGGGAAAATGAGTTCATATCATATCATACGTATTCCTTTCATTTCATAGTGTAGACTGTACCACGTTTAATTTCATTTTTACACATCACTTGTAATGGACACGACATGAAGAAAGAGACCATACAGAGGCCATCCAACCCTAGCAAACCAGCTGCCACATCACTGAAACTGTGCAAGAGACCCCAAGCAAGACCAGCAGAGAAACCAACCATCCAGCTGAACCAAGCCAACCCAGAGAATCTTGAGTTATAAGAAATGGCCATTATTTAGAGCCACTAAACCCTCAGGAGGTTTATCATCCAACAATATGCGAGCAAAACACTGGTCTTGTTCTTATTGATTTCTAGGAGCTCTTTATATATGATAAAACACATTATATAATATTGATTTTTTTGTCTGCTGTGAATATTTTTGCCAGCTTATAATTTGTTATGATAACTTTGGCCAGACACAGTTTTTTATCTTTGTATGGCCAAATATGTCAATTTTTTCTTTTATGGCTAGAAAGTTATTTCCAATTATAAACAAGATGTTCTTTCATGTTTTACCCTAGTATGTTAAATGTTCTGATCCAATTGCATTTATTTTAGTGCAGGTGTGAAGCATGCATCTGTCATTAATTTATTCCTGACAACTATTCGGTTATCCAACACCATTTATAGAATAACTCACCGCTGATTTCAGATGTTAACTGTTCTGGCTATCTATTGCTGCATAAAAGTTATCTCAAAAGTAGCTTAAAAAATAATTTCATGAATCGATCTTCTACATGAGTAGGGATCTGTAGGGAAGACCGTGCTCTACATAATGTCCCCTGGGCTGGGTCCACCAAGGACTGGAGGATCCACTTTCAAGATGACTCACAAACATGGCTGGCAAGTTGGTGCTGGCTGTCGGCTAAGAGCTCAGCTGGGATTAAAGATTTGGGGACCTTGATTCTTCTCCACCCAGGCCTCTCCATGTGCCCAGGGTTTCCTCACAACCGGGAGGCTGGCATCCAAAGGCAAGCATCTCCACATACAGGGAGAAAGCCAGGCAGAGTTGGCATTGCCTTTATGACAAAGTCTCTGGGGTTAAATAGCATCACTTCTACTGTAGCTCATCAATTAAGGCGGTCACAAAGGCCTGCCCTGGTTCAAGAGAGGGGCAAGAGTATGTGGGACCAGAATCATCGTTGTGGCTGTTTCTAGAAAATACAACCTCCCACATTGGCTTTGTCACACACTGAATTCCTAAGCAGATTTGGATCTATTTCGGGTTTTGTTCGTGTAATCTGTCTGTTGCTATCTACCCGTACCATAGTGTTTTAACTGTTGAGACTTTATAATATGGTCTGATACCTGATAGAGCTCTTCTCCCCTCATTACTCCTCCCTTCCAGAGATCTCTTGGATATTTTTGGTTGTTTTTATTCTTTTTTCGTACTACTAATTTTTAAATTAGCTTGTCTGATTAAGAAGCTGTTGGTACTTTTATTGTGATAACATTGAACTTATAAAGTAATTTAAGGAACACGGACACTGCTATAATGATGGAACTTCCCATCCAAAATCATGGTATACCTTTGTTCAAGTATTTGAAAGGTATAATAAGTACATTTGTTCAAGGTTTTGTGTGTGTGTGTGTGTGTGTGTGCGTGTGTGTATGTCCTTCAATAGTGATTTCAAGTTTTCTTCGTGTAGGAGTTACACATCTTTTGTTAGGCATTTATTTGATATTGATTTTGTTATTGGAAGTGGACATTTTTCTTTCATTATATCTTCCACTTGCCGGTTGTTTGAATATAGGAAAGCTGTTGGTTGATGCATGCTAATTTTGTATCTTGACATCTTACCAAATTATCCTGGGTTTCCTACCTCCGGAATCGTTACATACGCATAATACCTGCAAATTTACCTTCATCCATTCAGTTTTTATGTCTTTCTATCCCTTTTGCCATCTAATTTGGCACTAACAAGTATTATCTTCAATATCCACTTCTGTGTTAAATTATAGTAGTGAAAATAGACATTTTTTTTGTCTTGGTCCTTTGGTGGACATGCCTCTAGGTTTTCTACAATAAACATGATGTACTCAGATGTATTTTATTATGTGAAAGAGGCAATATCTATTTCTAGTTTACAGAGTACCCAAGCATTTTTTTTCTTTGTTCTTTTTCTTTTTTTTCCCATGTATTCTTATTTATTGAATGCACGTGTGTGTGTTTTCATCAAGAATGGATGTTGGAACTTTCTCAAATGTCTTTTTAGCGCCTAAAAACAATCATGGCTTCTCTTCTCAGACGTATTCATATCATAAATTACATTAACAGATTTCCCAATACTGAAGCTTTGCATTCCTAGATTAAAAACCACTTGGTCATGATGTATTCTTTTTTTTTTTTTTTCTTTTTTAGATTTTATTGTTAAGCGATCTGTACAATCAGAGTGGGGCTTGAACTCACAACCCCAAATCAAGAGTTGCGCACTCCCCTGACTAAGCCAGCCAGGCACCCCAAGATGTATTACTTTTTATAATTTACTTTTTATAATTTTTAATAATTTATATGTTGAAATACATAATATTTTTATATATTTATAATGTTATAAGTTTTTTTTTATATATGAAATTTATTGACAAATTGGTTTCCATACAACACCCAGTGCTCATCCCAAAAGGTGCCCTCCTCAATACCCATCACCCACCCTCTCCTCCCTCCCACCCCCCATCAACCCTCAGTTTGTTCTCAGTTTTTAAGAGTCTCTTATGCTTTGGCTCTCTCCCACTCTAACCTGTTTTTTTTTTTTTTCCTTCCCCTCCCCCATGGGTTCCTGTTAGGTTTCTCAGGGTCCACATAAGAGTGAAACCATATGGTATCTGTCTTTCTCTGTAGGCTTATTTCACTTAGCATCACACTCTCCAGTTCCATCCACGTTGCTACAAAAGGCCATATTTCATTTTTTCTCATTGCCACGTAATATTCCATTGTGTATATAAACCACAATTTCTTTATCCATTCATCAGTTGATGGACATTTAGGCTCTTTCCATAATTTGGCTATTGTTGAGAGTGCTGCTATGAACATTGGGGTACAAGTGGCCCTATGCATCAGTACTCCTGTATCCCTTGGATAAATTCCTAGCAGTGCTATGTTATAAGTTTTATAATTATATTTATTGTGCTTCTGGTTCTGTTTGCTAGCATGTTATTTAGAATTTTTGCATGGAAAGTTACAAGCGAAAGTTGTTACTTTCTTTGTGCCTGCCAAAGTTTCAATATCAACCTCACATCTGCTACATAAAAATAATTTCAAAGTTTTCTTTCTTTGTCTATGCTCTGAAATAACTTAAATACTTTTGGATGGTTAATCTTAAAAAAAATTTTTTTTCAATGTTTATTTATTTTTGAGAGACAGAGAGTGAGTAGGGACAAGGCAGAGAAAGAGAGAGAGAGAGAACAGGGGAGGGGCAGAGAGAGCGGGAGACAGAGAATCCGAAACAGGCTCCAGGCTCTGAGCTCTCAGCACAGAGCCCTACGCAGGGCTCGAACCCACAAACTGTTGAGTTCGTGACCTGAGCCACCTAGGCACCCCTGGATGGTTTACTCTTTCAAAGTTTCATAGGATTTCCCTGTTAGTCTTCTAAGTTAGTCTTTTTTTTTTTTTTTTTTTTTTTGGTGAGGGGAGTACAGACCTTCTACAACTTTCTCTGTTTCTCCCATGACATTTACCCTCCTCCTGATGCAGCAGCAGCATCTGGGACCTTTACAGAACTGCGGGTTTGGGGCAAAACCCCAGAACTGGAATCTGAATTTTTATAAGATCTTCATATGGTCCATGTGTTCATGAGAGAAGCATTTCTATGGGAATCGGTCTATTTTTTCCTC
The DNA here is from genome assembly GCF_018350175.1 of Felis catus. NCBI lineage: Eukaryota > Metazoa > Chordata > Mammalia > Carnivora > Felidae > Felis > Felis catus. Next base: position 12,148,941 of record NC_058370.1, read on the forward strand.
TGTTCTGAAGCCAAATATGGTAAATTATATTTTATCGGAGAGTTCTTCTTTCCATCCAGATTTTCCATTTAAATTATAGAGAGGTGAACAAAGTAGACCCTTGTGATCCTTTTAATTTTCTTTTTCTGTGGCTAATTCTCCCCTTGTTTCTTATTATACATACTTACACTGTCTCCATTTTTTTCTGGGTCATATTGGTTTATCCGTTTTACTTGGTGATGACCCCTCTCTGCCATCATCAAAATAACCAGCTTTGGGGATTTATTGATTAGTCTTCTTTTCTCCCCCCATCCCCTGTGCCCCACATCTTATTTTCAAAGATTTTTAAAAATTAGTTTCTTAGGATCCTTTTATTTTGCGTTTTATTTTATTCTATTCTGTTTTTTAGAGAGAACACACGAGCCAGGGAGAGGGGCAGAGGGAGAGAAAGAGAGAGAATTTTAAGCCCAAGGCAGGGCTCGATGTGGGGCTCACTCGATCTCATGATCATGTGATCATGACCTGAGCCGAAATCAAGAGTCAGATCCTTAACCACCCAGGCACATCCCCCTTTCCTTGTTGCTATCATCTCTGTTCCTTCCTGCATTTTCCACAAGGTCTGTTCTCCTTCATGTTTCTTCCAAGTGTGTCTTACTTTCTGTGATTTTTTTTTTCCCCTTCTATCTCTTTCCTGAGCTCTGTTGGTTCATGATCATTACCTTCTGTGGACCATCTTCTGGCTGAGCGCTTCAAGCATCTCTGCTTTATTGTTTTCCTTCATAGAAGTCATTGCTCATTCAAATTTTTTTTTTAATTTTTTTTTCAACGTTTATTTATTTTTTGGGGACAGAGAGAGACAGAGCATGAAGGGGGGAGGGGCAGAGAGAGAGGGAGACACAGAATCGGAAACAGGCTCCAGGCTCCGAGCCATCAGCCCAGAGCCCGACGCGGGGCTCGAACTCCCGGACCGCGAGATCGTGACCTGGCTGAAGTCGGATGCTTAACCGACTGCGCCACCCAGGCGCCCCTCAAATTTTTTTTTTATTCATGCCGAAATTATTTGGATGCAAGTTTCATCCTGGGTTGACATTTTTCATCCGTTGGCAGACTTTTATGTTCTTTTCTGCAGCATTTTATTACGACGTCTTTGTATCGCAGCTTTAACATCCGTTTTGTGAAACTTGCGATCGGAAGGGCTTGATTGTCCCGGGTCACCTACCTGCTAACTGTTCCTGTGGGGGAGAGTCGCCTGGCTTTATGACTCAAAGGTTCTCCCTTTCACCGCCAGAGAGACGGGCTGCTTCCTGCACGTGTCTTCGCTCCGTGTCTTTGTTACACTTTGTTTCTCTAAATCCAAGAGGGCTCCTGCTGCCCACGCCACTCACCCCAGGTCCTACACTCACTTTGATGAAGAAGGAGAAGTCTGTTACCTCAGGGCGAGTGCTCACCCCCAGGAAGTGCATTTTTGCCGTTTGTTGCCTTCCGAGATCTGCCACCCCTGGGCCCGCTCGCTGCGTCCCGTGTGGCCTCTGCCCTGCTGTCCTCGGAAAATTGTACGCACCCCATGAAGTTCATGGGTTACATCCTTCTCCTGGTTGTGCTAAAAGTGGAGTTTGTGAGGTTGATTTTGTTGTTGTTGTCTTCGGTTTTTGTTTCTTGGGTTTTGGGGTTTTCTTTTTGTTTGTTTGTTTTCAGCTCTCCTCGATGCTTTGCTGTAATTTCAAAAAGGCGAAGGGGAAACTCTTGCCCTATGCGGTCATTCTTCCTACCCCCGTTATCTTACTGGGTTCTCTTCAGCTACTCTGAGACATAACCAAACAGCTCTGATTGCTCTCCCCGTGTTTCCGCACGAGAAAACAGAGGTGGCCCGGCTCGCAGGGTGCCACAGGGTGGCCAGCGTCGGGAGTCTGCCCTGGGGATTGGATCGACACGGCTGTGTTTTCTCCTTGCCCTCTGGGACAGGCTAGCGCTCAGGCAGGACTGCGAGGAGTGGAGGAGATTGAGGTCTGGTGGCATCATTTTTTCCACTCCAGAGTGCCAAGGCAGCTGGTTGGGAGCCATGGCACTGCCTGTACTCCCGTCCTGGGGAAGTCGAAGGAGGGGAGGCTGCTGGGGCCCCTGTCCCCCAGCACCCACCCCCTCCGGCAGATAGCCGGCACGGCAGGACAAGTCCACACCTGAGCATCATATCCCAGCCTGGGAACAAGCCTGCGAAAGCTGTGCAGAAGGCTGCCCCGCTCAGCCCTGCTTGCCCACGGGTAGCTGCCCCCGGCCTCTGGGCGCTTTGCCGACTACATTCCCTGCATAATCCTGGCCGGCCCGGGGAGGATCCTGGAGGACAGCTTCACTGCAGCCGAAAACCTTGTGCGTTAGACAACCTCCAATCTCCTACCCCATGGACATGCCCCCGTCATACAGGCAGTCAGCAGCAAGGCCTGGATGTCAGAAAACAGGTCATTTCCTCCATCCCTCTGCGTCGGATCCAGACATGTTTTTCCTACTCCTGTACGAAAATGTCCAAATAGGGGAGGTTGGCCTTCTTTTCTACTTCCTCCAAAATTCTTGATAAAGAGGCTAACGCAGTCCTGCCAAATAAATACTCGGCGAGTGTTACACTTCATCCCTTTTGTTAAGCACTTACTGTATGTGTTAGAGACATACTCTTCTCGAGTCCTTCCAACCTCCCTGGGAAGGAGACCCTGTCACTACCCCCTGTACAGATGAGAAAAACCAAGTTTCCAAGCATGAACAGGAGCCTATCCTGTGTCCGATACAAGCGACATCTAACCAAATTGACTCAGAAAGGTTCAGAGACAAGGCATACGTTTAGACTGTTTTTGCTGGTAACGGTAGCCTCGGAATGTCCATGATTTATAATAGCACGTCTTCGTTTTTCTTACTCATGGGTCTGGTCAGCTGGGACAGTCCTGCCTCGGGCTTCAGGTTGAGTTCAGCTTTGCTCCGTATGTCATGACGGATGGCAGAAACCAAGAAGGTCAAGTGGAAATGCATGATTCCTCTCGAGATCTGTACTCAGAACTCCTGGTAAAAGCCCATCACCCCCCCGAGTCCACCATCATGGTTGGGAGATATTCTCTGCCCACGGTGAGAGGCACTGCAGGCGTGTGGCAAAGGGTGTGAAGGTCTGATTCCAATACGGGGAAGGGTAAGAATCAGAAACCATGGGGGGCGCCCGGGTGGCTCAGTCGGTTGAGCGTCCGACTTCGGCTCAGGTCATGATCTCACAGTCCGTGAGTTCGAGCCCCGTGTTGGGCTCTGTGCGGACAGCCCGGACCCTGGAGCCTGCTTCGGATTCTGTGTCTCCCTCTCTCTCCGCCCCTCCCCGGCTCATGCTCTGTGTCTCTCTGTCTCTCCAAAAGTGAATAAACGTTGACAAAAAATAAATAAATAAATAAAATATTGAAGAATTGGATGCCATGGTCTAATCTACAACAGGACAGTTCCAAGGTGGCCAACGAGGTGTATGCCTCATTGACACTGACTCTCCTCAGGGACTAAGATGGCTGCCACAGCTCGCAACCAATCTCCATCAGTCTCACCCACTCACTCACTGCTGTGTGTTGATGTGCCTTGATACTCTGACCTGGTTGTCCGGGACTGAGGGAGTTCCTGGGACGCGGCGCTTTCAGCACGAAAACCGGGGAAGTCTAGATAAAGCAGGATGAGTTGGGTGACGCTGTGTGTTGCAGCACATTATTCCTGAACGTTTGGGGGCAACTTGGGGTGACACGTTAGTGTGTGGGAACGTGTGCACAAGTGTTGCTTAGCCCCGCACAGCAAACAAATAAATACTCAGTATTACATGTCTCCAATCGCAATGGTTGCTTGACCACTCCTAATTTCACTTGGCAGATTTTCTGTATTGACCGCCAACCTGCCCTCATGTCAGCCTGACTTTCACCTCCTCTCTCTCAGGCTTCCCCCTAAACCTCCATTATTCTTCTTTAACACTACAGGACAATTTAGTTCAATATCTCAACTCCAGAGCTGTTTTGCATGCCCCAAATGGCTTAGCCACTGGCCTCTGTCATAGCCGAACTCCAGGGCCCAAATCAGGTGGCAGATGTGTGTTGTTGACCTACAGGGTGTTTTGAAATAATGTGAGCTATCATTTCTGGCTTCTCTTGAATCTGAGGACCTGGCCACACGGGCACATTGTTCTTCATGGCCATAGTTGGCTGAACTGAGTAGAGACGGCTTCCTTTGGGATGGGGCAGTGCTCTGGGGTTTCCACTGTCCGCTCCCCACCCCCGCCCTGCATTCAATGGTCATTCATTGACCATACTTGCTAGGAGACTTGAGTTTGCTACCCTCTCTTTAGCAGCATGAGAACAGTAGAAACTTTGCAGCTTTGGTCTCTCCTTCCCCTCCCTCCACCTCTCAACCTGCCCCTGTGTCTATAAATAGAAGAATGCATTCTTGCACTGATATGATTCATGCCTCTAGAGTGTATATAATCAGCTTAAAAATTTTTTTTGTTGTTGTTTTTTAGATGACAGATGTACTTCCTCAACTCAGCAGCCATGGAAATCACCTCTTATGTCTCCTGTGTGGAGCCTAATTGACGGATGGACCATGGATTCATCCTGACAGCTGAGCCAAAGACCACACTTCCCAGGGGCTGCTCCCAGTTAATCACCGAAGGAGGAGGGATTCCGAGGAAACGTTCCCAGGAGACACAGTGTTCCTCTGGAAGCACAGGGACTTTGGTCAGCCTTCCAGAACTTTCTTAGAATGATACTGCAGTCTACAACCACCCAATTTCCCTCCCTCTCTTCCTTCCTTCCTCCCAGCCTCTTCTGTCTCCCTTCTCACTTTCCCCAATACATCTCTTGGATATTTCATCCCACCTTGGCTATCTCAGAGGACCCCGAGTAATGTCCCTTCCCATCACAGATTTGGATAAATCAAAAGGAAGAGAGAGGGAGGGCAGGTAAACAGCATGAATAAAGGTGTAGAGGTAGGAAAATCCAGGCTATGTTCACACCACATGGGGAAGTGAGTCTGTCCTATGAAGGCATTAAATCCCCACGCTACAGCCTATCAAAAGAAGTGCTGGGGCGGGGGGGTGGGATGGGGTGGGGCAGCTGGGTGGCTGAGTTGGTTAAGCGCCCAACTTTGGCTCAGGTCATGATCTCACAGTTTGTGGGTTCGAGCCCTGCATCGGGCTCTGTGCTGACAGCTCGGAGCCTAGAGCCTGCTTCAGATTCTGTGTCCCCCCACCTCTCTCTGCCCCTCCCCAGCTTGTACTCTGTCTCTGTCTCTCTCTCAAAAATGAATAAACATTAAAAAAATTAACAACAGCAAAAAGGAAGTGCTGTGTGACTTTGGGTAACTTACTGAGCCTCTCTGGACCTTGGTTTCACCATTTGCAAGCTGGGAATACTAACAGTGCCCATTTTACAGGGTCCAGTGGGGATTAGATGGGTTAATACGAAAAAGTATTTTGAGTGGGCTAAATCACCAACTAAAGTTAGAGTCATCATTACAAAAACATTTAAAACTGGCCTTCTCTGATGGGGCTGGGTTTTAGCCCCAGAAGGCAATACGCATATTTTCCTTTCCAAACACAATTTGTTTATAGTCTTTGGGATGCAGACACAAACCAGACTTGGTCCCTAGAAGAGAAAAAGCAGGGTTGTGGGGCAGCAAGGACTGTCCTTTCCAGGCAGAGCTCCCCATTTTCTGGAGTTGGGTCTTGACATTATCCTCATGACCCTACTGCAACCAGACAAGAGAGCAGAGGTTGGGCGGGGGGCATCTGGGTGGCTCAGTCGGTCGAGCATCTGACTCTTGGTTTCAGCTCAGGTCATGATCTAGCGGTTTTGTGGGTTCGAGTCCTGCATTGAACTGTAAGTGAGAAGCCTGCTTGGGATTCCCTGTCTCCCCCTCTCTCTGCCCCTCCCCTACTCGTGCTGTCTCTGTCTCACGCAAAATAAATTAAAAAGAGAGAGAGAGAGAGAGAGAGAGAGAGAGAGAGAGAGAGAGAAGTTGGGCGGATCAGAGAGTTGCCCAGATGTCTTATCTCTACTGGACAGTGGACATCTGGACACAAGACTCCTACGGGAGAATGTGTGGATGCTGGTCCCTGGGTGACAGCCTCTGGGAGAGGCGGAAGGAAGAAGGAATTTCCTGACACTCCATCTGACATGTAGGCTTTACTTTCCTATGAAGATTTGGATGCCAGGGTTGGAACCCTGCTGGTCGACTCCCTGCCATCACCACTACCAGCAACATGCCCATTATACAGATAAAGTAGTTGAGGCTCAGCAAGATGAACCTTGCTTAGGGTCATGTGGCAAGTGAGTGGCCATGCTGGGATCTGAACTTAGCTCTCAAGCCTTGCATGTTCCAACCCTTCCACCATGGCGCGCAGGGGTGGCTTTTGGCGAAGTTTTCCCTCACCTTCAGTCTTGAGGTCATATGAGCCCAGAGCAGGGCCCTGTCAGGCCTCATGAGTCAGGGGAGTTTGGAGTTTCCTGCCTGTTCTGCGAGACATCAGAGTTAGGATACTCTATGGATACGATACCCTATTAATAAAGCTAGAAAGCCCGAGGTGTAATGAAAGTGAGAATAATAACGCGAAGTGCCACTTTTGAAAGCTGACTGTGGGGGAGTACCGTGACAGGTGCTTTGGGTGCATTCTCACCTCACAGGCTCCTCACCACGGCCCTGACTGGAAGGTCCTCTTAACTCGAAATGTTTCTGGCTGCACGTAAGAGAAAAGCGATCATTTCTTAAACAAGAAGTCTGGAGATCGGGGGTTCCTGGGATGGTTCCCAGCAAAGAGGGAGAGCCCTGGCCGGCTCAGACCAAAGGGAAGGAGATGGGGCCACCCCCCTAAACATGTGGGTGATTCCTGAATACAATCAGGTTCCATTAGCAAGGAAGAGGCCAGGGGCGCCAACACATTCTTCTCTCATTGGTGTCTTCCTTCCCTGGAGGGGAGGGGGAAGAGAGACATGCATTTGGGAGTGACTCAGATTGGGATGCCACTGGTTTACGCTCCAGCCTGGGGTGTGGGGTGGAAAAGCTAACATTTATTGAGCACCTACTGTGTTCCAGGCCCCCTGCTGGGTGATTTCACGCTCCCATCCATTCATTCAGTCCTCACAACAGGCCTGTGAGGAAGGAACTATTCTTCTCATTTTTCAGATGAGAAAACTGAGGCCGAGCCCTGATCACACACACGGTGGGAGGCTAAACGGGAATAAGTCCTGGCAGCAGTTAGCTTTCACTACTGCTCGCTGTGTATCCAGCACTCTGAGAGGCGTGTCCCCTGGATTAGGTCATTTCTTCAACTCCACTCCACTGATGAGGCACCGTGGCTCAGGGAGGTGGAGCAGACTGCCCAGTTACACAGTTTAGCATTGGCCAGGCTGGGCTGTGAACCCCTCTGACAGAAGGCCGCCCCATAGTGCTCCCCCAAATTTGGAGAAAACCCTCCCGGCCCGTTCGGTGGCCTTTTTGGGATCGTTGGCTTTGTAGGCGGAGAAGCTGGATAAATAAACAAGGGGTTCAGGAAGTGCTTTTTGCCTCTTGAAATTCTGAATCCAGAGGACACAGAAGGTCATCCAGCTGCCGTGACAGCCAACATTAAACAGGCAAATAAGTGAATCTCTAACATGATAGCAGGAATGTTAAGTACCATAAAGGAAAACAAATAAACAAACTAAAGCAAGAGAGAATGATGGTGTGAACACTTTAGACCAGGTGGGCAGGAAAGGTTTCTTTGAGGAGGTGACAGTTGAGCAGAGACAGAGGGATGGGGAAGGTGATGGAAGGCACCAGCTACGCCAGTGTCTGAGAGAAGATTGTTTTAGACGGAGGGACTATCAAGTGCAAAGGCCCTGAGGTGGAAGTGAGTTTGGCACATTTGGGAAAGGACAAGAGATGGGTGTGGCTGGAGCAGAGTTGGGGGGGGTGGCATGAGGTCAGGGAGGTAAAGGTGGCAGGGGGCAGAAAATGCTGGTGCTTCTAGGACCTTATAAGGACTTGGGGCTGTGTTCTGAGTGACGAGTGGGGTGGAGCCATGGAGGATTCTGAGCAAAATCCAGTTACAGGTTGTGACTTGGGTTCTAAGAGGATCCTTCTGTAGAGGGAGGGAGGGGGCTGAAGACAGGAGACCGGGGAGGAGTGACAGCTTCTCCAGGGGCTACTGGGAAGAAGAGAGGAAACCTGCCTGGAGGCACCCAGCAGTGAGAAACAGACACAGGATTAGAATCAGCCCTCCACCCGGACTCACAGCATTCACCTGTGCCAAGCAACGAGTACTTGGCCACCTTTTAGACAAGCTCTGGTCAATTTCTGACGCCTTTGACCCGACAAGAAACTGGCCTCGGAGAGGGGTTAGGTTTCCTGCACAAGGTTTCCCAGGGTGCAAATCGGTGGGGGAGTGAGTGGTGAGCCTGGGTTGCCCTTAGCACCCAGGGGTGGTCTCTTGCAGACCTAGAGGCTGGCACCCTAAGCACCAGGCGGTCTTGGCAATGGCCACCATACCCTTGAGCCCCTGCTGTGCTCCAGTCAATGGCTCTAACAGCTGAATCGGAGCAGCTCCTGCAACCCCTTCACTATATTCCTGAAGGTAAATACGGTGCTGTGCCATCCAGCCAACCCCACCTGGCCCAGACACACGGGACAGCAAACTCCAGGCCCAGGGTGGGGACGGGGCCAGGAGGAGGAGGCTGGTGGAGAAGGTTCAGGTAGAACGTGGGCCCCTCCCACGCCTCCTACCACATTCCCCCTCCGCCCCCACGTCCCCCTCCCTTCTCCGTCCCCCCCCAGTGCCTCCCTCCCTTCCCTTCCCTCCCCCCCCCACATAATCCCTCCCTCGCAGCACCCCCCTCCCACCTCGCCCGCCCGCCCGCAGCTCCCCTCCGCTCCACCCCACAGTTCCCAGCCCCTTTCCGAGCCCGAGGTGGGGGCCGGCGCCGCCGAGCTGGGGGAGGGGCTCCCCGAGAGCGCCCCGCCCCCCGGGACCCCGGCGCCGCCGTCGGGCCCGCCCCCGTCCCGCCGCGGCCGGGCCAGCGCGGAGGGAGGGCGCGCGGGCCGAGAGGCACCTGGGCGCCCGGAGCCCGCCCGCCGCCGCAGCCTCGCCCGCCCGCCCGCCGCCCGGCCATGTCCTGGGCCCTGCTCCTCGGGCTCCTGGCCGCGCTGCTGCTCCTGCTGCTGCTGAGCCGTCGACGCTCGCGGTGAGTGCCCTCGCCCCCCGCCCGGACAGAGGGGCGACCCTCGGCGTCCCGAGCCGCTCGTCCCTCCCCCGCCGGACGGCCCCTCGGGGCGAAGGGGCTCGACGCCCATCCGCCGCCCCACCCCGGGGGGGAGGACGACGGCCTGGCCGCCGGTGTGGGGGGGGGGGGCGGGTGGAGGCCCGGGAAGTGGGCGACGGGGCTGGGGGACCCGGCAGACGGCCCCCGGTGCACACGCGCTCGGCTGGCACCTGCGAAGGGCTTTCTGGAGAGGGTCTCCGGGTGGGTGCGAGAAGCCCCCTCCTGGATCCAGCACCTACTTGAGCCAATCCCCAGGCTTTCTCGGTTCCTTGGGGGGGTGGCCTTGATCCTCACCCCATTACACAGATGGGCGAGTTGAGGCTGGGGAATGCAGAGCCCTGGAACCACTTTCCATGGGAGGCCTCCCTCCCCCACCTGGACGAGGGGGTTGGGGAAACTCGGATCTCCCAATGCTCTGGTCCAGAAAAGGGGTCTCCCTTCCCCTGAGACCCCACAGCCTGGGCAGGGTAGATAGAACCCGCGCCAAACTTCTCAGCTTCCTAGTGCCAAAGGTTGTCCTGCTCCACTGAGAATCTGTGATTTAGGAGGAGTAAATCTCATACACTTGAAATCAGTGTCGTGGCAGTGAGTCCTTTTTTTATGAAGTTAATTTAAAAAGTTAATCTGAGTTGCACATGGGATAGCTGAATGTACTTGACTTAAATATTTATCCCGTTATAGATAAGACTGAAGCCCTGCCCTTCCCTTCCCTTCCGGCAATTCCAGACTTTTCTTGTTGATCAAGGCTACCGCATAGCGCGGCCAGAGCAAGGCTGGAGGGGAACCTTCCAGATTTTTAAAAAAGTATGCCTTTTATTTGAGACTGGTTTTATATTTGCAAGAAAATTGCAAAGGTTGTACAAAGAGTTCCCAAAGACCCCTCATCCAGTTTCCAAAGGCCTCCCCATCCCGTTTCCGCCATTGTTAACATTTAACATTATCGTGGTACATTCGTCAAAACTAAAAAGCCAACACTGGTCTGTTAAGATGAGCCAAACTCCAGACTTCATTTGTATTTCATCAGCTTTGTGCCAGGATCCAGTCCAGAGTACTACACTGCCTTCCGTGATCCCTCTTCGGTGAGGTTGTAGGTAATACAGGGCACTGTGTGTGTGTGTGTGTGTGTGTGTGTGTGTGAAATGAGAGTGTTTGAAAATTCCAGAACTTTTCTGGAAACTTTTTATTTTTTAAACAAGAGGTTAGTTCAACTTCCAAACAGTAACCTCGTGATCTTTTTCTTTAACCTCCAGACACCTTCCCAGGTTAAATTTAAAACTATGTGTTCGTTCATTTGCCTGAAAAAAATGAGGAAGAAAGAGGAAAAGTCCACAAATGAGTTCTTCTGTGAAGAAATGAATTATTCTTCCAAAGTTGTTAGGCTTTTGGGGAGACTCTGTCCAGGGATGTTTTCGGATCGCACGTTTGCTTTTTTCTCTGCGGGTTTTGGTTTTGATGTCTGTCCGTGTTGCTACGTGGAGATCTGATTCATTCTTTTGATCGTCCGTGTAGTATTCCATATTATGAATGAATGGAAAGTTTATTTTTTTCCTTTTTATTCCTGTCTCAACTGACGGACCCTTAGGCTGTCTCCAGCGTTTTGGCTATTTCAGACAATGTGCTGTGGTCTTCCTCCTGTGAGGCCTCCTGCTCTGTGTTCCCCCCGCCCCAGCCGAGGTGGTGGCTGTAAGCTACGTGGGTTCTGGGAAGCAGGGTCCCTGGGGGCTCAGCGTGTGGAAACTCTCAGCCTCTAGGAATAAGAACAAATTGGGTAACCGCTCTCTGCCTTAGTGTCTCAATCTTTAAAATGGGGATGCTGATGGGAATGGTGGTTGAGAATGGAACTTCTGGGTTAGAAGAAAGGCCAGTTAAACATTATTTTAGCACATTCTTGCTGTAATCCAGAGAGCTAATTTATCTTTGAGGGTGAGTCGTTGATTTGTACACCTGGTGGCTTAGGAGGGTCAACAGTGGGTCCTAGGTAGAAGTATGGGTTTGGGGTCACTGAGAGCTCAGGGGCAGTTAGTTGGGTGGACCCTGGGGAGACCCCACAGGCACCCCAGTTTAGGTCCCAATCTCATTTTCTCCTCCCACCTCAGCAAGGGGCACTCTTGTTACTCCCATTTTACAGAGGAGGAAACTGAGTCTCCGAGAAGCTAAGCAACTTGTGCAGGATCTGCCTGGATTATGCATCTGGGCTATAGGGATTTGTAATTCCCAGGAAAAATGAATTTCCATGCTTCCCACACATTTTATTTTTAATCTGAATGCTCAAAAGTCTTAGAACCACATGATGGTAAGATAGTAAGTTGCGGCTACTCCCAGATTCTTTTTCTTTAATGTTTATTTATTTATTTATTTTGGGAAGAGAGAGAGAGAGAGAGAGAGAGAGAGAGAGAGAGAGAGAGTAGGGGAGGGGCAGAGAGAGAGGGAGACAGAGAATCTAAAGCAGGATCCGCACTGTCAACACAGAACCCAATGTGGGGCTTGAACTCATGAACCGTGAGATCATGACCTGAGCTGAAGTCGGATGCTTAACCACTGAGCCACCCAGGCGCCCCCAGAAGATTCTTAAGGACAAATAATCAAGTGTTGGAAAAAGAGGTGGATGATGCTGATGCTGTGTAGACAATGAATTAAACCAGCAAGACCCCACACCTTCCTTTCTCCTCACTGACCCTTGAGGTAATGTTCATCACCCTATTTTACAGCTGAGGCCTAGAAGGGCTAAGCGGCCTCCTTAGGGCCACACTGAAATTATATTCCCCATCCAGTCAGTTCCAAAACTCATGCTTTTCTCAGTAAAAAGAAAAAAAAAAAAAAGGAACTTCAGTCAGTCAGCAACTGTCTTCACCTCTAGCTTTTTTTTTTTAAGTTAAAATTTTTAATGATGAAAAATTTCAACTATACAGAAAAATAAAAGAATAGTATAAGAACACCCATGAAACCATCCCCTTATTTGATGGTTAACATTTTTACAAAAAATTACAGATCGGGGTGCCTGAGTGGCTCAGTCGGTTGAGCGTCTGACTCTTGATTTTGGCTCAGGTCATGATCCCAGGGTCATGAGATTGAGCCCCTCATCAGGCTCCACACTGAGCACGGAGCCTGCTTGAGATTCTCTCTCTCTCTCTCTCTCTCTCTCTCTCTCTCTCTCTGCCCCTCTCCCCCACTCTTATGCTCTCTCCCAAATTAAAAAATTTTTTTTTAATTCCAGATGTTATAATATCTCTCCAGGAAATGTTTCAAAATGCATGTCAAAAAAAAAATGACAACCACAATTCTCTTATCCTACCTCAGAATACAAAAATGATTAATATTGTGTAGTCTCCAGTCCAAATTCCAATTTTGGCAGTTACAGCAAAGATTTTTAAACGCGCCTGGGTAACCGTGAGTGTTTTCTCTTGGGAGAGGTTGTAAGCTGGAATTAGGAGACCTTGGGTCAGGAATTAGGAGTCTGACTTCTGTGCCACTGGGGCTGATGACCTGTATGTGGCTGTCAGAAACATCCTTCCTGCTGTCCTTTTGGGCCTTGGTTTGTCCACCAAGTCTCACGTAGCCGATCTCCCGTGCCCTGGCCACCCCACCGGGCTGCGTGTGTCTCTTTTCCTCTTTGGGCTTGTGCGTCTGGTCTAGAGAGCCTTGGAAGAACACTCCAGGTGTGGGGAGGTCACTGTGGCATCAGGTGACGGTTCCCGGTGGCTCAAGAAAAGATCTGGGCCCTTGCAGGGTACGGAGTTTCTGGGCACAGAAAATGTGCTTTGTTCCAACCCGCACTGACCAGAGGCCACCAAGTGGTGGCCCGAGGTTGGATGCAGCCCAGATGGGTCTGCTGTGTACCGCACACAGCAAGAGGAGAAAATTAGGGTGTTCCACGTACAAAACACCGGGTCTCCAGCTTCTGCAAAATGCGACAATGGACCATCCCTTGCTGGGGACTCCATAGGAGAGCCCTCTCTCAGCCTTGCTGCCGTCCCCACCCCTCCTGTTGTCTCTCCAGTTTGCATCTGTTCTGTCACTCTGCTTGCCCTAACCATTTTCCTATGATGTTGAGAATTCTCCGAACCTTCTGCGTCAGTTACAAAAACAGGAAAACAAAAACTAGAGCAAAGTGGCCGCATGCTGCGTCTACGAAGTGGGAGGCAAGGAGTGGGGGAGGGGAAGAGGGTTAATGGCCGACAGCTTGTGGATGAACCCTGGGGAGGAATAGACGCTCAGGTTGCTGAAACCCTGCTGTCCCCCCCTATGAAATCCTCCCAGAGCCTGAGGCCCTGAGTTGAGTTGAGTTGAGTGAGGCAATCCACTAACACGGCACAGCTAAATGATGCCGCTTCTGCCCGAACCAGAATGTGGACTGTGTGTATCAGGCACTTAACCTGCGTTGGGTCCCTTGACCCCTTTGGCAGACTCTGGCGGGTGGGGGGAGGGGCAGGTGCTGCTCTTTGAGCACCACCTGTATACGCAAATCATTCATCTGACACATATTTATTAAACGCCTTCTCTGTGCCAGGCACTGTTGTTAAGTGTTGGGGGTCAAGTGCCTATATTCGTGGAACTTCCGTCCAGTGTGGGTGTGATACTTCAGGGCGCAAAGCTGGGTGCTGCCCATCCTTAACCCTCTCCCCCACTTTGCAGAGGGTTGAGCGCGAGAGAGGAGGCCAGGTGGCAAGGTTGGCCATGGAGTCTGTGAGTGGCGAGTGGGCAGTTTGGGGAGGGGCCCATGTGACAGGAAGTGGGGAGTCAGAAAAGGTGTCTTGGCATCTGAAACCGGAGGGACAGGCTGTGTGGGCAGGAGCCGGGGATGAGGGGGTCCAGCCCTACCTCCCTCCTCTCCAAGGGCCTGGCCGTATCTCAAAACAGTGAGGGTGTCCGTGGGCGAGGCTGGAGACCGCAGACCCCAAAATAGAGTCTCCTTCATCCCTGCTGGCTGACGGCTGAGTCACCCTGGAATGTGGCCTGGGCCTGAGCTGGATGCAGGGCCTAGGATCCAAGAGCCAGCCGGCTACATCGCGCGGGTCAGACTCCTGGGCTCCCAGCTTCCTGCCTTTGTCTGAGCCTCCTTGGGACTTTTCTGGGGAAAGATGAAAACTGCCAGAAATAACACCTGGCTCACTGGGGAGCTCTGGCCGCAGCCTGGACAAAGAACAGGGAAAGGGAGCCATAGCCCCTGCTCATACCCCCAAAGGTGTCTTAGAGGAAGAAGCCCCCCGTCCTGGAAGTGGGGGAGTCGGATGCTAGCTTCACCTCCACTTCCGTTGTCACGCTCCTGGATGATCTGTGTTGTGACTTTTTAAAAGCATAACCACATCACTTTCCAGCCCCCCCTTCCAACCCTCCGGGGGCTCCCCATCATATTGGGCATGGAAACCTGACCCTGGCTGCAGGTCAAATCCTGCCTCTCACCCCTACAGTCCACTCCAGCCACACTAGTGCCTGCGGTCTGGAAAGCCCCCCACCCCAGGGCCCTTGCACTCGCTGTTCCCACTGCCTAAATTCCTTCTCTCCCCACTCTGGCGCTCCACTCCCTTCTCATCCTGCTGGTCTTTGCTCACATGGCACCTCCACAGGGAGGCCCTCCCTGACCAGCCCTTGTCACCTAGCTCTCTTTTTTCTTTGCTGAGATATAATTCACACACTATAACATTTACCATTTAAAAAAATTTCCTAAATGTTTGTTTATTTTTGAGAGAGAGAGGCAGAGCACAAGTAGGGGAGGGGCAGACAGACAGGGAGATACAGAATCTGAGGCAGGCTCTGGGCTCTGAGCTGTCAGCACAGAGCCTGATGCAGGGCTCGAACTCATGAACCGTGAGATCATGACCTGAGCCGAAGTCAGACGGTTAACCGACTGAGCCACTCAGGTGCCCCTACATTTACCATTTTAAAGTATACAATTCAGGGGCACCTGGGTGGTTCAGTCAGTTAAGCGTCCGACTTCAGCTCAGGTCAGGATCTTGCAGTTGGTAGGTTTGAACCCCACATCAGGCTCTGTGCTGACAGCTCAGAGCCTGGAGCCTGCTTTGCATTTTGTGTGTCTCTCTCTCTGTCCCCCCCCCCCCCCGCCACTCTCTCTCTCTCTCTCTCAGAAATAAATAGACATTAAAAAAAATAAAGTATACAATCAGTGCTTTTTAGAGTATTTGTAGGGTTGTGCCGCCCTCACCACTGCCTAACTCCAGAATATTTTTTGTCATTCCCCAAAAGAAGCCTGGGAACCTGTCTCCATAAGCAGTCCCTCCGTGTTCTCCCTCGAGCTCTGGCAACCACTAATCTACTTTCTGCCCCTCTGGATGTGCCTTTTCTGGACATTGCATAGAAGTCGATCACCCAAGAGGTGAACTCTGTGTCTGGCTTCTTTCACTCGGCATAATGGTTTTAAAGTTCTTCCACACTGTGGCATGAATCAGTCATTCCTTTCTATGGCTGAATAATGTCCCATGGCGTGAACATACCGTATTTTGTCTGTCCACTCATCAGTCAGCGACATCTGCCTTGGGTCCATCTTTTGGCCACTGTGAACAGCAGCGTGCAGGTTTATATGAACTTATGTTTTCAGTTCTTTCGGGTATGCTTATGTTGCTGGGTTGTGTAGTAACTCTGTTAGCCTTTCAGGGACCCGCCAGGCTGGTTTCCACACGAGCTGCACCGTTTACATTCCCACCAGAACTATATGCAGATCCCCATTTCTCCACATCTTTGCCAACAGTGACTATTTCTTTTTTTAGAGGACAGCCATCTCCGTGTGAAATGGTGCCACACTGTGGCTTTGATTTGCATTTTTTCCCCAGTGCCTCACGATGTCGGGCGTCTTTTCATCTGTTCACCGGCCATTTGTGCATCTCCGTCAGAGAACTGTCCATTCACATCCTTCGTGCCTTTAAAAATCGGGTTATTTGTCTTGTCATCGTTCACTCGTGGCTCCTTTGTTTTCTTTATCACGCCTGTCACTCTCTGAAATGATTTTGCTTTTTTTTTTTTGCTTTTGTCTGCCTTCCCCTTATTAGTATGTAAGCCCCATGAAGCCAGGCACCTTGCCTGTCCCGTTCACTGCTGTAACCCCAGCACGTGGAGCAGTGCCTGCTTCCTAGTTACTATCCGGTGAGCGAGTGAGAAGAGAAGGGATGGCTTACTATTCACCAGACAGGGAGCTGTCTGCATGCCTGTGGTTCTGATCGTTCTACGACAAAGATAGGGGTCCAAGCCTGGGTTTAAGGACCTCCCAGGGGTCCACCATGAGCAGCAGTCTTGCTATTTGAGGCCCACTTCGTGATCATGATTAGCTCTCCCTAGCGAACAGCCCCTCCCCCAGAGGACGGTGGGGCAGGGACAGCCAGGGGTCAGTGATGAGGACGGTCCTTCTGCTACCCTTTGCCACTCAATCACTCGACCGTGTCTCCAGTCTCATCCTTTCTCTGTGGGCATGGCAGGGGGTGTGAGATGACCAAAGCCCTGTCCACGCTGGCTCAGGCAGAGAACTCTCTGTCCTTGTACTTCTGGGTTCTAGAAAGCTCTCCCACCCACAGGGAAAGCCCACCTCGATTGGATTCCCTAAGATGTACCAACATCAACTGGTCACCCGGCTTCTCCTCTTGGCCCCCTGTAGTCCCTCCTCTACTCAGCCGCCAAAAGGATCCTGTAAAAACTTAAGTCAAATCATGTCCCTGTGCAACTCGAAGCTCTCCCATGGCTCCCACCTCATGCGGGGAAAAAGTTAAAAGTCCTCACAGCTGCCTCCAAGGCTCTGCATGGTCTGACACCTGTTCCTGCTCTGGCCTCAATGTCTCCTGTTCTCCTCGGTCCCTCCACTCCAGCCATACTGGCCTCCTTACTGTTCGTGGAACACGCCAGGCATGGTCCAGCCTTAGGGCCTTTGCACTTGTTACTTCTGCCTGGCAGGCTCTTCTTCCAGATATCTACATGGCTCCTTCCCTCGCCACCTTCAGGTCTTTCTCCAATGTCCCAGGGAAGCCTTCTCTCCGCTGAAAAGTCATACCCCATGCCCTACACTCTTTTTCTTCTTCCCTACTTTATCAAATAGTGATAAGTACTGTGGCTTCTGCAGGCGACCTGGTGAGCCTCCTCTGGATGTGGGCAGTATCCCGTGGTTGGGCCATGCCTTGGAATTTGGAAAAGATGCTGCCAGCTTCCTCACCAGGATGAAGGAGAAGCATGGTGATATATTTACTGTAAGTGCCTCATGTGCGTCGAGGGAGGGAAGGGGGTGAGCAGGTGGGCCTGTTGTCTGGTGTTCACGGATTCCTTCTATATCCTTCCATACCCTAACCTACCATCCAGTGGTCTTGCCAATTTTCCATCCATTTTCCCATCCAACTGTACAGCCAACACTTAGCAACATCCATTCCTTCTTCCCAGCATCAAGTGATGCAGTCATTCAGTGTCTATGAAGTTCTTGTTCGTCCATCCAACTGACCTCTATCCATCCACTCAACTTCCATCTATCCAGCATCCATCCATCCATCCATCCATCCATCCATCCATCCATCCATCCTTCAACATCCAAACAGCCACCACACCCATCCACCTTCAGGCATCCTTTTGGGTTCCACCCATCCAACACTCATCCTTCGGTCCTTTAACCCAGTACCCACTTAGCCTGCTGCCACCATGTTCCCAACATGCATCCACACTTTCAGCTTCCATCTAACCTCCTCATCCATTCATCTTTCCATCCAACATACATTCACTGATATCCTTCCATTTACCCAACAATCCATCCAGTAGCATAAATTCTTCTTGGATTTTGGCCTACATTTTATAAGAGAGTTTGAGTAACATGACTCCCAGATCACACTTTGGAAACAGGGCCAAGGCAGTTGCGTGGGTGTTTAGAATTGTGTGGCCACTCCCCCACACAGACACTTGAGGGAAAATCCTCTTTCTCTTTTCCTTACCTTCTTGGGCAGCAGGTTACATTCAGGGCTCGGCCTCCCAAAGAAGTGGGTATTTCTGGCACATTCGCTAGCATTTATCCAACAGCATCCACTCATCTATCCACCTGTTCTATCCAGTCTCTCCACCCATGATATGCACAACACCCATTTGCTGCCTTCTGTGGGCAGACTCTCTCCCGGATGCTGAAGATACGACAGTAACCAAGATAATGATGGCAGGTGCTGAAGAGTGAGGTGGTTGAGAGCCCGACGTTTGCTACCGAAAAATGCTGAGTGCCAGTCCTTTCTCTACTGTGTCTCAGCTGTGTGATCTTGAGCAATCCCCTGCCTTCTGTCAGCCTCAGTTTTCAGCTATAAGTGGCCCCCACGTCACAGACAGTCGTGAGGAGTGGATGGGAGAACACTGTCTGTGAAATGTCAGGTCCTGGCACAGGGTAGGCCCCTGATCACTGAGAGCTCCTGTCCTTGATGGCATTTCTCCTTGCCTCGTCCCTGCTGACTTCCCACAGGTGCTGGTGGGGGGCAGGTATGTCACTGTCCTCCTGGACCCCCACTCCTATGACACGGTGGTGTGGGAGCCTCGCACCAAGCTGGACTTCCACGCCTATGCTGTCTTCCTCATGGAGAGGATTTTTGACTTGCAGCTCCCACATTACAGCCCCAGTGATGAAAAGGCCAAGATGAAACCGTGAGTGGCTCAAGGTGGCCCCTGTGGGTGGGCGGGGGAGGGCGTGATCTGCTTCTGCCTGCATAGCCCAGGTGCTGAGTGGCTTGAGTTTGTGTCCACACCAGGTATCCGGTCAAGACATTTGTTTTGAGAAGACAGACACAAAGAAAACCAAAAAAAAAAAAACAAAAAAAAACAAAAAAAAAAACCAGCCCCAAAGAATTAGGCTGAAGAAAGGCTCTTCTCATCTTTACTTCTTTTAGGAGACAGGTCTGATTTCAGTAGGAGGAGGCCAGGGTTTGGGTCAGCCAGACCGAGAGTCAAATCCCAGCTCCCCCACTTCCTAGCTGTGTGACTTGGGGCAAATCCCTTGCCCTCTCTGGGCCTCTGTTTCCTTGTGTGAAAGGAAGGGAGGTGGGCAGGGGGGTTAATAGTTTCGAGCCCATCCTCTGTGGTCTCATTAGTCTTCATGACAATGCTGGAGGGTGAGTAACTTACAGCCCCACTTTATGGATGAGGACACTGGGGCTCGGAGAAGACTTGCCCGAGGTCACACAGCGAGGAAGTGATGTAGGTCCTGAAACATAAGAAATAATTATATCAACATGAGGACGTGTGGGCACATGTACTCTGCGTTCATTACTTCTGCAAATATCTGAGGACTTTCTATACCCTGGTCTAGATGCAGGGGGCCCAGAATGATGCCAACCACAATTTGAAGATGCCGGTCATATGCCGGGTGTTTGATAGGAACACTTACATCTCTGTGCAATAACACACTCAGGAGTGAAGTGACGTGCGTGTTCCATCACTGGCAAATGGCACAGCTGAGATTTGAACCCAGGTCTGCAGACTCCAGCTGAGATGCAGAGGAAATAAGACAGTGTGTGCATCCCTAGAGTTCGTGCAGTCTGACAGGAATCCTTAGTGATCTGTCTCCAGGAAGGGTGGCCTCCTGGGGTTAGGAAAAGTCTCTAGGAGACTGGGTTTCGCAGGGCTGCTAAAGCTGAGAAAAGGCCAGAGTATGAGGTGAATGCTGATGAGAGGAAGTACCCAGTCTGAACTTGGCTCTGTGGGATGGCCGCTAGGAGACTTCTGAGCCCAAGTGTCCTAGGTCCTGGCATTCTAGGGGGACCATTGGGTCCCATTAGCAATAAGATTCCTCGGTTCGCTGCATTCTACCCCGCTACCCAAGGAGGACCCCACTTTCCTCCAGTGTCTGCCCTAAGAGTTTCTGGAAGTTTCTCCTAAGCCCGCATGTTGTCTACTGGGCGTGGCTCCTGCATCTGCTAAGGGCTACTGTCTCCATCAAGTGCTTGGAGTGGGGTCTAGGGAACAGCTAGATCAGGGTCACTCAGGATCGTGTCCTACCTGGCAGTCATTGGTCAGGGGACACTTTATCCAAACAGGTGTGCCTAACTTTGGGTCTCAAGGAGGAAGGGTCGGCCTGCTGTTTCTCTCTCTTCCAGACGTCTTTGGGTTCCTTATCCAAGCTTGTGTGCCCCAAGGAGGGGCAGACTGTCACGGTTAGGAATTCAAGACTCTGTGGCTGGGTGACCTTGGGAAAGTCACGTTCCTCTCTTGTCCCTGAGTTTCTCTGTCTATAAAACGGGTGTCATAACAGCAACTGTGATTCCCTAGAGTTGTCAAAAGATGAAACAGGATCATGGTGCTTAGCACCGTGAAGAGTAACTGTCACTGTCATTGATGATGACATTAATAGTAATACCATCGTGGCTAAGCCAGTTGTCCGCAGGCCCCCGTTGCCAGCGGGGCCCTGGGGCCCTGGGACGCTGAGCTTTGGGAATAGGGGCGCCTGTGTGCATACGTTTCCCGCTGGAAGCTGTGTTCTTACTTTGTTTCCTGCCCCAGGACTCTCCTCCACAAGGACCTCCAGGCGCTCACGGAAGCCATGTACACCAACCTCCGCACTGTCCTGCTGGGGGACGCCACAGAAGCGGGCGGTGGCTGGCATGAGATGGGTCTCCTCGATTTCTCTTACAACTTCTTGCTCAGGTGAGCCGGTGCGGCTCCCCTCGTCGGGAGTGGAGCCCAGCACTCTGCACCCGGGTCAGCCGTTAATAGTGGCCACGGGAACCATGAAGACTTTGTGGGTGGGGAAGCAGTTTGGGACACTCAGAAGCAAAGACTGCAAGATGACCTTTCGTGTCTGGACCCCAGGCGTGCACCTGGCTCAGGCTGTGAGTCGGAAAGGAGGCGCAAGTCAGGAAAAGGGGTCTTGCCAGCTGTCCGGAGAGGGAGTAGCAAAACAAGGTTTCAGAGACCATCTTTTCCTGTGGTTTCCAAACCTTAGACTTCACGGACCAGGAAAACAAAACGTTCAGGAGGCCAACCCAGGACTTCAACTTTTTATCAGAACTTGTAAACTTATAGTAAAAACTGCACTAACGTTCCTTCCTTCAGGAGGCCCAGACACTATTCCAGGCACTGGACGTACAGCAGGGGAAAGACAGACAACAGACTGAAACTCACCGGGCTGACGCTCATTGGAGAGACCTAATAAACCAGTAAATAAAGACAGTTATGTCAGAGAGTGACAAATACAGACAACGGAGATCCGCAGATGGGTTGATTGTGTGTGGGGAGCTCTCTGAACCAGGCTGAAAGTAAGGGCTTCTCTGCGGGTCTGGCCTCAGAGTTGGGAGCTGGCCACAAGTAGGCGGTAGGACCAGCAGGTGCAGAGTCGCGGAGGTAGGAGGAAGCTTGGGCGGCGGGCCACTGTGGCTGACCGCAGCGAACCCAGGCAGTGGGGTTAAGATGAGTCAGAGCACTTGCGGAAACCGAGTCTCACAGAGCCCCGAGGCCGTGAAGGGCTTTGGAATACATTCTCAGTAAAATGAGTAACATCGGGGTTGGGTGGGGGGGAGGGTTAAGCAGGGGCCTGACGTGATTGGACTTGGGCTTCACAGCTCTCTCTGGCTGTGGACAGAGACGAACCTCAGGTGGGTGTGGGGCAGGAGAGGCAGGAGGGCCCGTTGGGAGGCTGTTATAGTCACCCAGGTGAGAGACCGGGGGCCTGGACCCAGAGGTGACGGGGAGATGGCAACAATGGGGTATTCCTGGGGGGCAGAGCTGACGGGACCTGCTGAGGATTTGATTGGGGCCGTGGCGGGGAGGGGAGCGGGGGTGCGGGCTGTGAGTGGGGAGAGGAATAAGGACAGCCCTCTGATTGCTGCTGGTGCCGTTAGCTGACCAGCATTTCATAAACCAAGGCTCATTTCAGCCGCTTCAAACAAATTGGAGACACAGTTTCAGAATAAAGGAGAGGCATTTGCTGCCACATATGGGGACCCAGGCACGTTTGGGACAGCTATGTATGTGCTCGCAGTGTGGGCTCAAGGGGTGTAAACGCATTTCACCCTCACAACCCCTCTCCGAGGCTGGGACTGTACAAACCCCGTTTGAGAGATGCAAAAGCCGAGGCCGGGAGAACCTAAGGCATTTGCCTCGAGTCCCGTCGCGGGGGTCCTGGCAGGGCTGTCCGCAGAGCCCACGCTTTCCAGCACAACCTTTGATGTGTCGGTGGCCCACGTTTTTTCTCCTGTCACCCTGGAGTGGCGCACACACCATCAAGGGCTGTAATTCATCTGGGTGATGCTGGTCTGGTCCACCCTGTCCTCGTGTGATGGGGCCGCCGAGGTCCAGAGAGGAGCAGCTAAAACCACTCCGCAAGTTCCCAGCAGGGCATCTCCCACGTCTCCTGGCTCCCGTGGCCCCGTGTCCTTCTCTGAGAGAGGAGAAGCTGTGGCATCAGGGAAGTGGGGACAGTGGGGTGGTGGCTGGGCTGTCTAGGCCCCTGGCAACAGCAGTGTGTGTGTGTTGGGGGGCGGGGGGAGTCAGATGTAATTGGACCCCTGTGTCTTCAGGGTCTGAGGCCTGGCTGGGCTGGAGCTCCTGTTTCCTGGCTTGGTGGGCTTGGGCCTTCTTGGTGCCGTCCGCGGCCCCTGGGACAGGAAGGGGATGGTTGGGTTGGATGACAGGAGGTGCAGGTTCATGTAGCCCCAAAGCATGAGATGCCACCACTTAAGCCCCCCAACCTGGCCTGTGGCACCCCTGCCTTGCTCAGAGTCCCATCCAGAGTTCTAACCCGGGCCGCAGGATCCCGCGTGATCTGCCCCGGCCCAGCACACTCCCACCCCAAGGCCTTTGCAGTTTCTGTTCCCTTGCCTGAGGATGCTGTTCCCTACATGTCTGCATGACTCTCGCCTCACTTCATTCCCATCTCAAGTGTCACCTCAGAGAGGTCTTTCCTGACCTCCCCCCACTTAGTCTGAGAGCCCTCTTTACCCAGCTCTAGTCCAGTCCTATTCTTCTTCATGGCTCCTGGCGCCACCTATAGGTCACATGGTGTTAACACATGACGATTTATTCTCTCTTCCGCCAAGTTCTGTGTCACTTAGAAGTGCAGGTGGCCTTGGGAAGGGCCTTCACTTCCACAGTGTGAAACCTCATTGCCTTCTTGGGTTTTGTTGGGGTTCTGGTGGTTTAGTTTCGTTGCATATTTTTCATAGAAATATATATATACAGGGAGATGGTTCTCTGCTTTAAGGAAAAAACCAGCACAAATGGGACCAGAGACCACAGGGCCAGCTGACTCAGCTTGTTCCTGGACAAGGGAGCGGCTGTGACTCCTCTGCTGTCCGGGGTTGGCAGGCGGGACCACAGGCTCCCAGGGGCCCAAGTTCTCTCCGTTTTCAAGATGAGATGAGGGGGAAATTAAGCTTTTGTGTGGTTCCCCAATTGTTCAGTTTGTTCATAGGAAAATTCTGTTAACCAAACACAACATGTTGGTGGATGAATCCAGTTTGTGAGCTACACCTTTACAGCTCTGCCTTAAGGAAACTGAGGGCACTGGTGTGGAGAAGAGGGACCCAGGGCCTTACGTGACCGGGGGAGCGGCGGGAGGTGGGGTGGGATTCCTTCTGTGCCGACACACAGACGCATGTACGACCCCGGGAGGTTCAGCTGTTCTGAAGGAAGAGTTGCTGCCTTAGTCTAGTGGGCTGGGCAGGTCATGAGCTCTGCATCTCTGAGCCCCTCCCCACCCTTCACCGCCACATTCCAGCCGGCTTTGTCTGTCCGCACCTCTGAGCCCCAGCTGGTGTATCACTCGTTCGCCTGAGTCTGTTGCCTGTTGTCTGTGTTCCGCACTAGAGGGTCCACTCCCTGAGGGCCTGAGGGTTTTGTCTGTTTTCTCCACTGCTGACTCCCTGGCCCAGAACAGTCCAGGCAGAAAGTAGGAAAGGCAGGTGGTTATTAGCTGTATGCATGAAGAAAAGCTTGTAGGCCACCGTGGGAGGGTTTGGCCAGAAGCGTCCAAGGAGGACCCCCTGACCCGCCGTTCGCCTCCCCCAGAGCCGGCTACCTGACTCTGTACGGAGTCGAAGCTCTGCAACGCACCCGTGAGAGCCGGGCCCAGGACCGCACCCACTCGGCCGATGTCTTCCACACCTTCCGCCAGCTCGACCTCCTGCTCCCCAAACTGGCACGTGGCTCCCTGTCAGCGGGTAAGCACCGTGGGGACCCTGGTGGGCGGTGGGGCAGACAGAGGGACCCAGAGGGGGAGCCCACGCTCAAGCTGAAGGCTCACAGGCCACATGGGCGGAAGGACATTCTCATGCCCTGGGCAGCAGTGAGATCCCTGTCACCGGGCATATGCAAGAGTACAGTGGTAGGAGGCAGGGTTTGGGCCCGAGCTGGGGTTCCTGGTGGATGCGTTACATCTAGAGTGGGGCCTGGGGACCTCGTTGTGCGTTATTTTTATTATTTCCTATTTTTAAAGGTTTCTATTACTTTTTTCTGCTGAGGTGTGATTTTCATACAGGAAAGCACCCAGGTCCTAAATGCACAGCTGAGAGGTAAATCTAAATACTTCGTGTCCTTCCCAGTCAATACCCACCACACAGAGGGAGCCGCCATATTGGTTCCTGTCGCCTCAGATTCATTTTACCTGTTTGCGAATTTCCCATCAATAGAATCACGCAGCATGTGTCCTTTCGTGCCTGGCTTCTTTCACTCAGCCTCTCGTCTGTCAGCTTCGGCCAGGTGGCCGTATGTATCGGTCGTCTGTTTTCCCCGTGGCATAGCATTTCAATAGAGTAGTCTGTCCGTCCCCTGGTGGAGGGATGTGTGGGTCGTTCCCAGTTTGGGGCTATTGTGAATCGGGCTTCTGCGAACCTTCTTTGTACCTGCCTCCCATGGCACACCTGCCTTCACCTCTCTGTTATCAGCCCTCCGCTCTTCTGACCTTGATCTTGCACACTGAAGGAGCCGTCCGGCCACGTAGCATTCTCCCTGAACTCCACATCTGGAGTATTTCAGCTTGGGTCTGTGAAAATCCACCCCACTTACTTTTGTGGCTACAGAGGGAGCTCGGTGTTGGTAAAGAGGTTCCGGCAGGATTCAGTGCCCAGGGGCCATGCGAACCACTGGGCTGCACTCTCTTCTGGCCACTGTGTCTCAAACTTCTTTCGTGAGAAGAATCCTCTTGGCCCTTGTTAATAATACAAGCCCCCAGATCCCTTCCGGTCCACTTGAATCCAAGTCTCCAGGGAGGTCGGGAAACTGCATGTATTCTAAGTGGCACAGGAAGGTTGAGAAGTCGTGTGTATCCTGGACTCAGACATTGGCAGCAAAATCTGGATTCAGATGCCTACTGTGGGGCTTCTGAGCTGATGATTTGGGGCAAGTTACTGGTCTTTTTTTTTAGCCCAGGTCCTTTCTCCAGACGGGCAGTTGAAGGGAGTGATTGATACATGCTCCGCTCAGCTGGCTTGAGGTAGTTTACTGGCTCCTATATAGTGTCCCTGTGCCTCAGCGATCTCATCTGTAAAGTGGGGAGAACAATAGGGTCTTCCTGCAGGGTGACTGTTGGGAGTGGCTGAGGTAATAAGAAAAAACACTTCTCTGTTGAACACTTTCTAGGTGCCAGATACCAGGTTAACTATGGTCTCATTCAGTGCTCACAACAGCTTATCACCCCATTTCCTTTACTTATGTAGTCTTTAAAAACCACGCTTTCGCCCATTAGATTGTTTAAGAAGGAAACCTTCTCGTGATTAACAATGCAAAGATGCTGGCATATATCCCTTCACACTGTTTTGTAGGAATACTCAATTTTACAGAGACAAAGACACATATCTAGAGTGTCACTGGGTGTATTTTAAGAAGGAATTATATCTATTATCTGCAGCTTGGGTTTTTGTTTAACCTAACAACATAGCTGTGTATTCTTCCCTGTCAATACAAGTATCTTCTAGTGATATTAGCCAATGCAATTAGATAAGAGAAATCAATTACTGGCATAAGAATGAGTAAAGAAGGGATGCCTGGGTGGCTCAGTCGGTTAAGCATCTGACTTTAGCTCAGGTCCTGACCTCACGGTTCTTGAGTTCGAGCCCCGTGTCAGGCTCTGTGCTGACAGCTCAGAGCCTGGAGAGCCTGCTTTGGATTCTGTGTCTCCCTCTCTCTCTGCCCCTCCCCCACTCGTGCTCTGTCTCTCTTTCTCTCTCAAAAATAAATAAATGTTAAAAAAAAATTTTTTTTAATGGGTAGAGATGTAAGACTATCCTGTTTGCAGAAGATCTGATACTGTGCTGGGAAAACCCCAGGAAATCCATGACAGAACTAACTCAAGTGAAAAAGACTGGCAGAGTAGAAGGATATACAATCAGCACGCAGAGAATTGAGTCATCTTTGCAGCTCTTGCATGTCAGGATTTAGGCAGCCATCCCCCTCCAGTGGATACTTATAATTGTTTCCTTTTGTGTGTGTGTGTGGCTACTTTAGTATTCCATTGTACTTGTATCTTTGCTACCATCTGGTGATTTTATTCCTCTCGACAGTTTCCTGGAAGTGGGTTTGCCATGTCAGAAGGCATACACATTAAAATTCTTGTTAGCTGCGGCCACATCATTTCCAAAACCATGGAGCAATTCATATGCCTGCCCAAAGGGAAGGAGTCTGCTCATTCCCCCACCAGATGTTATCAGTCTTTGCATTTGTTTGCCAATCTGATGGGCAGAGGCAGGTAACTTGTTGTTTTAATTTGCATTTCCCCACAGCCTTGTCAACAAACAGTTATCAGATTTTAAGACCTTGCCAACCTGATGGACAAAAAAGGGCATCTGGCTTTATGGGCATTTCCCTGATCACTGTGATGGAACAGCTTTTCGTGTTTCACTAGCCATTTGCTTTTCCTCTCCGCGGGTTACCTCTTATCATCCTTTTAGAGACAATTCATGATCTTATTGAACCATCAGTGCTAGTAGGTTGATATTATTATACCCATTTTGCAAGTAAGGAAACAGGCCCAGACAGATGAAGTCATTTGTCAGGGACACACAACTGTTAGGAGGCAGAGCCGGCAAAAGGAAAAACTTGGTCTGATTGCAGAATCCTGTGTGTAAAGCACCTGGCACCTCCCAGCATCGGTTGCTTCTCCAGGAAAGAGTGGTTTCTCCATCGCACATTCATCCATCCATACCCACGCTATTATAGGGGACCCTGGGTCATTCAGGGAGCCGCCCTGGGCTGGGTATAGGAAAGCTGCATTTCCCAGTGTGGGCAGCAGGTGGCAGTGTTGGGGAAGGTTTCTCCTCTTGGGGCTGGACAGATGGACAGCTGCCCTCAGACTTTGTTGGGCTTGTGAAGAGGGCAGCCTCTTTGGAAGAGTGATGTGGCAGAACCTGTCAAAACAGGAATGCTCATTCCCTCGAACCTGAACTTCTACTACTAGGAATTATCCTACAGCAGTGCTTGCACGCATCTAGAGATGCACAAAGATCCTCATTGCCCCCTTGCTTATAATAATAGCAAATGCTGCAGACAGCCTGTATGTCCACCCGTGGGGACTGATGAAATAAGTTATACATTCACATAAAGGAAAACAGCAACCGTCAAGCAGAACGGGATATACCAAAACCACGCAGAAGAGTGGGTATATTGTGGGATTTTTTAGTTTATTTTTTTTTCCAGTTTCATTGAGAAATGATTGACACACGACACCACGTAAGTTTAAGGTATACAGCATGATGACTTGACTTACATATATTGTGAAGTGAGCACCACGGTAAGTGTGGTTAACATCTTTGTTTTCTAAGCCTGTGGGAACATTTTGCTTCTGAGAAGGCTGAGATGGGATGGAAATGCCCGTTTGAACTCTTAGAGATGCTTTCTTTCTTTTTCTTACTTTTTTTTTTTTGCCACGTGGATGCATTATTTCTCCTCCACTATTAAAATTATAAACATTTTGGGGCACCTGGGTGGCTCAGTTGGTTAAGCATCTGACTGTTGTTGATCTTGGCTCAGGTCATGACTCATGGTTCATGAGATGGAGCCCCACATTGGGCTCTATGCTGACGGTGCAGAGCCTGCTTGGGATTCTCTCTCCCTCCCTCTCTCTCTGCCCCTCCCCTGCTCTCACTCTCTGTCTCTCCAAATAAATAAACATCTAAAAGCACCATTTAAAACAAATGTATAAACATATTTTAAAAGAAAATTGACCCTTTGGGGGATGCTTAGATCACAGAGTCTGGTGCTTCTCATATAGGAGGGAATTGGGGGCAGATAGAGCCCCAAGCTAAATATACTGCTTTCTGGAACATTCGTTTTACTAAATTATTCGGGAGGGGCGTGTTTTCTTTGAATATTGTTTTGGGAGGAAAAGCATCCTTATAATAAAGAATGACAGAGTCTAGGGGTGCCTGGGCGGCCCGGTTGGTTGGGTGTCTGATTGTTGATTTCAGCCCGGGTCATGATCTCGCAGTTCGTGGGATCGAGCCCCGCATCTGACTCTGTGATTGGGCTCTCTGCTGTTGGTACAGAACCCACTTCAGATCCTTTGTCCTCCTCTCCCTCTGCTCCTCCTTTGCTCATGTTCTCTCCCTCTCTCTCAAAAATAAACATGAAAGAGAAAAAGAAAGAAAGAAAGAAAGAAAGAAAGAAAGAAAGAAAGAAAGGAAAAAGAAGGAATCACAGAGTCTAATGCAAAAATCTAATGCATTTTATAGGGAAAACACAGAACTTTAAATTTTTTTTTAATGTTTATTTATTTTTGAGATAGAGAGTGCAAGTGGAGGAGGGGCAGAGAGAGGGAGACACAGAATCCGAAGCAGGCTCCAAGTTCAGAGCTGTCAGCACAAGAGCCCGAGGTGGGGCTCGAACCCGAAAACACAGGACTTTAAAGATATGTCCCTCTCTGGACTATGCCCAGGTTTCTGGGGCACAGAGGGGCTTCTGAGGAAAAACTTGAGAGGTGCTCAACTCTGGGCCCCTCGTTTTACAGATGGGAAGACTGAGACCCAGTGGTGGACAGGGCCTTGGCCAAGGCCACACAGCATGGGAGGTCTGGAATTTGAACCTGCAATGCAATTACTAGTTACACAGGCCTGGGAGTTCTGATTCACAGCACTGAGTCATTACACTGGGGCTGATAAATAATACTTAAGAATAATGGCAAGAATGTAGCAAGCATGACATGCTAGGCCCCTACCAGTACCAAGTGTGTTCTGTGTTTTTATATCCTCCTAGTGATCCCATGAGCTCGGTTGCCCCCATTTTACAGATGGGGAGGTCGAGGCTCAGAGATCCAAAATCTTTGCAAAAGATGATCTTTCTAGGAAGGGACAGAGCTAGGATTTCTACCAGGGTCTCTGGCTGCCAACTGTGTATTCTTTATTTCACATATTATTATTATTTGCTAAGTATAGAAACAATACATGAATATATTCTCCATGGAATCACTGTCTGTTTTAAATTTTTTTTTTCAACGTTTATTTATTTTTTTTTGGGACAGAGAGAGACAGAGCATGAACGGGGGAGGGGCAGAGAGAGATGGAGACACAGAATCGGAAACAGGCTCCAGGCTCCGAGCCATCAGCCCAGAGCCCGACGCGGGGCTCGAACTCACGGACCGCGAGATCGTGACCTGGCTGAAGTCGGACGCTTAACCGACTGCGCCACCCAGGCGCCCCTCACTGTCTGTTTTCTAAGTTAACACATTCAATTTCTGCACAACCCTTTGTGTGGGTACTTCTGTTATCCCAGTTTACAGGTTTGAAAACTGAGGAGTTGGGAGGTGGGGTGGGTTTTTGTTGTTGTCGAATTGCAAGAGTTCTTTATATATTTTGGATCCTAGACCCTTACCAGATCTATGATTTGCAAATATTTTCTCTCATTCTGCTCATTGTCTTTTCATACTGTGTTGCTTTTTAAAGTCATCCTTAGAAGCTGTGTTGACAGTGATATTCAAGGTTTGTAATTGTGCTGTCAGACCTCAAAGAATCCCAGTCATTTCCAAATCTGTGTTAAATTTCTTTGCTCCCTTCTTTAGCTATTTCATCAGCTAACTCTTACAAATCCAGCATGAGCATCAACCGAGGGCCTTTAGCACTTCCTTTACCCTCCACTCACTTGTTGAAAACCTCCACATGCCCAGGTCCCATGCCCCCAAGATTCTGACAAGATTGGTCTGCAGTGGGACCTGGGCATCCAGAGAGTTAAAGCTTCTGGGCGATTCTCCAGTGCCCCAAAAGTTGAGAGACATAGGAAGATAATGTATTTCAGATGAACAGTGGGCTCATTGCTTTAAATCGAGAAGTACAGGGGCACCTGGGTGGCTCTCTCGGTTAAATGTCCAACTCTTGGTTTCGGTCAGGTCATGATCTAACAGGTTGTGAGTTCAAGCCCTGCGTTGGGCTCCGTGCTGACAGCTCAGAGCCTGGAGCCTGCTTCAGATTCTGTGTCTTCCTCTCTCTCTCTCTCCCCCCCTCCCCCACTCATGCTCTGTCTCTCTCAAAAATAAATAAACATTAAAAAATATTAAATTGAGAAGTATATCACCTGAAAAGGTCCGGAGGTTGAAGAAAAGCATATGGAGCATATTATTTGAAAATATAATATGCTTAAAATATATGTATATTTTAATATAAGTTTACCCTACATTTTCCACCCTTTCGAATACCCTGTGATATGCAACCCAGTCTAGAACCATTGGGTGGATGGGTCTTCCTGAAACACTGCCTCGTGGTTCCAAAACGCCAGTGAGAACATCTCTAGTCCTTGGGAATTTTGTAACCATCCAAAGCGACACCCACTTTTCCAAGGGGTGATTTCGGAAGAACCAAATCTCTTATTTGCACGTACATCTGTAAATACAGCATCGTCTTGCAGTGTGAACACAGTGTGTGAATAATAAGCACCTGGCTTTGTGCCCTCAACAGTCTGCCCGGCTGGCCCCATCTGGATCCGTACCTCGGTTTCCACCGCCTGTGGTGCCCCAGAGCCTCACACCCTGTTGTTTACTTAAAGGTGCCTGTGAACTGGGAATCCGTGGGCCAGAGCTGCCCTTCAGAGAGGCTTTTGTGGCCTGCACAGTGACGAACATTTCTTGCCCAGATGCCGGCCTTAAAGCACATAGGAAGACTCCCTGTGAACATCTGGACTTTCATCTTCTTCTGAAAACTCAGGCTCCCTGGCCGTGCTGGGCCAAGTTCCTCTGCCAGGCTGCTGGTCACCCCTACCCTCCTGTTCCCCATGGCTCCGTCCTGGCCCTCCTCCTTCATTTACTTTACCTGCCTTCCCTGGAGGTAGTTGAGTTTGAGACCCCTAGACCCATCTTTCCCCTCTCGATAGCAGTTAGGTCATTTCCCACGTCTCCTGAACGGAGCTGTGCGAGTCGGCTCATGTCGTCTCCTTGTGCACACGGCTGGCGTTGCTTTGGCATGGGACCCTGGGAAGGGAGAATGGGGCTCCGCGTTTCCTGTTCCTTCCCCTGCTGTGTAAGAAACACCGTTCATTTAATGCGTGTTAACAGAGCACCTCCTGCGGGCCAGGTGCTGGAGACAGAGCTCACAGAGGTGAGCGAGACAGGACCCCTCACTCCTGGCCACTGGGGTGAGACAGATAATAACAAGTTGGCATTTGAAGGCCTTTCTTGGGTCCTCTTTCCCCACCCCGAGGAGTGACACCCAGAAGAGCCTTGGCCTCCCGGGACATTGGGGCTGGGTGGCCTTGGGCCCGGGGTGGATCTGTAACCCCCGCCCCCCTGTGCTCTGTCCCTGTAGGGGATAAGGACCGCGTGTGCAGAGTCAAAGGTCACCTGTGGAAGCTGCTGTCCCCAGCCAGACTTGCTGCTCGGGCCCACCGGAGCAAGTGGCTGGGGAGTTACCTGCTGTACCTGGAGGAGATAGGGGTGCCGGAGGACATGCAGGCCCGGGCCCTGGTGCTGCAGCTCTGGGCCACACAGGTGGGTGGATGGTGCACACGGGTGTGGTTGTGCGTGTGAGTGCATGTGTCTCTGTGTGTGCCATCAGGCACACGCAGGCACACGTGTGAGTGTGCATAGGAGTGTGCATGCGTGGGCGTGTGCATCTGCGAGTGTTTCTCCACATGAGCGTGGGTGTGGGTATGTGAACATACCCAGCTGTCTGCCCCAGTTCCCGGACTTTCTTAACCATCAGACGGTATCGGGAATGGGATCATTCATTCAGTGTTAATTTATTGTAATTTGGAAAAATGTCAAACTTAGAGAAAAGCTGTGTGTTGGGGCGCCTGGGTGGCTCAGTCGGTTGAGCAACTGACTTTGGCTCGGGTCATGATCTCGCGGTCCGTGGGTTTGAGCCCTGCGTCGGGCTCTGGGCTGACGGCTTGGAGCCTGGACCCTGCTTAGGATTCTGTGTCTCCCTCTCTCTCTGCCCCTCCCCCACTCATGCTCTGTCTCTCTCTGTCTCAGAAATAAATAAACGTTAAAAAAAAAAAAAGAGAGAGGGCGCCTGGGTGGTTCTGTCGATTTAGCCTCTGACTTTGGCTCAGGTCATGATCTCACGGTCTGTGAGTTCGAGCCCCAGGTCCAGCTCTGTGCTGACAGCTCAGAGCCTGGAGCCTGCTTCGGATTCTGTGTCTCCCTCTCTCTCTGATCCTCCCCCATTCATGCTCTGTCTCTCTGTCTCAAAAATAAATACACGTTAAAAATATTTAAAAAAAAATAATAAAATTAATAAATAAAAAATAAAAAAGAGAAAAGCTGTGTGAATAGTTTAATAAACATACACAGTTCACCTTGAGTTCCCAATTTTTAACATTTTATCACATGTGCCTTCTCCCCCTCACCTCCTCCTCCTCCACCCTATCTCCTACTGGGGTTATTTTACTGAGTCGTTTGCAGACAAGTAGCAGACATCGTGACTCTTTATCCCTAATTACTTCAGTGTATATTCCTAAGAGCAAGAAGGTTCCCTTACATGACACAGTACGAGGATCACATTCAGGACAATTAACCCAGATTCAGGATCATTATCTAATAGTCCCGATTCAGTCTTGCCACTTGTCCCAACAATGTCCTTTATGGCTCATCTTGGTCCGACATCCAATCCAGGATCACACGGTGCCTTCAGTCATTCTGTCTTTTGAGTTTTCTTTAATGTGGAACAGTTTCTGTGCCTTTCATTGTTTTTCATGACCTTGACATTTTTGAAGTATGCAGAACAGTCATTTTGAAGAATTATTTAAAAGTTCCGTTGAGTACTTACCTAGACCTCAAAGATCTGGTTCTGTTGCTTATGTTTTAGCTGGTGCAGACAGTCAAGGAAGTGCACACAGGGTGATTTTATTTTATTTTATTTTATTTTATTTTATTTTATTTTATTTTATTGTATTGTATTGTATTGTATTTTATTGTATTTTATTTTATTATTTTATTTTATTTTATTTATTTTATTATTTTATTTTATTTTATTTTATGTTATTTTATGTTATTTTATTTTATTAAGTTTATTTATTTTGAGAAGGAGAGAAAGTGTGTGTGCACCTGCACAAGTGGGGCAGGGGCAGAGAGGGAGGGAGTGGGGGAGAGAGAATGAGTGAATGAATCCCAAGCAGGCTCTGTGCTGTCAACAAGGAGACTGGTGAGATCATGACCTGAGCCAAAATCAAGAATCAGACGCTTAACCAACTGAGCCACCCAGGCACCCTGTACAGGGTGAATTTAGATGTGGATACATACAGGATGTAAAATGGAGTCAGGAATAGAGAGATCCTGGGGGTCTGTTGTCATCAAGGTGGTTGAGGAGGACTCTCTGAGAAGGAGAGGTTTGGCTGATAAGAAAGAGCTGAAGTTGGGGGCTTGGGAGAGATGTGGGAATAGAGCATTCCGAGTAGGGGAAACAAAGTGCAAAGGCCCTGGGGTTGCATCATACCCAGTGTTTGGACAATAGGAAGGAGTTGGGTGTGGCTGAAGCAGAGTGAGGAGGGGTAGGAATGAGGGAAGAGATCATGGATGGCATGTGGGTCCCAGTAAATAAGAACTTGGGGTTTTTCTGTGGCTGAGGTGGGAGCCCTGGGAATGTTCTAAGCAGAGCAGGGAAAGGAACTCAGGAGCAAAGGCAGAAGTAAGGACACCGATGAGACAGTGGCGGTAGGACCGGGTGGTGGCCGTGGAGGTGAAGAGGAAATTCTGGAAACAGAGAAGCCAGCGCCAGTGGACCAGATACTGGGGTGAGAGAAAGCAGGGCTGAGGATGCTACCTCTCGAGGCCTGGTTCCTGTCCTCTCCTGGACCCCAGAGCCCTGCACCTTCTCTTGGCCCCTCCTCAGCAGTGACAGCTGCACAGACTGACATTTCTGGGTAATTCCCTTCCCATCGACTTGCAGCTTATTTTTAGTTTTCTCTCAGAGCCATTAACTGTCCTTGCAGGCAAAGGCTGGCAAGGGGCAAGGGCTGGGTTTAATCAGCAGTTGGGGCCCCATTAGTGCCTAATAACATATTTATGGGTAGAGACTTGGAGCTCCCAACCGCCCCCAGAATCCCTTGCAGAATGACCTCTGTCAGCAGAACTAGATGCTGGCTTGGGGGCTTGAGTGGCAGAGAGTCTGGGGAACAGCCTTTGGTGGGGCCAGGAGAACCGAGCAGGGCTTGGGGACAGGACATCCTCTGACTCTGCATTGTTGCCAGTGTGCAGAATTCAGGCAGGTGACAAGATGCTTCGAGAGCTTGAGTCTTTTTTTTTAATTTTTTTAATGTTTATTCATTTTTGAAAGACAGGGAGAGACAGAGTACAAGCAGGGGTGGGGTGGAGAGAGAGGGGGACACAGAATCCGAAGCAGGCTCCATCCAGGACCAAGCTGTCAGCACAGAGGCCGACATGGGGCTCGAACTCATGGGCCATGAGATCATGACCTGGGCCGAAGTCGGACGCTCAACAGACTGAGCCACCCAGGCGCCCCGAGGGCTCGAGTCTTAAGAGCAGGGCCAAGATGCTGAGAAGCCCCGTGGTGTTGGGCACAGGCCCTGTGACCCACCTGCCTGGATTTGAATCCTGACTTTGCCACTCCCTGGCAAACCAGTCCCTTATGTTCTTGGTGCCTCAGTTTACTCAGCTGTAAAGTGAAGGTGGCAGTCAGTACCGTCCTCAAGGCGCTGTGGTGAGGATGGGAGAAAGCAATGATGGCAAACCTGTAATTGTACTGGGCAGGTGACTAGAGCTCACTAGACGTGTTCAACAGTTATTTAGTGAATGGCCACTGTGTGCTGGGCACCATTCTAGAAGCCGGGGATAGAGCAGTGAGCAGACCAAAGACCCCTGCCCTTATGGAGCTGATATTCTGGGAGAAGACACTTGGTAAACAAGTCAGCATATAAAATATAGCCAAGGTAAATATAGTCAAGTTCTGTAGAGAACCGATAAAGTGGGGGAGGGGGTGGGGAGGGCTACTTTATATAGGGTGGCCAAGGAAACCCTCACCAGGAAGGTGACATCTGAGCAGAAATATAAAGGGAGGGAGGGAGCCATATAGATACATAGGATGAGGGCATCCAAGCAGGGGCACAGCAAGTGCAAAGGCCCTGAGGTGGGGATCAGGGTGATGTGATGGAGAGGTAGCAGGGCCCTGTGGGCTTTGGGGAGGACTTTGGCTTTTCCTCTGAGAAAGGAATTCTTTGAGGACACTGAACAGAGGAGCAACATAGCCTGCCATCTGCTTTAGAGGGATTATTCTGGCTACATCACTGAGAATCGGCTGTAGGGGGGGAAGTGGAGGCAGGGAGACCAGAGATGAGGCCACTGCAGTGTCCAGGCAAGAGAGGATGGTGATGGACCAGGGCAGGTGCCGAGGCCAAGAGAGGGAGTGAGTGCATTCTGGACACATTTCTGGGTAGAGCCAACAGGATTTGCTGTTGGATGGGACATTGAGAGAAGGTACCAACAGCGATGCCTCCAGGTTTTGGCCTGAGCAACAGGAAGGACAAAGATGCTGTTAACTGATGAGCAAGATGGTGAACGGGGCAAGCGTGCGGGGAGAGAATCAGAGGGTTGGTTTTGGGTGTGTGAGTTTGAAACAGAGAACTGGGTAGGGGGTGGGGGACACAGCTGGAGTGAAGAAGAATATGGAATTCAGGGCTGAGGCCCAGGAGGGAGATGTGCCCTTGGGAGGTGTTGGTGTGGTGGTGGTTTGGGCAGCCACTGGTCTGGAGACCGCAGGAGCTCAGGGGGATGGAGAGGGGACCCAGCCCCTGGCCGCTCCAGCTGTGGGGTTCAGGAAGGCGGAGAGGAGTCTGCCTGAAAACCGAGGAGGAGTGGTCCGGGGGCTGTGGGAGGGGAACCGGGAGGGGGCCACCCAGAGGCCGGCTGCAGAAAGTTCTGAGACGTGGCCAGATG
Source organism: Felis catus (assembly GCF_018350175.1). NCBI lineage: Eukaryota > Metazoa > Chordata > Mammalia > Carnivora > Felidae > Felis > Felis catus. The sequence goes on from NC_058370.1 coordinate 12,185,457, forward strand.
GTAGCTTGGCTGCTATCGTCAGATCAGAGTGGAGCCCGGAGGCTCCAGCCCCCGGGGGCTAGAGGGCCGCCCAAGTCAGGGAAGGGGCTGGCTCTGAAGGGGTGAGGTGGGCAGAGCGAGGCGTTCACGAAGGTCTGCCTGGCAGGCCCACGGCGGCCCAGGCTTCCCTCCCAGCTCTGAGGCATTAGGCGGGGGGAGGGGCGACCGTGTCGACCCTAAAAAAAACAGATTTTTTTTTTAATCACAAAAAATGAAGAGATATCACCTGTGACCTCCCATCCCTCAGCTCTGCTTTCTTCTCTGGTGGCTCCAGGCCCAGACGGGCTGCCCCAGAGGGTGGCCGTGAAGGGTGCCAGCGGCTCCTGGCAGCTGGGCAGCCCCCCATGGAGGAGGGCTTCTCCTTCCCATGGATTCTCCCACAAATCCCAGGTCTGAGGCTCATTGGCCCAGCCCGAGTCACACGTCCCCTCTGAGTAGATCACCGAGTGGCCCAGCCCGGGTAGCGAGGCCACACCTGAGGTCTGGAGGGTGTGGCTCAGCCCCGGATGCCCAGAGTGAAGTAGGAGGTACTTCTTCGAAGGAAAATGGGGTGCTGTTATCCACAGGCAAGGGAGTGGAAGCAGGGCAGGCGGGGCGCACGTGTCCCCCACTCCGCCTGGCTGTGTGGTGAGGTGGCCACAAAGTGGAGCACAGGATCCCAGTGCCGTGTCCGGTGCGCTTTGAGCGCCCCCTGGAGGTCAGCCGCTGCCATTCACAGGAAAGGTAGAGCAGAGGACAGGCGCTCCTGGGTGAATGGACTTTGGCTGCAGGGGTGGGGAATGAGGCTAGACGGGACGTATTCTCCTGGGTAAACGGAGGCAGGGCCCTATGGGAGACAGCTCGGCTTCCAGGGTAATGAGTTCAAGATCTCTTGTAGAGGTGTGATCACATACACGTGCACACTCACACGTCTGTGCAGTGGGTGGAAGGCAGCCTTTGCCGCCTCCCTAACTTGCCACGGTTTTTTCTGGAAGGCAGAGATCGCTGAGCAGCCTCATGCTCCCCTCATGCTTTGTGATTAATGAGCGGTGGCCCCCATCAGACTGTCCAGGCAAGACAAAATGGCCTTGGCCCTGGGTTCACCCAAGGCTGAATTATTTATCACCTACACCCCCCTGGCTGTTTAAGTGATGGACAGCAAGTGACCTTGCTTGTCTCTGTAGGACCTGAGGTGCCAGAGGAAATCTCAGAGTCCAAGGCCCCACCTCGTTCTCAAACGGGGTAGGGGAGGAGAGGAGGGGTGCTGGGAGGGGAGACCACTTCTGAGCACCTACTCTGTGCTCAGCAGGCAGAGATGGCTTATGTTACCCCATTTAACCAGGATGGAGGTTTTGAGACCCAGAGTGGGAAGTGACTTGTCCAGAGTCACAGAAAGCGGGGAGCTGGGTTGTAAACCCAACTCTGCCTGGTCCAGTCCAGGGTTCTGCCAGCCCACCTCCCAGGCTGCCTTGGACATAGCGGTTTCTTCGAAAAATACCATTGAACTCCTGCTGTGCGCTGGGACTGGGAAGTGCTTAGTTGGCCTTTTCGGTGAAATGGGTGATAATGGTACCTGCTTGAAGGGAGAATTGAATGAGGGAACAATGGCACTTCTTTGGTGCTGAATTCACAGCAGCTAAAGAAAAAAACCCCCAGAAAATCTGTTTCACCATCATTGATGCTTTGGTCCATTTGTTTTCTGCCTTTTTCTGTACATTTCTTTTCTGTGATTAAGATCATGGAGTTTTTTGTTGTTGTTATTTAGGTTTTGTTTTGTTTTGTTTTGAGAGAGAGAGAGAGAGAGAGAGAGTGCATGCAAGCAGGGAAGGGGCAGAGATGGAGAGAGGGAGAGAGAGAACCCCAAGCAGTCTCTGCCCTGTCAGCGCAGAGCCCGATTCGGGGCTCGATCTCACAAACCCTGAGATCATGACCTGAGCTGAAATCAAGAGTCGGATGCTTAACCAGCTGAGCCACCAGGTGCCCCAAGATCATGCAGTTTTTAAAATCCAAGTTTTAATTTTACTTACTATCATGTCACAAGCATTTCTCCATGTCATTGCAGATCAGTATAAAAATCACCCTACTTTTCTTTGGCTTAAAAGTACTGCATCCATTAAAAAAATTCAAACAGTGTAAAAGCGCATATGTAGTGACAATCAGTACCTGCCACTCCCCCCCGCCCCTCCTGCTTCGGTCCCAGAGGCTCCTTGTAGAGATGGTCCGTGCTTCTTCATGGGATCCCTCTTCAAACCTACAAATGAGAGCACAGTGAATCCCTGTTCTGCGTCCCCCTGTGCTTCAGGGCATCTTGGCTACTGTCCCATCAGTGCACACAGAGCCAGCTGCCTTTTAACGACTTCCTGTATCATCATTCTATGGAGGGATCATCGTTTATCTCATTGATCTATTGATAGACCGGCTTTGCTTCCAATCTTTTGTTGTTACATCAGCACTGTGATCAATATCCTTGTGCAAATGTCCTTTTGTCCATGTGCAATTATGTCTGTAATAGAATTACTGGGGAAATACGACGTTTAATGACTATCATCAAGATGGAATGGTAGACAAAAATCGTCCCCCATATCAAGGTTAGTTGGTATTCCACCCATGCCTGGAGCTTATTTTGGGGTACCCCACACATATTTTAGCTTCAGGAAATACCTGAATATTAAAGTGTTCAGCTAAGGCTGAAGTCTTGGAACAAGAAATTTAAAAATATTTTTTGTAGTTTTTTATTTATCCAGGTAATCTCTATTCCCAACATGGGGCTCACACTCACAACCCCGAAATCAAGAGTCACATGCTCCTCCAACCGAGCCAGCCGGGTGCCCCTAGAGCAAGAGATTTTATCCATTTTCCTAATTACTGAACTATTGAGAACTTTTACATAATTTTTGTTCAAGAAATTACTAGCTTTCATGGTCATCGTTGATTATCGCTTCTTCGCAACATACACACACAATGTGCAAATATTTGAAAGTAGATACCCGGGTATCACATCAGTTGCTGTTGTTGTGTGACAACAAACCACAAAAATTTGGTGGCACACACTGATGAGTATTTATTTAACTCCCATGTCTGTGGGTCTGCTGGGAGTCAGCTGCTCTGGACGAGGCTTAGCTGGACGGCCGGCTCTGTCCCACGTGTGTCTCATCCTCCTCGTGGGACCAGCAAGCCATCGGGCAAGTGGAAACAGACAAGGTCTCTTAAGGCCCGTGCTCAGAGCTGCTGCTCGGTCAGTTCTGATCGATTCTGTTGGTCAAAACAAGTCACACAGCGGAGCCCAGATTCAGGGGGCTGGGGAAATACACTGTGCCTCTGAAATGGGAGGCAGAACAAAGTCCGTGACAAGGGGCACGGATACAGGGAAGGGTGGAGAACCGGGGCTAAGGATTCAGTCGTCCTAGATGTTAACAATAATCTGAACTGATACACCTTGTTCCTACTACTGACACTTCTTTGCTGATTAGCTATGAAGATCACCTGTGTGAGCTCAGCTCAGGGATTTTGCTCAAGGTCAGGGATGCCAAGAATAGCCCTGAGAGTAGGCATTGGGCTACACCAAAGCCCCAGAGCATATTTGGGCCATGTCCTGAGCTGAAGATAAACATGAGTCATGCCTAGATGTTTGGCAGGCATGGGAACCCAGGCCTACTGACCCCTGTGCCTTGGCCAGGGCTGTGGCTGTGGCACGGGCCAGTCAGCTCTCACCCCAGGTTTGCCCTGTTGATGGTATAACAGGGGCTCCTTCTCATTGCAGGGCAACATGGGTCCTGCTGCCTTCTGGCTTCTGCTCTTCCTCCTCAAGAATCCTGAGGCCCTGGCTGCTGTCCGTGGAGAGCTTGAGCAGCTCCTCTCCAGAACAGAACAGACTGTTTCGCAAATGACCGCCCTCCCCCAGAAGCTTTTGGACAGCATGCCTGTGCTTGGTGAGACAGACCCTCCAGATTAGCCCCCAAGACTGGGTCATCGTGGGCCCCCTAAGCCCTTCCCAACATGGACTCCCATCATCCAGAGTCCATCAGTGTCCTCTGACCTAGGGTCTCCCAAGACCTCCTATCTTCTTAGACCTGGTATCTCTGTGCCCCTCACTCAGCTGCCCAGGACTCATGGTCTCTGTAGATTTTTGGCTGCAAATGGCAAAAAAACCTAACTTAAACTGGCTGAAGCAGACAAAGGACTTTCTTTGAGGGCATTAACTCAGAAGTCCAGAGGACAGCTAACTTCAGGCACAGGTGGACCCAGGTTCTTTAACAACATCATTAGGACTCAGGCTGTTCCTCTCTGGGCCCTGCCCTGCTGGGTTGGCTCCAGTCTCAGGTCAGCAGGATGGCCACCAGTCCGGGCTGATGTACTGTCAGTCCTACGAGGGGGTGCTTCTCTGAGATGTTCCTACCCAAAGTCCCAGGATTGTGTCTCATTGGCGGTCTTTGAGTCACATGCCCATCTTGAACCAGTGACAGGTTCAGAGGGTTGAAATGCTCTGATTGGTCAGTCACACACAGCCCATGGAATTGGGAGTGAAGTCAACAGCCCAATCTCTGACAGCGGGAGAGGAGTGGTCTCCAGAAGAAGATCAGGGAACTGTTTCCAGATGGGGAGTGTAAGCTGGTCAAACAGAAACAACCGACATTGATGGCTCTGCTCTCCCCAGTCTCCCCTGATATCTCCCTGGCTCCCACAGTCCTTCACAGCTTCTAGAGTCAGACCCAAACCCTCACATCCAATATCTGAGGACCATAGTAATCATATCTCATCAGTTGGCCTTTTTTGGCTCCTCTGTGTGATGGGGGGCAAGTTATGCACCCTCTCTGAGCCTGCCCACCTTCCTCTAAAGTGAGGGCTGGGGGTGGCATTTGCGTGTGTGAGAGGACAGCTGCTGACCCTTCCTGGTACCTGCCCATGCAGACAGCGTGCTTAGTGAGAGCCTCAGGCTCACTGCTGCGCCCTTCATTACCCGGGAGGTCATGGTGGACCTGGCCATGCCCATGGCAGATGGGCGGGAATTCAGCCTGCGACGTGGAGACCGCCTCCTCCTCTTTCCCTTCCTGAGTCCCCAGAAAGACCCGGAAATCTACACAGACCCAGAGGTAAGTTGCATACCAGGGACTGTGGGAAAAAAAATCAGTGGCTTTGGGACTAGCCAGATCTCAGTGGCAGCCCAACTCTGCTCTTTGTTTGCTGTGTGAACGTGCCCAGATTACTTCACCTCTCTGTGTCTCTCACCTGTGAAAGGGACCTCATGATACCACCTGCCTCATTGGGTTGTCAGGAAAATTAAAGGAGAGCGTGTACGAAAGGGTTTCACAGTGCCTGGCATGCATGGAATGCTTTGTAAGTGATAGCTGAGCAATTTTCCTTTTTTCAGAATGTTATGTCAGCGTCTCAACACTTTTCTCTCTCCTCGGACTTTGAGATAGATGGGTCAAACTTTTATAATTTCTAACAGATGTGGGTGCTTACCATGAGCCAGGCCCTGTGCTGTACATCCATCCACATACCCTTCCTTCCATCCATCCATCCACCTACCCACTTCCATCTCTGCAGCCCCTGGTCCTTTTACTTGTCCTTCCGCCCATCCTTCATTCAGCTCCTCCTCTGTGCCAAGCCCTGTTCTCAGACACTGTCTTCACCTTACCCTACAATGTAACCAAAGGAAATTGACATCCTCATTTTAAAAAATGATTTTGTTTAAGTAATCTCTATGCCCAGTGAGGGGCTCGAACTCATGACCCTGAGATCAAGAGTTGCATGCTCTACCTTCTGAGCCAGCCAGGCACCTCTAAAAATAATTTTAAAATTTACCCTGCCAAAGTAATATATACTTGTAAAGTAGAAATATGCAGACACATATGTTTAAAAGTAAAAACTTTTCTTCACTGCCTTTACTCTCCACTTATACAGAGTTCCCTAACAATGGTTTGGAGTGTATCCTTTAAATTATTTTTATGCCTTTACAGACACACATACCACGCTGACACACGTATGAATAAATAGGTGTGTGAACAGGATAACACAATACATCCTATTCTGAAACTTGCCTTTTTAACTCAACCAGTCTAAAGAACCCTTTCTGGGGCGCCTGGGTGGCTCAGTCGGTTAAGTGTCTGACTTCAGCTCAGGTCACGATCTCGCGGTCCGTGAGTTTGAGCCCCACATCGGGCTCTGTGCTGGCAGCTCAGGGCCTGGAGCCTGCTTCGGATTCTGTGTCTCCCCCTCTCTCTACCCCGTTCCTGCTCATGCTCTGTATCTCTCTGTCTCTCAATAGTAAATAAATGTTAAAAAAAAAAAATTAAAAAAGAACCCTTTCTGTGTGCGCGCACACAGACCAAGCCTACCCTTCTAAAAAGCTGAGGTAATTAAAAAAATTTTTTTTTAATTTTTTTTTTAATGTTTATTTATTTTTGAGACAGAGACAGAGCATGAACGGGGGAGGGTCAGAGAGAGGGAGACACAGAATCTGAAACAGGCTCCAGGCTCTCAGCTGTCAGCACAGAGCCCGACGCGGGGCTTGAACTCCCGGACCGCAAGATCATGACCTGAGCCGAAGTCGGGCGCTCAACCGACTGAGCCACCCGGGCGCCCCTAAAAAAAAATATTTTTTATGTTTATTTATTCTTGAGAGAGTGAGAGAGACACTCACTCTGTCAGCCGGGGAGGGGCAGAACGAGAGAGGGAGACACAGAATCTGAAACAGGCTCTGGGCTCTGAGCTGTCAGCACAGAGCCCGACGCGGGGCTCGAACTCATGGACCACGAGATCATGACCTGAGCCGAAGTCGGATGCTCAACCGACTGAGCCACGCAGGCGCCCTAAGCTGCAGTAATTTTTTAACCACTGCCCTGTTGATTGGCCTTTACGTTGCTTTCCGTTTTTCCCTCTTGTAAAGAAGACCTCGATGAACACCCTCGCACAGTTTTCTCCCGGCATGCGTGTTGTGGGGGGTGGAGCCAGAAATGGGCCTCCTTTCTATTTCAGGTGTTTAAGTATAACCGATTCCTGAACTCAGATGGGTCAGAGAAGAAAGACTTTTACAAGGACGGGAAGCGACTGAAACACTACAGCATGCCGTGGGGCGCTGGGCACAACCAGTGCCTGGGGAAGGCTTACGCCATCAGCAGCATCAAACAGTGAGCGTGGGGGCGGTGGCACGGGGTGCAGGCCTGGGGTTGGAGGGGGAGGCTCCTGCTCCAGCTGGTTGGCACACGCCCTCCTCTCCGGAGACCAAGGGTTCTCAGCCAGGAGAATGGGCAGAGGCTCCACACAGCCCATGAGCCTTCTCCTGCCCACAGATCTATTTATTTGTGCTTTTAAAAATGTGTGCTAACTTTTTAAGAATCAGAAGATCACGCATAAAAAGCCAGATTTCTGATCTCTTTTGAAATCATCAGATCTGGCAGTGAGCTCTTCCCTGCAAGCCTGGTGTCCAAATACCAGACTCCCAGAATACCAAACACTGGACGTTCTGTGCAGCTGACCATTGCTATCCACAGCTGCTGTGCGTGTTCAGAACCCTCTCAGCAGGAACTGGCCGAACGTCATTGTTCCCTCTTGGTTATTTCAACGCCTGTGGGCCGGAGTGCCTTATAAATTCTCTTCCCTGGATCCCAAGAGCCTTGGCCCCCGGACCACAGACAGGGTTATGACATCTGCCCTGTCCTGTCCTGCCCCTGTGTAATCGTAAGCTGGGTGACCTTCTGTGCCTGTTTCCTCAACTGTTCAAGGCGGGGGTCCGAATCCTGCTGTGTCCCCAGTGGTGTCAGAATCTAGGAATTGGGTCTTCCAAAGTACTTACCCCACTTCCTGGCTCATTGTAGGCATTTAATAAGTGTTAGTTATTATTACAATTGCTCACATTACTATTACTAACGTGAAAGAGTTATGCTAGGTGGGTGGGCACGTTGCATTAACCTCTTGGTCTTGGTTTTCTCGGCGGTAAGTTCTGCTTCATGCGCTTTCGTAAAACTCACACCCACGTGAAGCCACACAATAAAATCAACAGGGATTGTGGGAAAAATGGGGCCGGGGATCCGATATTCAAAAAAACCCTCCTGAAGTAACACATGCAAGGTAAGAACCCAGGGGAGAGATGGTCGTACAGGCTCACACGTGTTACGTGCTTTCTCCTTGTGCCTCTCCCACACGAAACCCATAAGCAAATGGTGTCCCAGTGTATCCATCAGGTTGGAACAGACTCACGTGTTCAAAAGTGTAGCGGAACTGACTGTAGTTGTTACCTGGGAAAGTTTCTGGACAGATAAAAAGAGATCACGCATACTAAATGCTTAGCACGGTGCCTTGCACCTAGGGTTTCAGTAAATTAGCTAATTTGTTGGTATTTTTACCTCCCTTCACTGCCATGCACCCCCACTAGGCAGGGGTCAGCCTGATACTGACTAGAGGTCAGATCATTTGCCACCGTGATCATGGACCTGGTGAGGGGAGGTGCCAGGATCCAAATCCAGGTGTCAGCACAGAGCTCCCTGCCCGATACAAACTTGATCTCTAGCATCCTACAGCTTCAGAGCTGGGAGGGGCTCATCCCACCTCGTGGGCCTTCTTTGACTGGACAGGGAAACCAAGGCCCAGGGTGGGGAGGAAACTCAAGAGGCAGAGTTGAGTTCATCCAGCTCTGCTGCCTGGGGTGTGGACTTGGCTCTGTCCTCGACTTCCCTCCTCTCCATTCAGTGAGGTTAAAGCGTCCTCAGTCCCACACTAGCACCTGGGTCTCGGTGAGGGTGGTGAAGGGACACCGAGCAGTGGAAGATCCAGTCCTGACCCCACTGACACCGGAAGTGAGCTAAGGCAGGTGGGCTGGGGCCAGTTCACATCAGGTAGGGCTGCCTCCACACTTACCGGCACACGATTACACCCTGCTCCCGGCTCGTATGCTTGTCAGGAGGTTCCCCAGAGACGGCAGTAAGAGGCCTTGGGGGCGGGGTACCTTTCCCTAAGCTCACAAAGGCAGCCTCTGTTTAGCAGCAGCCCTGACCAGAGCAGACAGTGAGGGCTCCAGGAGTTGTGTGGGGACAAGGGGTGGGGAGAGGACAAGGGGTGGGCAGGAGAGTCAGAAAGGGTCCCTGAGTCAGGAGGAGTCAGGCTCTGCTGCTATAATAAATGACCCCCAAGTCTCTGGCCTGTCACAACAGAGGTGTAGTTCCTACTCATACAAAGTGGGTTGTGGGTTTGGGGGTCCCTCCCCTCCACACAGAGACTCAGGGCCAAGCTCTTTCTATCTCCCCGCCCCATCACCCCAACACAAGGCACATGCAGCCATCAGGCAGAGAACACGCTGACAGTCTCGTGTCGGCCGAGCAGTCTTTGGCGTGGAATCGACATTTGTCATTTCTGGTCACCGCCTGTCAGCAGCACTGGCCGGCGGGCCTCCTAGCCCCAGAGGCTGGCCGGGGTGAACGAGCTCATGGACTTTGGGCAGGAAGCACCTGTGCTCTTTTGCTCTCCTCCCACTTTTCCCAAAGCGAGAGCTGGGGTCAGACTCAGGAGGAAGCCATTGCCCCCCTGCCTTATTCCAGAGGAGACCCCCAACTCTTCCAGTCCTTCCCACCTGCGACACCATCTCTCTGCAGATTTGTGTTCCTTGTGCTGGCGCACTTTGACCTGGAGCTGATCAACCCAGACGCGGAGATCCCCGAGTTTGACCTCAGCAGGTACGGCTTTGGGCTGATGCAGCCGGAACACGACGTGCCTGTCCGTTACCGCGTCCGGCCGTGAGCTCTGCCGTGCACATGCCTCCACCCAGCCTGCCCGCCCCCCCCCACCCCGTCACTCGGCTTTCTGTGTCTGCATTTCCCCTGGGTGCAGGAACTTTGAACACTCAACGGTGCCCGCATGACCACTTTCCTGATTCTTCCTTGGAAGGCTGTGTCCAGGGGAGGGGAACGAAGGGAAGCTGAGAGGGGGTGAATGGAAAAGGGACACCAGAAGCTCTGTGAATGGTTTGCTGTTCTGGTCGAGTTTCAAAAGGAGTCTCTTTCTCTCCCGGCTCACCTTGCCCTGCCCCCCACCTCATGATATCCACAAAAGCTGGGACCCACAGGGCAGAAGCAGAGGAGTCTTGACTGGTCTGCCATGCCCCCGCTCCCCAAGGGGCCAGGTCCTCGACAGTGATGTGGTCCAGGCCTTAGCCTGTCAAAGCAGATGCTGGCCATAAAAAGGCCAATCAGGGCCTAGCCATGTGTCCATTGATACAGGCTCTGTCCCCAAATTACCATTAAACTAGCCTAAGCCAAAGGAGTCCCTTAATTGTCTGCTTACCCACGGGCCCCATTTGCCACACTTGCCTTATCTCTCCATTCACACCAATGCTTGAGAAAATTCAGGAAGGTTTTCCCAAAGGCACAGAACATGCGCTCCTTCCAAAGACTGGGCTCTGTGCTCTGTCCTAGACGTATGGGCTCCAGATGGGAGAGCTTCCCCAGTGTCCAGACTCCAGTAGGGAATGAGAAAGACAGCCCCAGCAGGCTGGCCCCGTTGGAAGGAACCAGCCAGGGCTCCCTGGGCTGGTGGAGCCAGAAAAGGAGGTGTTGGTTTGCTACACCCTAGCCTGGAACCGCCAGCTGCACGGTCCAGTGGCAGACCTGTTTCGTGTGGCCCAGACTTCGAAAAAATACATTAGCTGTTACCGTGTCCTCTTTGGGAGAGTCTGTTTAAAATGTCCAGCTTCTCTTGAAACCGTGGACAGCCTGGCCACACTGGGCCCATATTCCCAAGGGCGGCTATTGGCCAGAGCTGAGATACGGCCACCTCCCTTATCCAGGGCACGTGCATTCTGGCTCGCTAGGGTTTCCACTTGGTGGAGACTTTTCTGCTTTTCCATTCCCAGTACCCCCAGGCCCTTGAAGGCACTCCAGTTTGAGAACCCTCTTCCAACTCTTAGAAGTGATACTGTAGGAGGTGGTAACAACCTACTAATTGGTCCTCAGACCCATGGTCCACCTGTCCTGGGTGCACCCCCCTTCGTACAAACAGATCAAGGATGAAGACTTGCTTTTGCGTCAGCTTTGTGGTCGGGGGGTGGGGGGACAGATCAAAGAGAAAAACTGCCTGGAAACCTTTCTTGTGATGTTAAGTATTATTATTAACATTAGGTCCTGTTTACTGAGGACCCTCTAAATGCCTGTGACAGGTGCAGTAGATGCGGTATTCCTACTTCCTACGGCATCTCTGTGAAGAGAGGACGGTTATGCCTTCTTTATGGATGAGGAGGGGCGCTCAGGGAGGTGCCGTGACTTGGTAGGATTTGGCAGAATTCGTGTCCCAGTAGCAAGTGCCGGGTGGGTAGCTCTGTGTTCCTTGGGCTCCAGGCGGGTGGTGGAGGGGCAGTCCTGTTTAGCATCGCACAAGACACAGACACACACACACACGTACGTACAGCTCAGTCCCCGTAGCTCTGGCTAGAGGGAGGAGAGGACCTGAGGCCTCCAAACGTTCCAGGGGCTCGGGGGCTTCCCTGGCCCTCAGCCTCCAGGCACCCCCAGGATTCCCAGACAGACACTGTGATTGGCAGGAGGCAGGATATCCCCAGGGAAACCCATCTTCACGCCTGGGTGACCCCTGCTGCCACCTGCTTCTTAACTCCGCAGGAAATCAGGGTTGGCAGCCTTCTGTGGGAGGACGGTGCCGGTTTCCATGGCAACTGTAGCTGCCTCCTCCTGGCTTGGAAGGGAAGGAAGAAGGCTGGCAGAAGTAGCTGCAGGAAGATCTCTCGTGCAGGGCTGCACCCTGGTGCGCTGGGGAAAAGCCCCGACGACGCCCCACAGATCAGGGCTGCGTGGTCCCCGGGACGGGATTCTCACCCATGTCCCCAAAAGGCCAATTGCGTTTAAAGGTGGCAGCTCCTTGGAGCCACAGTCATTAGGAAGAGATGGGTCTCCCACCAGGTAGCCCCAGCTGGCACCAGAGATACTGGAGTAGAGCTTGAGAGGTGATGCCTTAAATCCTCCTTTGTTTTAATCTTTATTCTTTTCCCCTTTTTTCTTTAAAAAGAAATCAACGTAAACATAAGGTACAGTGAAAAGAGGGGAAGGTGAGTGTGTTCGCTCCTTGCCACAGGTCAGTTAGGAAGGCACCTGGACATCGTTGTATTTCTTCATATTTTGCTTTAGAATCACAAACTTGCAGGACACATGCTAGAAATGCTCTTAGGTTGGGGCACCTGGGTGGCTCGGTCGGTTAAGTGTCCGACTTCGGCTCGGGTCATGATCTCGCGCGTCGTGGGTTCAAGCCCCGCATCAGTGCAGAGCCAGCTTTGGATCCTCTGTCCCCCCTCGCTCTCTGCCCCTCCCCAACTCACACACGCTCCCTTTCCCTCTCTCTCTTTCAAAATAAATAAACATTTTTTTTTAAATGCTCTTAGGTTGACCTAATGAAGTGTTTCCTTCCCATTGTCATTTTTTTTTTTTTGCTATATTTTGTATTGCTGTTTACCAGATATTCTCCTTGAAACAGACTCATTTTTTACACTTAAATTTGCTTAAAAGGGAACGTTATTCCATCACTGCCAGTAACGGACAACATGTATCTCTCACTGCCAAAAATAGAAAGTGGCTGTGAAATATAAATTTGCCGGGGTGGGAGGTTCTCCGTGCCGTGTCGCCAAGGCTCAGAGCCCGTGGTCTGTCTCTTCTCTGTTACAAAATGAGACAAGGAGGCGGTCCAGGGGTGTTACAGCCAGGCCAGCATCACCCGATGCTTTCTCCTTGACAGTCACAGGTGAAGGGGGCAGAGGGTGTGTGTCTGAGCCCAGGGTCTTCTCCTGCCACCAGCCAGCCCTGCTCGCAGTGAGCTGGGGACGTCCCACCCGTTTGTTTTTGTTTTTTGATAAACACCGTGTTTCGGGAGTAGCCGTGATTATTATGCCTTGCTGTTGTAATAAAGAGTTCTATTTTCATATAATATTGTTGAACAGAAATGTGCTGAAATGTATTAAATCATCCTTGTTTGTCGAACTGCCTCAGTGTGATTTAGGTGGAGCGTCGGCCGTGTCCGGAATGGCAAGGTTGGTTTCTGGGGAGAGAGAACAGAGCACCTACTGGGTGCCAGCTTTGGGACAGGGCCTTTAGAACCAGCCGTACCTCCAGCTGCCCTGCATATATTATTATCTCCGTTTTTGTAGAGGAAGAAACTGGCTGTTGGAGAGGTGAAGGGGCTTGCCACATGGCTAATTAGTAGCCGCAAGAGTTGAGCATAGACCTCTCTGCCTCCTGAGACCGTGTTCAGGATCCCTCTATCAGCAATCCTCCCGATGGCAGGAAATGGGGGCTCACAACCCAAAGTAAGACAAGCAGAAAAAAATCTCTTAAAAATTCACTGGAGGTTCTCTCTCCTTCACCATAATCTATGCACTTGTCTTAATATAATAAAGAAGAGGGGAAATGAATTAGATCTGGGAAAGATAAAAAAGAGAAGATTGGTTTTTTTCCCTCTCAAATCTTTGAGTAAACAATAATTTCTGGAGGCAAATGTCCCTCACATCGGGTTCCTCATCCTCGAGGGGGAATGGAGGCAGGCTCGGTGGGATTGAACTTGGCTCGGATAGACCTCTCAAGTAAGACAGCAACACTTTGCACATAAAATGTTTACATTCAACACAGACGTTTCTCTCCCTTGCACGCAGATATGGGACCCCAGCAGTGGAGGCGCAGCTACGCCATCACCAGGCCCTTCTGGTCACTCCGTCATCTGCGTGTGTGGGGAAGAGGGTGCCAAGTGGGGGGAGAAGGTGGGGGGCTATCCGCTTGCCCTGGGACCTCCCCGAGGACCCCAGTGTGGCCTGCGTGGCCTGGGAAAGACAAGGCAGGTGTTCCTACATTAGGCAAACCTGAGAAGGGAGCCCTTGGGGCATCTGGATCCTTGTGCAGAATGGGCAGATGTCTGTAGGACTTTATTTCAGGGGTTCTGCGGGCTGACCACTGGTGGAGAAATACTGATGGGTTGGCCAAGGGGCAAACCCCAAATATCCCTGTGAGAGAACCCTGGTTTCCTTCACATATCAGGGAGCCATGTGCTCAGAGAAGATAGGTCCAACCTCCAAATCAAGATCTGGAGCTGAGCCAAATACAGGTATCAGGCCCCTCTAGTCAGTGATTGGGCTAGCAGTTGTCATGTGACCCAGTACAGGCCAATGAGATGATCAGGAAAGTCTGTGGAGAGCTTCCGAAGTGTGGGAGAAGTTCCTCCTTCCTCCTTCTCTCGGGGTGGTCATGCCATGGCCATGGCAGCCATTGTGTGATCATGAAGATAAGAGAATCTCGGAGAAAACCAAGAATCCTGAGGTCTCTGAGCTGCTGCTGTGACAGACCCTCGCATCACCTACTCCTGGATTTTGTGTTCAATGGAATAGTCAAGGTCATCATTGTTCAGGTTCTACTTAGGGACCACATACCATAGTGGTTAAGAGCACAGGCTCTGCCTGGGTGGGAATCTCTGCTGAGCCACCTCATAGCAGGGTGATTTGGGTCATGTCTCTGTGGTCCAGGTTCTTCACCTGTCAAATAGGGATGAAGGACAATGACATAGGGTTTTGTGAGCATTAGATGAGGTAATATTGTCATTCACAGCCCGTGGAAGAGACGGGAAAAATGAGTATCCTAAGTTAGCCTCACAATAGAGTTTCCCAGAGGAAAGAAACTAATCCGGATCATGAGGAGGCAGGGAATGTGACACTGGATCTGGACTTTGGAAGGTGACTAGTGCCATGTGGGAAAAACGATGGTTGGAGTTGGGGAACCATTCCAAGCAACAGAAACAGTGTAACAAAGGCCCTGTGTATATCAGTTTTCTGTTGCTGTTTAACACCCCCAAAATGTAGTGATTTAAAATGAAACTGTTGTAGGGCCACCTGGCTGGCTCAGTCGGAAGAACATGTGACTCTTGATCTCAGGGTTATGAGTTCAAGCCCCACATCTGGTGTAGAGATTACCAAAGAAGTTAAATAAAACATACAAAATAAATAAACTTTAAAAAATGAAATTGTTTTATTATTTCTCATGGTTTTATGGGCTGAGTGGGGCTTAGCTGGATGGTTCTTCTGGTCTCACTTGGGATCTCACAAGTAACTGTAGTCAGATGCAGGTAACATCTGTAACATCTAGATGGTGACTTGTCAGGGACACTTGACAGGCTGTGCTCAGCTGAGATGTTGAGGTAGCTGAGTCACTGTCTCTTCTCATGTAGTTTCAGGGCTTCTCACTCTCCACGTGGCCTCTCCAGCAGGGAATCGGGGCTTATGTATCAGAGCTCTCAAAGGCACAGAAGTACGTGCTGTCAGACCTTCTTTAGGGCTTAAGTTTGGAAATGGCATCACTTCTGTCATGTTCTGCTGGTAAATATGAGTCACAAGGCCAAGCCCAGAGTCAGTGTGGATTGGAAATGGGCAAGGTGTGCCTACCAAGAGGCAGGCTCATGGGGGGCCATCTTTGGGAAGCAGCTACTACTGGGCCAGAGGTTGGAAAGTCTTTGCCTGCAACGTGGGGATGTAGTGGTGGGTGATGAAGCTGGGAAAGCAGACAGGGCAAGGGTCAAATGCAAGTTTCCATGCCCTGCAATCCCAAGTTGGTGGCGGGGGGGGAGAAGCACCCCATCTTTGTGAGAAAGAAATACCACAATTCTGGCAACTGTCTCCCCAAACCCAAAATGCCATCAGTTGTCTCCCCATCTCCATGGAGGGGGATGATGGTTAGGGGCCATCTAGGACCCACCGTGTGTCAGAGGGGCCAGCACTCTCCCTCCCTCTGCCACAGCAGAAATTGAGATCTCAGAAGTCTTTAAAAAAACAGTCTTTTACATCCTAAAGGTAAAAATCAAATCAGCTACTCCCTGCTTAAAACTTTTTAACACTCGTGACATAAAATCCAAATACTTCCCCACAGCCCTCGCCTACATGATTTTTCTCATTCTGTTTTTCTCTCCTACTTCATCTTGGACCACTCTTGCCCTCACCAACTCTGCTCTGACCACATCCACCATCTCACATCTCCTTCAACCCTCCCTCCTGCCCCAGGGCCTTTGTATCTGCTCTCCCTTCTACCTTTAGCTTGGAATGCCCTTCCCCCTGCTTTTTTATGGCTTACTGATTACTCTGATTTACCACCCATCTGCAACATCACCACCCCCTCCTTCCCATTTTCATACTTTTTGCATTTCCTGCTCAGCAATTATCAGTGTTAGATTATTTTTAAATGTCTCTGTTTATGTCTCCCATTTGAATGTGAGCTCCAGGAGGGTGGGTTGGCTTCACTGCTCCTGCATTTCCAGCATGCAACATAAGCTCAACACATAGTAGGTGCTCGGAAAATATGCACTAAGTGAACAAATGGCCTTTTCTTCATTGTGGGAGAGTTTGTCCTTTACCTTGGACGTTGAAGAGTCATGAAGGTTTATAAACAGGGGAGTGACATGGTCAGACTTCTGCCTTTAAAGGTCCACCCTGGTAGCTGGGGAGAGGTTGGGTTAGAGGAAGGATGTACCTAGGGGAGGAAAATCAGAGAGGAGGCAGACAAGACTGGGAAGGGGGGGCAAGGGCAGTGGAAAGCAGGTAAGAGACCTCAGTCCCCAAGGGCAGGGGATCTGGATGTAAAAGAAACGTTATCTTACAAGAATCAGTTCATTAGCTCTTGATCTCTGTAGCTTTGATTTCCTCCTTTTGCTGACTTGCTCCTTTTCTATCACATCTTGGAGTTCCCAGGCTATCTGCGGGAAAGAGATATTAGTTTACCTTTAATTGCTTTGCTGGAAGCCCGTGCCTCAGTCCATCCATGCCCTGTATTTCATCATTGTTTGGCCACAGACCCTGGGAGACTGTCTTTGGCAAAGTCCGGGCCACAAAGGGGTTCAATGGACTATGTGCAGCTTTGCCTATCTCCCTCTGTGTGGTCCTCTGGGGGTACCCATACTTCCTCCCAGAGAGGGAGCCAGGGCTTAGCAGAGAGCATTAAATGTAATAAACACTTTAAAATGTTAGCTAGTAGATGAGTGAGGATGGCCGAGTGAGTGGGTGGGTGGGTGGGTGGATGGGGGACGGATGGATATTTGGACTGGATGATCATGTTGGGGGGATGAATGAGTGAATGAGTAGGTAGATAGGTGCATGAATGGGTGTATGGATAGGTGGATGTGTGAGTAGGTGGGTAAGTAGTTGGGTATATGGGTAGATGGGTGGATGGGTGGGTGGATGGGTAAATAAATGAACAGTTAGATGGTTGGATAAATGGTTGGTGGGTGAATGAATGGGTGGAAAGATGGGTAGTGAATAGAATATGTGAATGAATAGAAACAAAGATGGATGTGTGAGTGTATGAGTACATGGATTGATAGATGAATGGTTCAGTGTGTAGTTGGATAGTCTGGTGGCTGTATGGTTGGATAGTATATGGATGATTGAATGAATGGCTGAGTTGATGGGTAGGTGGTAGACAAAAGATGGAAGGAGAATGGGTAAATGTTTGGGTTGGTAAGAAATCCAGACTCACCCATTTACCAGGAACCTGGGCCAGGAACCCCAGGGCTTGATAAAGGCTATCAGGCTAGCATAGAATGGACACTAGAATCAGACATCTGGTCACTCAAGGGTCATCCAACAGCTAATAGGTATTTATATTAGAATATTCAGCCAAAGGGTGAGAGAGCTAGAAAGACTCTTAAGTGAGGTTAGATACATGCAAAGCATTTAGTACAATGCCTGGTACATAGTAACAGCTCAATGTTAGCTGCTATTCTACAGTTGTTGGTACTACTGTTACATTAATGTGTACTTCTTAGTGTTAATCGTGGTGCTAAGCACTTCATATGCATTATCTCATCTGTCCCCCCAGCAACTCCAAGAGGTAGATGCTATCATTAGCCCCATTTTACTCATGATCATGATTATTATTATTATTGGGTGTGACAACAGAGAAACAGGCAAGAAGACTGGAGTTCAAGCTGGTGGAAAATTCCCTGGGGCTGCTGGGAGTTTGGGCAAGCCACAGCAAAGAGCCATTGTCTTGAGTGACATCTACTCAGAGATGTCAATGATTTCCCTTGAGCCTTTGGGTGCCCCCATAGCTACCCTCATAGAGTAATTATTCCTTCCCAGGGGTCTGTGGGGGAGAGGGGAAAGGGGATTAATTAGTCATGCTCAGTGCCCAGAAGTGCCAAGAAGACTGAGGACGCTCCGTGGGGTTATAAATAAGTGATGGCTGTTATTATGGAGTTTAAGAAGGAAAAACTGGCTTCGAGTGGATAGATCACTTGCTACCACAGTTTAGAGGGGGTTCACCTGTATTTACAGTGACGAATTGGGCTGATTTGATGTCGTTCAACCTCCGGTAAAAATCTCAACACATTTTAGCAGGAAGTCTGCCAAGAGGCCATGAACAGATAGGGTTTGTGACTTGCTGCTGGTACTCAGCTGTCCACTCTCTGGTTTGACCTTTGGGATGCTGTTCCCCTTGTGGGCTTTGTCTCTTTCCCATCTGTAAAATGACATGTATCTTTCCCATCTGTAAAGTGACCTGAACTCTTACCAGGGGACCCCTTCTCTATAAAACATTTTGAATTTTATTGTTCTTTTTGCCCTGGGTCCTGTAAGTTCATTTTCTTTTCCCCTGTTTCTTGTAAGTACATTCTAAGGAGATGGTAAACTTTTGGTTTGTGGAGAAAGAATTGTATCAGTTGGCTCTTTGGGACATAAAGGAAAATATCATAACTCAATCTGGCTTAGGAAAAAAAGGGAGTATTTACTAGCTCACACAGCTGGAAAAATCCGGGGTATTACCTTCAGGCACATCTGGATCCAGATGTTCTAATGCTATTGTCAGGACTAGTATCTCAATCTCTGGGTCTACTTTCTCCTGAATTGGCTATATTTCTAGGTAGTCTCTCTTCTTATGATGGCAGAAAATTCTAGGAAATGAAGGCCAGATGTTTCCAAATAGTTACAGTCTTCATTCAGAAAATAAAAATTCTAAACTGGGTACAGTGCAGAGCCTGGGGAAACAGAGAGAGACTAGACCTATTCCACTGTCTGCACTTCCAAGATCCAGGCGTGGGTCTAGATGTTCTTTATCTAAATCCGGAACCAAACTTTGCAGGAATTGGGCCACCCAGAGGGAAGAAGAAGTAGCCTTGGGCTTGGGGAAGAATCTCCCCCGGCAGAACCCTGTGGCTGTGAAATTACCTAGCCACCTTCACCACCATCATCCCAGCCCAAGCCCATCACCTCTGGCCTGGACAATTGCAGATGTCTCACAAGGAGTCTTCCTGCTACCTTTGTCCCCCAACCCTTCATAATGCAGCTGGAAGAATCAGTTCAAAAAATATATCAGCACATGGGACTTCCCTGCTTAAAACTCTTATCATGGCTTCCCATCAGGATTAGGAAAAACTCAAACTCATTCCTTAAACTTGAGAGTAAAATCCCAACAAGGCTCTGCATGACCTAGTCCCGTCCACCTCTCTAACCTCCCTTCCCAAGGTCATTTCCTCCTTAGGGCCTTTGCTCTCCTTGGCTCCCCTGCCTGTCCCCCCTTCCTCGGAACTTCACATGGTTGTCTTGTCCCTGACCTCAGGTTCTCACCTTAGATATATCACCTCCTCTGGGAAGTCTTCCTTGACTGTCCAACCACTCTATCTAAAGTTGCTGGCACCTCTCTCAGACATGCTCTATGACTTCCACTTGTGTACTTTTCTTCATGGTATTTATTACAATCCAAGTGATCTGGTTTCTTTATTTAGCTTGTTTATTAACTGTATTCCCCACCAGAATATAAGTCCATGAACACAGGGTCTGCCCGTTTTATTCTTCTCACTGTATCTCCAGTGTGTCGAGTAGCGTTTGGCATATAGTAGATGCTCACTAATTATTGGTTGAGAGAATAGCGTTTCCAGACCAGCGAATACCTTTGCCTTCTGCTAAATTAATCTAGGGTTTCTCAGCCTTGCCACTATTGACATTTAGAGCTAGAAAATTATCTGTTGTGGCTGTCCGTCCATCCTATGCACCTGGAGGATGTTTCTCAGCATCCCTGGCCTCTACCCACAAAATGATGACACCTTGGACAAGGCTCATGATGATGGAGGTGATGAGAAGTAAACAAAATTTAAAAACATAGTAACATTATGCACAACACTATGGAAACAAGTCCCTTCGTTTAAGAAATGAAGGGACGAGCCAGAGAGGGGAAGGGGCCCTATGGCTTTAGTCAGTTTTTGCCTTTTAGGGAAGCTTTGCTCATCTCTTCAGGTAAACCCTTTGGTCCTACATTCATCTCTGGAGATTATTTGATGGATTCTGTCTCCTCCACTGGACGGGAGATCCAAGGGAGGATGCTTCCTTTGCTGAGCCTGGCACAGGGCCAGGCACACAGGACGTTCTCAAAAACCAGATGCCCAAGGTAACATGAATAAATGAATGAATCACCAGGCTATATAAATCAGCTGACCCCTCACTCTCTCTTCCTCTCACCCTACTTTATTTTTCACCTTAGTGATTATCACCAGCTGCCACATTGCATATTTATTTGTTGATGTATTTCATTGTCCGTCTTCCTCCACTAGAACCCAGAATTCCATTCTGGAATTAGATTTCAGCAACTAGCATGGAAGCTCTGCCCCCACCCCACCCCTGCCTCTATCCCGCTCCTCTGCTTCCTTACCCTCTCAGCGCTTATCACTGCCTGACATATTACTACTTGACTTTCTTGTTTTTCATCTGTCTCCGGCGAGTTCTACCAGGGCCGAACGTTTGTGTTTGGTTCACAGCTGTTTCTCAGACGTTGATCCTAGTGCCTAGCACATAGAAGGCACGCACCCCCACGTTGTTGACCTGACAAAGGATGGAGGGATTGCGACTCAGCCAGGGAAGGCAGCCCAGGTGGGAAGGGCCGGACCGCCAGGTGCATCTCCTTCGCCCAAAGCCCCAGCCCGCCCCCAGCTTCACCTGGAGGCTGGGCCGGGCAGGCAGGAGTTAAGCGGTGCTCACGCTTCCGACCCGCAGGTGGCGCCGTCCCGCCTCTGTGCCAGACTCCGGGCGCTCCGAAGTGCGGGACAGAATCGCAGCCAGCGCGGAGCCGAAGCTCAGCCCCGACTTGTTGATCTCGCTCAAGCAGCAGCCGCCGCCGCCGCCTCGGGAGCAGAAGCAGGAGCAGGAGCGGGAGGAGGTGGAGCAGGAGGCGCCACCCGACCGCGGACCTGCCACCCGCGCACCCAGCGTTCGCCCGCGCCCCCAACCTCGGAGAGGGCGCCCGGCCCCGCGGCGCCTGCAGCCCTAGCGCGTTGCCTGCCCGGCCGGCGTAGGCCGGGCCCGGCCCGGCCCCGGGTCCGCCGCTGCCCGCGGGCGGGGGCGCCCGGGCGGCCGGGGCGATGCGCGGTCCCTGGCCCCGGGAAGCGGCCGCCCTGGGGGTGAGTGTTGAGGCTCGAGGCCAGCGGCGGGGACACGGGGGAGGGAGGGACACCGAAAGGGGGCTCGCCTGCCGCGGCTCGGCCTGTTGGTCTACCCGGGCTCCGCGGCTTCAGACCGGGGAGGGGGGTGGTGTGTGTGTGTGTGTGTGTGTGTGTGTGTGTGTGTGTGTCGGGGAGGGGGGGGTCCTCGGGCAAGGGCTGGGGCCTGGGGAGACGCAAGGGGAGAGGGCGTCAGGCTCATATGCTGGGGGGCTCAGGACTGCCCCCGAAATCACTAGCGCGCGGCGGGAGGAGGGCACGTTTTGAAAAGGCCAGAAAATTCATCTCCTTTCCCCGCCTCCCACCTCCCCCACCCCTTCCCTTCCAAGCCCCGGGAAAGGCGCAGAACCCGGAGTTATAAAAAGCCATCGCTGGAGAGGAGCGAGGAGGAGGAGGGGTGGGGGGAAGGAGGAAAGGAAGAATGGAGCAGGTGGATCCGCAGGACTCGGCGTGCCCCTCCTGCGGTGGGGTAGGGGGCACAGAGGGAGGGGCGGGACTCCTTTGCAGATCTCGGTTTGGCATCTTCAGAGCTCACTTAGTCCCCAGAGCGACCTCAAGAGACGCTCCCGTGGTTTAGGGAGCGGGGTCGCTCCGGAACAGCGACGCGGTCTTGACCACCCCATCTGTTGTGACCCCCGACAGGTGGGCACCTGGATCCCCACCAAAAAATTCCCCCAAGGCTTTCAAGGTTTAGAAAAAGCAAACCCGCTGCCACCCCCCACCCCCACCCCAGAGCTCAAATTCTAATTATTTCGGAGCGGGGGGAAGGAATAGATGAGAAATCTAAAAAAAAAAAAAAAAAAAAAAAAAAAAGTTTTTCATGCAGCGCCCCTCTCTGCCCATTGCGGGGCCTGGTTCGGGACTCGACGGGGACACCCGGAAAGAAGAGAGTTTCAGCACTCGAAGGGGAGGACAGCGCCCCGGGCGGCTGGGTCGGGCCTGGGCCGCAGAACCCCGGGGTGGGGCCTCCCGGGTCCCCTGAGCGTCTCTTGGGGGCCCTCTCCCCGCCCCGAAGAGCGGCCCCTCCCTCCACCCATGGGGTGGGGCGGACTTCAGCACCGGCGGGAGGGACAGCGCCAAGCCTTTCTGCACCCACCCCCCCCCCACCCCCACCCCCTGAGCCGCTTAAGCACCGGGAAGGTCAAGGCCGCTTGGGGTCCCGGTGGAGGGGTGGGGAGGGGCCGCGCCCAGCTCTCTGTTTGCTGACCCGCGTCCGCTTCCTGCCTTGCAGCGGTCGGGATGGAGGTGAGAAGACGGCCGTGACGCGCGCCCGCGCGGCCCCCTGCACCCCCAGCAGCCCACAGCGCTCCCTGCCCCCCTCCCCCGCGGCGGCCGGCCTTGCCGTCCAGTGACAGCGGCCTGGGGGGGCAGGGGGGGCGGGGGCAGCCGGACCAGCGATGCCGGCGGGCATGACGAAGCATGGCTCCCGCTCCACCAGCTCGCTGCCGCCCGAGCCCATGGAGATCGTGCGCAGCAAGGCGTGCTCACGGCGCGTCCGCCTCAACGTCGGGGGTCTGGCGCACGAGGTGCTCTGGCGCACCCTGGACCGCCTGCCCCGCACGCGGCTGGGCAAGCTGCGCGACTGCAACACGCACGACTCGCTGCTCGAGGTATGCGACGACTACAGCCTCGACGACAACGAATACTTCTTTGACCGCCACCCAGGCGCCTTCACCTCCATCCTCAACTTCTACCGCACCGGGCGGCTGCACATGATGGAGGAGATGTGCGCGCTGAGCTTCAGCCAAGAACTCGACTACTGGGGCATCGACGAAATCTACCTGGAGTCCTGCTGCCAGGCCCGCTACCACCAGAAAAAGGAGCAGATGAACGAGGAGCTCAAGCGGGAGGCAGAGACCCTGAGGGAGCGAGAGGGGGAGGAGTTCGATAACACGTGCTGTGCAGAGAAGAGGAAAAAGCTCTGGGACCTCCTGGAGAAGCCCAATTCTTCCGTGGCTGCCAAGGTGAGTCTGGGATCTGCGGGAGACTGCATCGGTGGCTCTGCTTGTGTCTCCAGATCGAGGACCACGGCCTGGTGTGTGTGTTGCGGGGGGGGGGGGGTGGGGGGGGGTGGGGGTTCTCTGGTTTAGTTCCCAAATGAGACCAGAAAGGGGAGGGGCTATGGCCCAGGCCTCAGAGATGAGGACCAGCCCCTTTGGACTGTTCCTATTTGCATTGGTGACCTCATCCCTTCATTATTCAATACCTCGACTTTGTGGGAGACAAGGATTTGTGGAGGCATAAAAAAATCCACAGCAAAGGGGTGGGCGCTGTAAATAAGAAAGCACAGAGCGACGCGAAAACCTTGCTGGGATGGAGTGGAGTGTGGTCTGTATACACAGTGCTCCCTTGTGGAGTCCTAGACCCAGACTGGAGGGGGGGTGGTCACCTGCGATTCTAATACTTATCCCTGTATTCATAACCCCACTTTGCCCCAAGGAAGGAATGGAAGCAGCTTACAGACATGCGTGGAGGACACTGAAATACTGTCAGGCAGTTTTAACATAAGTAAGGAAAATGAGGCAAAGAGTCTCAGGGGTGGGTGTGTGCATGCATGACGAATGCAGCTGGCTGTGGATGCTTGTGGGCGAAGGGTCACCCCTGGTTTGTTCTTTCTTTATTTGTTTGGTGAGTTTATTCCAAGAATGATTTGGTGCAGCTTGTAAAGATGCTTGGGCTGTCGGAAGAGGATGTAAATTTTGAAATGAGAGAGAAAAATGAGGCAGTGTGGAAAATGAAGCAGGAGACAGAAAGGCTTCAGTCACACTGAGTGGACCAGTGTGCTGTTGGGTAAAGGCAGAGGCTGTAACAGACTGAGGAAGACTTGGGGTGGGGGGACAGGCCAGGGAAGGGGGTCACTGGTTGATGAGCGGCTTCTTTGTGTTGAGCTGGCTTCTGGGAATGCCTCGGAGAGATGGGGCCTGTCTTCAGGTGGCCAACAGGCAGGGTGTCGGGAATGAATGACAACACAGTGTGCTCAGCACTCTAAAAGAGGTTGTGGGAGGCCCGGGGGGAGCCAGAAAAGAGAAGTGTTGATGTTGAAATCCAGGAAGACCACTTTGGGAAAGATATGTTGGACATAACTCACTTTCGAAGAGTGGGGCCAAGAGGAGGGTGGGGGTGGAGTGAGCAGGTAGGTAAATGTATTCGTGGCAAAAAGAAAAAGCCAGGAGGAAGCATATGTGTCAGCATCATGTATTTGCTCAGGTTGCCTCCTGCCCGGCCTGGCCTCTCCTTGTGGGATTCCCCTGGCTTAGGTAGCCCATTACTGAAGATCCACCTGCAAGGCTGGGTCCTTTTACTAGATCTGGCTGCCCAGAAAGAGGCCTCTGAGAATGAATGCAAGAGGAGGTGGCTGGTAGGATCGTGGAGGGAGGCCTGAAGGTTTTCTCTCTTCCCTGGCAACCCTAAGTAGAGATTTCTAGGCCTGGTTTCTTCTTCTGTGGGCTGCCTCTGACCATAATCCTGCCCTAGGTTTCGTGTCCAAAAAACCTCCCTCTTAAGACAGTCACTCACCCTTAACCGGCTTAGGATCAGCAGACTTACTTTGCTATTTCCAGGCCTGACATGGGTTCTTCCTACACACACCCTATTTAGGTCCAAACATGACTCTTCCCCCTCCCTGTCCTGTCCCTAAGACATGAGACTGAGGGGCCACAGGGGTCGAGCCGCCCTCCCACAGAAGAAGCAGGCAAAGGACCGTGTTTGGGTTGGAGTCTGGCAGCAAGATAGGGGAGCTCAGGCTTGCAAAAGACGCCGTCTGGCAATAAACAGCCTCATCTTGCCCTCGGGTTAATCCGCTCGCAGGGACGAGCTTCATGACCTCTCCGTGATCCCAGGCTCAGGCTGTCAGCTCACATTCCTGGCAGATGGACAGTCTAGGATATTCTTCAGGCAGAACTGAGATGGGGAGGCAGGCAGGCTCATTGATCCTCAGCAGAAATCCTGACCACCATTGATCAAATATTTTACTGTGTACGAAATGCAACAACACAATTAATCCTTACACCAGCTCTCTGTTGTTATCCCACCTTTCACAAATAGGTTCAGAGAGGTTGAATAACTTGCCTGAGGTCACACAGCAAGCAAACAGGAGTAGCCAGAAGTTCAAACCCAAGTGTGATTTTGAAGACCTTGTTCTTTCCATAATGATTTAATGCCACAGACTCCTCCCTAGTCTCCCCGCTTCCACTTTTGCCCCCTGCGATCCGTTGCCCACACAGCCAGAGTGAGCTTTTCAACATATAAATTGGATCACATTATTCATCTGCTTAAAATCCTCCAGAGATTTCCCACAACACTCTGAATAAAATCCACTCCCTCCACCATGGCGTACCAGACGCTACTGAATCGGTCCCCACGTCCTCTCTGAATTCACCTGTTCAATCTCCTGTCAATCACTGGGCTCCAGACCCACTGGCTTCCTTGCTATTCCTGAAACGGGGCAGGCTTTAGCCTTCCTCAGGACTTTTGCATTTGCTATTCCTGCTGCCTACAGTGCTCTTCCCCAACTTGTCCCGTGGCCAGCTGCTTCTCATTCCTCATTTGAGCAGGTCCCTGTCCAAATAACCCCTCCGCAGAGAGACTTTTCCTAACTCCAGTCCAAAACAGCCTCCTCCTCCTTACTCTCTGCGACCTCACTCAGGGTCTTTCCTGCATAGGCTTTAAGCACCATCTGAAATTGCATTTGCTTCCTTTCCTTTCTCCCCCTCAAGAGTGTGAGTGCCCCGAGTTGTATTTGCTGCTCTGTTCCCAGCACCCATCAAGGTACCTGGTGCAGAGGAGCTCCAAATAACTACATGTGGAATGAATGAATGAATGGATCAAGCAATCCGTCAGTCAGGGTGTCTCAGGTTTGGGGGCTCTGTCTCTCCTTCCTCACTGCCTGCCTGCAGCCCAGCTTCCCGGGCCTCTGGCCTCCTTCAGTTGTCTGCACTTTGCCCATCCCACCCCGTCCATCCCCCCACTTGGTTGTCTTGCTTGTCAGAACAGTAGAGCCTATGGAAATTTCTTGGAGACCATAGAAGGAGATGGTCAAATGAAGGATCATTCCCAGGTGGTTGTGAGATACAGAAACAACCTTACCTCATGTGTTTAGAGCAAGGACAGACCAGGGGTCTGGGCCCAGCCGCATCACCTCCCCAGTTTCGGGCCTCACGTACGTTCTTCGCCTCCGTAAACCCTAGCCTTCCACCTATAAATTGGAGCTAAAAGGCCCACCTTGCAGGGTCATCAAGAAACCATGTTTGTCAAGATTTAGCACAGTGCGCGTAGGAGTAGGTGGGGCTTTTTTGCTATAAATAATGAGCGCAGTCCCTTCTCTATGACCAGGTGGGCTGAGTTGCGACAACTATTTCCTTCTGATAGCAGTACTGGAAGACAGAGCTGACGCTGTTAATAATTGATGGGATGTTCGGCAACGGGAGGCAAGCCAAAGCACAGGCCCTAGCCTTCACCGTCAGGGGCGTGGAAATCAAAATCCATTAGGCAAAAGGCAACGTGATTGATTCTTGTTGGGAAGCTGGGGTCAGCCCCGTTGGAGCGGCAGGGCTGTGGTCCTGGGCCACCACTGGGTTTCTGCTTTCTCGGAAAACTCTACAGGCTTTTCTTAGCAGGAGAGCAAGAGGGAAATAATTTGTGAGGCCAGGAGTGTCTGCCCTCCCTGGAATAGTCTCACGGCATATATCTCAGTCTGAGATAATTTCCTGATTTCCAGATTGGCTACTGTTTATGGTGCCAGGCACTGATTAGAGGTACTTTATATGTCCTATCTCATTGAAATCCCTTCAACAATCCTATCAGATAATCTGCCAGTTTGGACTGCAAGTAATAAAATAGAAGACTCAAAGTGGCCTCTACAAGAGGGAAGATTCTCACATAACAGAAAGCTCCAAGGTAGCTGGTTTCTGGTTAATGGCTCCATGATGCCATCAGGATTCTAGAATCTAGAGTCCTCCAGCTGGCTTGGTCCTCAGGCTGGATGCCTCATGTCACAAGAGGGCTAATGTAGGCCCATGAGATCCACCCAATGAAGAGGGATATTTCCTCCTGTGTACCACCTTTTCTCTGAGAGGCAAACCTTTCCCAGGAGGCTCTATGAGACTTCTTTTCACATCCTATTGGCCACGATCTGGTCACATGCTCATGTTCTCACTGCAAGGAAGCCTGGGGGAAGCAAGTGTGGCATTTTCAGATGCGGGAAAGAATGGCTTTGATGAGGGGTATTAAGACTCAGGGGCACCTGGGTGGCTCAGTCAGTTGGGTGTCTGACTTCAGCTCAGATCACGTTCTTGCGGTCTGTGAGTTCGAGCCCCGTGTTGGGCTCTGTGCTGACAGCTCACAGCCTGGAGCCTGCTTCGAATTCTGTGTCTCTGGCTCTCTCTGCCCTTCTCCCACTCACGCTCTCTCTCTCTCAAAAATAAATATTAAAAAAATTTTTTTTCAACGGATTCTTTCACAGAGAGTAAATGGAGGCTCTGAGAGGTGAAGTCACTTGCTAGAACTCACATAAGCAAATGCTCGGCAAATATTTGTTGAAGGAATGAAAATGGGGTTTGGACCAGGGTTTGAACCCAGCTTGGTCTGGCTCCCAGCCTGCGTTTCTTAATCCTGGAATCTTGGGTAGACCTTTCAAGCTGTCAGAGCTTCAGTAAGCTCATCGGCCAAATGGTAGTTATAGCCATGCCCACCTCTTGGGCTGTTTTGATGACTCAGTGAGATTTCAGATGTGAATATAATTTGCAAGTGGAAAGTACTTTATATGTGTGAATAATCATCATTATATATTATTATATTCAAAAGCAGGAATGGTCTTTATGTAATGGCAGTGATCAGTATTTTGCCCACCACAGATTTGCTTAAGAATCATCTCAGGTGAAAGGGTGGGGGCGGGACCTGGCTGGCTCTGTCCGGGGAGTGTGCAGCTCTTGATCTCAGGGTTGTAGGTTCGAGCCCCACTTCGGGTGTAGAGATTACATAAAAATAAAATCTAAAAAAAAAAAAGAAGAAAAAGAATCATGTCTGGGGTCCAGCAGATGTGATTCTGTCTCAACTCCATGGCTTGCCAGTAATATGACCTTGGAAGTTCCTTTCCTTCTGTGACTCAGTTTCCTCATCTAGGAAATGGGAATTATAAGGGAGCCCACCTCAGAGGGGCATGAGGAGATAAGCTGCATAAAGTGCCTGGCACGTGGTCAGCATTCGATAGCTACACCCCTGGTTGGCAACCTCTCCTATTACAGTGTTGTTAATTGCCGGGTCACTGACTGCCCCTTTGGGACTTCATGCCTCTAATGTGATGATGCTTCTGCTTCCTTGACCTGAGCCAGGGGGCTTCATGTATTATCATTGAGTCGTCCGGCTGAGGTTCTTGCCACCCCAGGTCAGTCATCCTAGATGTCTGTATTTATTCCTTGGAGACAAAATTGCAGAGATCCAGAATCCTGGCTGTGGGGGTCACACAGTCCTGGGTTGGAATCCCAGCAACCGTAGCTTCTGTTTTCTAGTCGGTAGATGAGGATGATAATAAAACCCACCTCATGGGGTTGCCCGAGGGATTAAGTAAGATAGTGGATGTAAGGCATTGAAGTCGGGCTTCAGAGATGCCGTACCCCCTTTTGATACAAGGAAACACGGAGGATGCTTCAACCAGCCTGGGTCCTGCATCGAGCTGGTGAAAGGTCAGGGACCATTTCCAGGCCTTTCTGACCTCACTGGTACCCTCATCAAGGCTCAAAGATCTTTCCATTCCTTTGGAATCGATCAGGATCGCACCTTGGCAGTGGGTCTCCCGGGGGGTTTGAAAGGCTACAAGATGTGAAAATGTGAAAATGCTTAGGAAGGAAAGTGTTGGCCAAATGAACGTTTGGCCAAAGCTTCATTAACTGAAAGAGAATAATAAACACCAACTCCATACCCAGGACTTTGTGTACTTCCTAGACTTAATAGTATCATGGATGGGAGCCCTGATTTTAGAGCTGGATTGCCCAGGTTCAAAGTTTGGTTCCTTTACTCACTAACCGTGTGACTTGGGACGAAACGCTGTGCTTCTCTGTGCCCTGGGTCCTTCGCTCATAAAATGAGGGCAGTAACAGTGCCTGTCTCCTTGAATTGCTACCAAATTAAATGGGTTAATGCACGCAAAGCACTTCGAATAGGGTCTGGCACAGAGAAAGCATTCAGTAACTGTCGGGGGGTTTTGTTTTGTTTTGCTTTTAATTGTCATTGTCTCGTTTCATCCTCCTGATGATCCTGCCAGATAAGTAAGTACATGCTCATGGTAAGGTGAAGTTCTATAACTTGCTCAACAGCAAGAGGGGCCGTCGGGACTCAGCCCTGATAGAGGCCATGCAGGTCTTACCCAGATCCTTTTAGCTCTTACCATTTCGGGGCCACTAGCCCAACTCCCAGCCACCAGCACCTGCTGTTCTTTGCCTTAGAGGCTCCCTCTGGCCAGTGGAGTCCAGTAAAGACAGGGACCTAATGCCCCACCCAGTAGCCCTCAACTGCTGCCTGATGGGGGAAGGTTGCAAACACTCCAGTTCCCTCACCCTGGAGGGGGGTATAACTCAGCACCGGATGGTCTACACTGGGCTCCTGAGAAGAATTAAGCTCCAGGTGCCTACAGTAAGTAGTTCCTTGCTTGACAATACACCCAGTTTGCTTCTTTCCCTTCCCCGTCTCACATCCCCTCTCCCCTACCAGGGTTTTCTGGGATCCCTTCCCACATAAGCTACTTGTGCTTGGATCCCTGACTTCGGATCTGGTCCTGGGGGAGCGAGCCAAAGATCTGTGGGAAATGTTTCGTCATCAGTGTCCTAGTATTGTCTTGCGGGCCAGAAAGGCCTCTTACGACAACACCCCCACCGGAGATGGTCTTAAAAGAAGAAAACCCAGGGCCAGCGGGCTGTGTCGACCCCTTCCCCATCCCTCCCCGATAAAATGAGAAACAATGGCAGCCGTAGCTACCACTCACGGTTTCCAGTGAGGAGAGCCAAGCACAGTGCAAAGAACATTACATGCCCACCAGATCTGATTCCCACATCACCCAGTAAGGGAGGGAAAATTACCCTCGTCTTGCCGCCATGGAAACTGAGACCCCGGGAGGCAAAGTGCCTGGCTCACGGTCACACAGGGAATAGGAGGACTCCCTGACCGGGAGCCCGTGGTCTGGCCTCTGTGCCGTGTGGCTAGCCTTCCGGAAGTAAGAAGCGAGCCCAGGGATGCCACCCCCAGCTTTGCCTTCTCACCGTAGGGAGAATGCTGTGAGGGGAGAGGTGTATTTGGTGTCTCCCACCTGACTTGGGGGTGTTCCTGGCTCCTGATCCATAAGGACCTTGCCCCCAAAGGCTTCTGGATGGGACCACTGGAGACACAGGGTTAGCATCAAGCATTATTTTCATAGGTAATTTCACCGATAAAGTCCACGTCCCTTGAGCTTTGAGAAACACTTCTGCCTGGGCCCCACAGTAGGAATATAACCCCCAGATGATTTCTTGCTTTATTTATGGCAAAATACATATAACATAAAATTCACCCTCTTAACCATTTTTAGGTGTGTAGTTGAACAGGGTTGAGTGTATTCACATTGCTGTGCAGCCAGTCTCCAGAACGTTTTCATCTTGCAAACCTGAAACTCTGTATCTGTTAAATTCATTCCCTACCTCTCAGCCCCTGGCAATCATCATCCCGTCTCTATGAAGGTGATTGCTCTAAGTACTTCATATAAATGGAATCATACTGTATTTGTCTTTTTATGACTGGTTTATTTCACTTAGGTCAGCGTCTTCACAGTTCATCCATGTTATAGCCTGTGTCAGGATTTCCTTCCTCTTTAGGGCTGAATAATACTCCATTGTATGTGCGGGCCATACTTTGTTTAGCCCTTCATCCATCAATGGATGGTTGGCTTGCTTCCACCTTTCGGCTACCATGAACAATGCCGCCATGAACACGG
This sequence comes from Felis catus, assembly GCF_018350175.1. Taxonomy (NCBI): domain Eukaryota; kingdom Metazoa; phylum Chordata; class Mammalia; order Carnivora; family Felidae; genus Felis; species Felis catus. The sequence goes on from NC_058370.1 coordinate 12,216,868, forward strand.
GGGTACAAATACCTCCTCAAGACCCTGCTTTAAATTTTTTTGGGTACATAGCCGGTAGTGAAATTGCTGGATCGTGTGGTAATTCGATCACCTCCATGGAACCGCCATATTGTTGCATCATGGTGCATTTCCACCAACAGTGCACAAGGGTTCCAATTTCTCCAGTCCTCACCAACACTTGGTATTTTCTGTTCTTTTGATAACAGCCACTCTTTTGGGTGTGACGTGGTATCTCGTTGTGGTTTTGATTTGCATTTCACTAATGATGAGTGATGTGGAGCATCTTTTCGTGTGCTTTGCTGGCCATTGTGCACGTTCTTTGGAGAGATGTCTATTCAAGTAATTTCCTTATTTTCTAATCAAGTGGTTTGTGTTTGGTGGTTGAGTTGTAGAGTTCTTCATATATTCTGGGTATTATAATACCCCTTATCAGATGTGTGATCTGCAAATTTTTTAATTTTTTTTTAAAGTTTTATTTATTTTTGAGACAGAGAGAGACAGAGCATGAACAGGGGAGGGTCAGAGAGAGGGAGACACAGAATCTGAAACAGGCTCCAGGTTCTGAGCTGTCAGCACAGAGCCCGACACGGGGCTCGAACTCACAGACCGTGAGATCATGACCTGAGCTGAAGTCGGACGCTTAACCGACCACGCCACCCAGGCGCCCCTACCTGCAAATATTTTTTACCATTCTGTAGGTTGCCTTTTCCCTTGAGTGATTGTGTCCTTTAATGCACCTAAGTTTTTAATTTTGATGAAGTCCTATGTGTCTATTTTTTTCTCTGGTTGTCTGTGCTTTTGGTGTCAAAGCGAAGAAGTCCTTGCCTAATCCAATGTCCTCCACCTATCTTTTCTTCTAAGAGTTTTATACTTTTAGGTCTTACGTTTAGGTCTTTGAAACACTTTGAGTTAATTTTTGTGTGTGGTGTAAGGTAAGGGACCAACTTTATCCTTTTGCACGTGAGCGTCCAGTTTTCCCAGCACCATTTGTGGCTCCAGATGACTTTGACTCCTGGGAAGAGCCCTGGGGTAAGGAGAGTCAGAGGTCCTGACAGATGTAGAGTTCTGCACACCGTGCTGGGGATGTAGAGAGGTGCCGTCTGGGTAATTGTTGACAGAGATAAGGGACAGTCCCTGACACATCCAGCATGGCCCCCCCATTCTCCTTTTCCACTGAAGAAAGCTTTGTGGGATGCCAGTCACACACACACACACACACACACACACACGTCAGTGACACCTGCCCAGAATGTGGCCACTTCTCTCTGCCCCACTGCTGCGTTCCTGACTCAGGTCCCCCTCCTCTCTTAGCCGAACCACTGCAGGAGCCTCTTCCTGTCTGTGCTCCCACCTCCCCACACCCCCGCAGTCTGTCCTCCACATGGAGCCAGAGGAACTTCTGAGTCAGATCTGCTCACCCCCCTGCTCAGAATCCTCCCATGGCTCCCATCTCCCTCGGAGAAAAAGCTCAAGTCCTGTCATCCAGGGCCCTTGTCTGGCATCTTTCCTCTCCCTTCCAACGTCCTTCCGGCCTCCTTCTCTACCACCCTCCCTCTCTCGTCGCTGCAGTCTACCCACAGTGGCCTCTTTGCTATTCCTCAGGCATACCACTCTCCCACCTCAGGGCCTTTGCATTTGCTGTTTCTTCTGCCTGGTAGTCTTCCTGCAGATGGCCGTAAGACTCACTGCCCACACTCTTCAGATCTCAGTTCGAATGTCATCTTAGCGAGGCATTCCCAACCACCCTATAAAACAGTATCCCCAACACTCTCCATTCCCCTCTCCTGCTTTATGTTTCTCCACCTGACATAGCATACAATTACTTAACTATGCAATTACTTTTTCTGTTCCCCACTTGGATACCAGTTTCAAAGGGCAGAGCTCTTGTCCGTTTTGTTCACTGTTGTGTCCCCAGTGCCTAGAAGAGTGCCTGCCATAGAGCGGGCACTCAGTAAATGTTTGTCAAAGGAATGAAAGGTGTTATCCTAAAGATAACTGAGAATACACACTAACTGGTGAAAGAAGCAATTTGGCGTACCAACTTTGGGACTTTCATTGCTATCACTAACACATTTTTGGAAGTCTGACTCGCATGGACTTCAGCTAAGCTCTGGATGCAGGATACTTCTGGTTTCTCAACCTCAGCACTTTGGACCTTTGAAGATGGATAATTCTTTGTTGTGAGGGGCTGTCCTGTGCATCGTGGACGTCCACCCCCTGGACGTTGCCTGGAAAGTGGGCATTTTACAGAAATAAAGGAAGACCAGCTGCCAGGAGGATGTTGCAATGTTCCAAGCAAGAGAAGATGGCGGCCTGGGTGGGGGAGGGTGGGGGCAGAGGAATGTGTGAAGACTATGTGGGATGTGGGGGCAGTTTCCGGGCAGCCGTAAACCCTCAGCCTCCATCAGCATCCACGGACGCCCAGTCTGTGTCTCAGGTCTTATGCTCTGGCCATTTTCTAGCTGTGAGTCCTTGAGCCACATGGCTCAGTTTCCCCTTCTGTAAAATGGGTCCAATCGTAGCCCCTGCTGCACAAAGACGTTATGAGGATTAGATAAGGTGATAGGGTAAATGACGATAAGAAACACGTAATGCCCACAAGATCAGTGTCAGCTGTATGATTATGATTGGCTGTGTTCATTCAGCAAGATTTGTTGAACACCTACTGTGTGCCGGGCCCTGTGCCAGGTACTGGGGACACAGCAGAGAACAAAATAAAGATCCCAGCTCTAATGGCACTAATATTCTAGTAGGGGAGAGAGTGAAACCATTCAAAGCATTAACAAATACGGAAACTGACCAGAGCAAAGCAACTGTGAAAAAGGAGTCGTGAAATGACTGGGAAAGATGAACACGGGCTGGATATTTGGTGCTATTGAGGAATTAATGCCCTTTTTCAGGTATGATCATGTTATTGTGGTTGTGTTTTAAAAGACTCATCTTTTAGGGGCGCCTGGATGGCTCAGTCAGTTAAGCGTCTGACTTCAGTTCAGGTCATGATCTCACAGTCAGTGGGTTCGAGCCCCGCATCATGCTCTGTGCCGACAGCTCAGAGCCTGGAGCCTGCTTCGGATTCTGTGCCTCCCTCTCTCCCTGCGCCTCCCCTGCTTGTGCTCTGAATCTTTCTCTCTCTCTCAAAAATAAATAAACGTTAAAAAATTTTTTTTAAATATTCATCTTTTACAGATAAAAACTGGAGTATTTTGCATGAGATTACAATATCAAATAATGTAGTATTTTGGTTGATAACAAATGCCATGAAGAAAGGTCAGCAGGAAGGAGAGAGTGTATTTGACCGGGGTGGGGGGGGGGGGCATAGGAAAGGGCTTACCAAGAAGATGCCAACTAAATAAAGACTATCAGAAGAGGTGAGGAGGAGGTATGTGGACTTTTGGGGAAAGAGTGTTCCTGATGGAGAAAACAGCATGTGCTAAGGCCCTGGGGCAGGAGCATGTCTGGGTCAGTCAAGGAACAGCCAGGTGGCCACTGTGGCTGAAGCAGAGTGAGCCAGCCCGTGAGGTGGGGAGATGAGACCAGAGGGTGACCTGTCACTGTTGGAACTTGACCTTTCCACTGAACTTCCACACTGGCCTCCCTGTCTCCAGCCTTCCTCCTCCAATTCATCCTCTGCAGAGAACCAGAGGCATCTTTCTCAGATAGAATCTGCTCACATCCCCCCTTCCAAAAACCCCTCCATGGTTCTCACTACTCCCAGGATAAAGCCCAAATTCCTTAGCCTGGCCTTCAAGGCTCCAGCCAACCGCTCCATATTCACTCTGCCCATACCCTGTCCACGACCCCCCTACTCATACCGCACTCAGCGTTTTGCATTCCCAGAATGCAAAAGTCCTGCTCCATACTTTGGGCCAGACTGATTCTTCTGCCTTGTCCCCTTTCTTCACCACCCACATCCTCTTCAGGCAGCACTGGCTGCTCCCTCCTCTCTGCTCCAAAAACCTGATGTTCATACCTTCCTCGCACAAAACACTGTTAAGTGTAGCTTCTGGGTTGTTATGTGATGCCAGGCCTGGCCCACAGAGAGACAGGAATGCTTAAAAAAGCAGGCTCTGCAGCCTGACTGGCCGGACTCAAATCCCAGCTCAGTGACGATTCAAGCTGTGTGTCCTTGGGAGGATGACTTAACTTTTCTGGGCTTTGACTTCCTGATCCATAATTTGAGGAGTCTCACAACAGCCAGGGTGACAGTTCTATCTAAAAAAAAAAAAAAAAAAAAAAAATTTAATGTTTATTTATTTTTGAGAGACCGAGCATGAGTGGGAGAGGGACAGAGAGAGAGAGGGAGACACAGAATCTGAAGCAGGCTCTAGGCTCTGAGCTGTCAGCACAGAGCCCGACGCGGGGCTCGAACCCATGAACCCTAAGATCATGATCTGAGCCTAAGTCGGATGCTTAACCAACTGAGCCCCCAGGCACCCTGACAGTTCTATCTGAAGCACTCAGAGCAGTCATGGGCACTCAGCAAGTGTTCAGTACAAGTTAACTATTGTTGTTGTTATTATTTTTGCTTAAGTGTTAGTAAATGTTTGTTGAGTGAATGAGTGTGGAAACTTGCATGATCATGTGATGATTGGTCAGAGGGATCTCCCCTACAAACAAGGGTCTCTCAGGTGTACCTCCTCCGTATCCTCCCACCTTCCTGGTCTCTACCTGCCTACTCTCAGGCCCATGTTTCCTGGGCCAGGAAGAAGTGGCCTCTGGCCTTCATTCACAACAAGGAGACACAATCAAATTAGACACTTGAGGTGTTTTCCTCATGCCCTGACTGTTCCATTTTTGCTCTGCAACAAGGCTGGTCTCCACCATAATTGCCCACTGTGGCCTGGCAGGCGGACGCCGTCTACGAGAATAATGTTACGTTTGCCAGTTCCACACCATCACTCACATCCACCAGGTAATGGACCTGGAATCAAACAGCTTCTAAAAATAGGTCATCATATTTCACTTATTGCTACCCAGGGCCCATCCTGGAGTCGTTCAAGGCCTGTGTGATCCACGGGGCCCTTCACCTTGGCCAGCTCTGCCTCGTAGAGTCCTCGTGGACCCAAGGGCCCCAGTGAGGCAGCCCACGACTCCCCTGCCAGGGGCACGTGAGGAGCAAAACGAAGGTAGAGATGGGATGATGATATTGGCCCTGTCTTCCGTCTTCTCTCATGCCTGGAATTCCCAGCGTCTCTTTGGAGGGATCGACTTTCCTCCATCTCCTGTGCCGTGCATATGCGTACACATCATTTATTATTGTTTCAAATAGTGACCACAATTTCAGTCATCCTCTCCCATTCCTGGATTCAAAGTTAGCTTCCATTCTGGTCTCCTCTGGTTCTTGTAACTTTGTATGGATACGTGTGCTTGTTTTGAGGTCCTGCTTCAATGCCACAATGTTGTTTGTGTGACAAACATCCACGGGCTTGTTACTGTATGCTAGGCACCATGCTGGGTGCTTGGGAAGCACTTGTGTATCCATTGGTTAGGATTCTTTTGGTTGCAAGTAACAAGTATACAGCTCAAATGGACCTAAGCAAAAAATGTAACTGAAAAGTCCTGGGTTAGGGATGGCCTCAGGCAGGGCTGGATCCAGGGGCTTAAATATGCCATCAATACTTAGTCTCCGATATCTCTAAGCTCTGGCTTCTCAGCAGGCTGTAACGTGGCTGGAAAGATAATCTCCAGCAACTGCAGGCTTCCATGGTGGGTGGGGAGGGGGTGGGAAGCAAGTTTCTTTCCAAGTAGATCCACCAAAACCCCAGGGCTGTTTTCATTGGCCTGTCCCTAAGCCAATCACCTCGCCAAGTGTGGATCACATCTTAGAGCTGGGAGGGGACCCCGAGATGGAAGTAAAGGAGATGGCACCCCAAGGAGAGATTAAGTGCTGCTACCAAGACGGGAAATAAACGTAAGCTGGCAAATCTACAGCCGCCATGGACTTTACAGCCTACTGGAGAGAGAGATGCATTAAAAAAAAAAGTAAATGAAAATAATCACAGAGCATAATGTGTATAACTGTGAAGGATAGAAGCAAGGTGGGTTTTTTTTAAAAATTTTTTTAACGTTTATTTATTTTGAGAGAGAGAGAGAGTGCGCGCTAGCAGGGGAAGGGCAGAGAGAGAGGGAGGCACGGAATCCAAAGCAGGCTCCAGGCTCTGAGCTGTCAGCACAGAGCCCAACATGAGGCTCGAACTCACAGACCACGAGATCATGACCTGAGCCGAAACCAAGAGTCAGACGCTTAATCGACTGAGCCGCCCAGGTGCCCCTGAAGCAAGGTATTTTGACAGAGAACAAGAGGGTGTGGTCAGAGAGGGCCTCACAGGGCAGATGGTCCTTTCTGAGAACCTGTACTTGACCTCCTTCCTTCCCGAATTGCAGAAGCAACCTTTCTTCAAGTTCTTTCTCTGTTGCGCCATTTAGCATCCTTCCTCTTGGATTCTATTCTATTTTCTTCTGACCTTGTCTTATCTCCATGAGTAAGGCAGGAAGTTCTCAAAATCTAGGACTGTTTGGTATTCATTTCTGTGTTCTAAAGCCGGGTAGGTGGGTTGCTTGTTTCATTAATAAAATTCTACTGGAACGCCTGCCACATTCACTTACCTATTATCTGAACCTGCTTTTAGTTACAATAGCATTTACAGGAAAAGTTTGCCGGCCTGTATTCTAAAGTCGCCTCGGGGCCTGATGCAGAGTAGGGGCTTTGTCAGGAGGGCTTTGGAGGATGGCCAGAGGGAATGAAGGTACAAGCTACCTGTGTGACCTTGAGCAAATTACTTAACCTCTCTGGTCCTCTGACTCCGCATCTTGCAACACCAGCTGCCTTTTCTCATCCTTCAGATCTCGGCTCCTATGTCACCTGTTCAGAAAGGCCCTCCCTGACCTTGAACGACCAGTTTGGATCTGATGGCCCTTACACTCTTCCCAAGATAGGATGTCTCTCTGCTTTATTTTGAAGTTAGGGCCACCTGGGCACGGACACCCTTCTCCTCACTGGTGTTTTCCCTCATCTGCTGTGCCACCTCCCTGGTACATAAGTGGAAAGAACTCTGGACGCTTGGGTTCATAATCCCAACACTGCCCCATATGAGCTACGAAAACCTGGGCAGACAGACCCTTCATCTCTGGCCTCAGCTTTCTCAGCTGGGAAATGGGTATGGCATCGTCAAGCAGGAAAGATGTGCCCGCCGGAGCGGCCAGCACTGAGCCGGGCCAAGCGCACGTGCTGTGTTCATGATGTTGTTTTTCATCTTCGCCTCCTTTTCTCAAGAGGGAGAGAAGAAAGATAGTCGACCCCACACCTTGCCCTAACGAGGCCTCTGATGACACCTTGCCTGCCCGAATGCTTCGCACGACGCCTGTGCCAGGGAGTGGCTGGAGGGTAGGCAGCTTTATCTTACATAAAGCTCTGTGTAAATGCAACCCAAGGCAAGTCCCCTAGTCCCCCTCCCTCTCGGTCCAGGTTGCTGCCCCCACGCCCCCCACCCCTACATAAAAGCCTGAGACCCTTGCCGGCCTCCTGATTAAGAGAACAGATCAATCCAAAGAGGTGGTTTTCCAGACAGATTAGAGAAGTGCGCGTGCGTGCGCGTGCACGCGCGCGCGTACCGGATGCCCCTCATGACTGAGTGATATGCTGACCCGGCTGGTTGCAGAATCTGAGGGTGGCGGGAGGGGTGCGCTGCGAGATGAAATGCAGTCCCCCTTGTGCAAAAACCCCTAAGCATTTCAAGACAGCGACAGCAGAGCACGCAGCCAAACTCGGGGCCCTTCTGGTCACAGGGCCCCGTGGGACCATGCAGGCTGCACCCCCCGTGAAGCCGGCCCTGCCTGCTAGGAAGAAAGACTCAGAAGTCCTGGGGGTGAGGAGTGTGGAAAGTCCTTCAGTCCCGGTGACTCTATCAAGGAAAAGGTACCTCCCCAAGCTCCCTGCCTTGGGACACGGAGGCCAAAGCTGGGACCTCGGACTCAGATGGCCACAGGGGCCAGGTGGGTAGTGATAACAAGTGAAGCAGGTGGATGGAAGAACTGTAATAGGGCAAGTTCAATGAGCAAGACAGTTAACACTCAGCCTCAGTGTCAAGGAGGCAGCAGGGAGTGGTGGGGACTGGGGCATATGTGCCCATCAAGAGAGGCAGCTGCTGTTCAGCTCTGGGCTGGGTTCTGGACCCACCCCGCGATTTTATTTTTCATATGAGACATCCCAAGTTGCTAATGTTGGCAAGTAGTTTTTTAAAAATTAAAACATTTGAGTGGGCCAGACAGAGTGGTCTTGTGGACCACTTTCAGCCATTAGGGCTCCACATTTGATCCTTGAAGCAGAGAGCCTTCTGATGGCTAGAAGGAGAAGGAGGAATCATTTCTCGCCTCTGAGGCCCTCCCGCCTAGAAGGGAGAGGTGAGGGTGGGGCTTGGGGGACAGAAGCAATGGGTCCCCCTCCCCTTTTCTTCCTCTCTGGTGTCCAGCACAAGACAGGGTGGCAAGTGTTTGTTGAATGAATGACTGTCCCACCCAGCTGGGACTTGGCTTCAAAACCCAAGTCACCCCCAGGGGATGTTAACACAAGTCAGGGAAATTCACAGGTGAATCCTTAACTAATTAGCTAATAGGATCCAACATCCCCCTACCCAACCTCCAACCAGAGCAGGAAGAAAAAGCTACCGCAGTTGCTGTAAAAGGCACTGAATATTAAGTCAGCAAACTGGATTGGATCTGAGCCTCAGTTTCCTCATCGGTAAAATGGGGTTTCGTCTAGAGAACTGAATGAGAAAAAGCATGGAAAGTGCTCAGCAAAGTGCCTGATGTGCAACCAACATGAGCTGGTGCTATTTTTACTGTTATTTTCATCTTTCTTCCTTATGCAAGCATTTGGCTTATTTCTAGGGACTGTGGGCCCATGGAAGAGTTTATTGTGTACAATTAAACTTTATATCCTTGCGAAGTAATGTCAGCTTTACAAATTCAGGCTGGGAAGCTTGAACATTCGGGAATTCTTGGTAGAGATGGGGGTGCCCAGGGTTGGAATTCTGATGTTCAAGATCACGGCAGTGATGTTCGTTGTTGGAACACCGCTATTCAGGGTCGCAGTTCTGGGATTCAAGGTGGGAAGGCTGCCATCCATTGTCAGAATCCTCAATCCGTAATTGGACCCAAGGGGTACACGGCCAGGGTATCGCCACTCGTGATCGAAACTCTAGCGGGCAAGGTCGGAACGCTGATGTTCCAAGTTGGAACTGATGTTCAGAGCCTGAATTTTGAAGGTCGAGGTCAGGTCACCTCAGTGGCGCTCATGATTGGCGTTCTGGCAGGCGCACTGAGAACACTGATGTTTGGAGTCAGAACTCTTGTTCCTGACTCGTTATTTTGTGGGTTTCATCCCTTACGTGTGTCATTAATGCTTCATCATCCACCCTCCAGGGAGCAGTTCCTGAGGAAATGCAAACCACAGAAAGTCCCCAAACCTCCATCTCGCCAGTGAGATTTTGTTACTTACGCCTCTTTCTCTTCCTGTTTCTGATGCCCGTCCCCTCAGGCGGCACTGTGAGAAGTGACACGATCCCCAGGAAAGCGGCTGCACAGTGACTCCCCAGCCAGAGACCCTTGACCTGTTGTCAACTCCATTTAATCTTCTTTTTCTTGCCGGTTGACCTGGAGCGGGCCCAGGGAAGCAGCCCTACCAACCCCAAGGGAGTGGGGGGTGGGGGGCAGCGGGCAACCCGGATGATCTCACTGTCCCATGATCCAGAGAAAGGCAAACGGTGTCAGGCAAGGGTCCGAAAGGATGCTCTTGAGAGGCGTGGCTGGCGGCAGCCTGTGGAGAAGTGGAATAGTGTGCTGGTCACTGTGGTCCCCACAAATGCACTGTGAGTGCCAGCTGGGCGGGGAGCTTCATTGACGGTGGAGTGGACAGGTGCTAGGGAACCGTCTTTACATCCTACTCACGTGCGCATGTGCACACGATGGGCACTCAGTGGCGCTTGGCAGGGACAGGTCGCTCGCTAGGTCTCACCCCGTAGTAAATGCTAGACAACCCCTCCCCGACCTTCACGCGCCCTGCTCTCTGACCTTCGCCTCCTCCCTCCCCGACCTTCACACTCCATTCCTTTATCGTCCCTTCGTTTTTTTCAAGCCCCTCTCACCACCTGGTATAGTCTAGGTTTTTCTGACTCATCTCGCTACGTCATAAGCTCCATCAGAGAGAGAGTCGGTCAGGTTTTGCTTGTGTCTTCTCGGTGTTGAAACTGTGCCTATAAAAGGCAACCAACGGAAAGGGAAAAGATATTCGCAAATGACATGTCGGACAAAGGGCTAGTATCCAAAATCTATAAAGAGCTCACCAAACTCCACACCCGAAAAACAAATAACCCAGTGAAGAAATGGGCAGAACACATGAATAGACACTTCTCTAAAGAAGACATCCGGATGGCCAACAGGCACATGAAAAGATGTTCAGCGTCGCTCCTTATCAGGGAAATACAAATCAAAACCACACTCAGGTATCACCTCACGCCAGTCAGAGTGGCCAAAATGAACAAATCAGGAGACTATAGATGCTGGAGAGGATGTGGAGAAACGGGAACCCTCCTGCACTGTTGGTGGGAATGCAAATTGGTGCAGCCGCTCTGGAAAGCAGTGTGGAGGTTCCTCAGAAAATTAAAAATAGACCTACCCTATGACCCAGCAATAGCACTGCTAGGAATTTATCCAAAGGCTACAGGAGTACTGATGCATAGGGGCACTTGTACCCCATTGTTTATAGCAGCACTCTCAACAATAGCCAAATTATGAAAAGAGCCTAAATGTCCATCAACTGATGAATGGATAAAGAAATTGTGGTTTACATACACAATGGAATACTACATGGCAATGAGAAAAAATGAAATATGGCCTTTTGTAGCAACGTGGATGGAACTGGAGAGTGTGATGCTAAGTGAAATAAGCCATACAGAGAAAGACAGATACCATATGGTTTCACTCTTATGTGGATCCTGAGAAACTTAACAGAAACCCATGGGGGAGGGGAAGGGAAAAAAAAAAAAAGAGGTTAGAGTGGGAGAGAGCCAAAGCACAAGAGACTGTTAAAAACTGAGAACAAACTGAGGGTTGATGGGGGGTGGGAGGGAGGGGAGGGTGGGTGATGGGTATTGAGGAGGGCACCTTTTGGGATGAGCGCTGGGTGTTGTATGGAAACCAATTTGACAATAAATTTCATATATTAAAAAAAAAGGGGGCGCCTGGGTGGCGCAGTCGGTTGAGCGTCCGACTTCAGCCAGGTCACGATCTCGCGGTCCATGAGTTCGAGCCTCGCGTCGGGCTCTGGGCTGATGGCTCAGAGCCTGGAGCCTGTTTCCGATTCTGTGTCTCCCTCTCTCTCTGCCCCTCCCCCGTTCATGCTCTGTCTCTCTCTGTCCCAAAAATAAATAAACGTTGAAAAAAAAAATTAAAAAAAAAAAAACGTGCCTAGCATATAGTAGCCACTAAATAAATATTTGTTGACTGACCGAATGAGCGTTGCCACTTCAGATACTTAAGAGAGTTTTTCAAGCCTCATATTATTTCATGCAGAGTCTGCCTCCTGTCTCATCCACTCTATCTGTACAGAGGTTTTGGATGGGGATGAGGGGAAGTGGCAAGAGGGAGGGGCATTCACCCCTCCATGATTTCTCATTGCTCTCAGGATAATTTCCAAAGCCCTTACTTGACCACTAAGGGCTTATAAGAACTACCCCTGCCTTCATATTATACACTTTAAATGACTCCCTATCTCTTTTCTCAGATCCTCAGGACTCCATTCTGGGTCTTACCTCAGGACCTTTGCACATGCTGTGCTAACTAGAACAATCTTGCAGCCCCCCCCCCCCCGGCCCCCTTGGTCTCCTTAACTCATCTTTTATGACTCCACTTAAATATCTTCCTCCTGACTTCCCAAACTGAATGTCATTTCCCTCATGATGGGCCCTGGCATTTTTTTCTAAGAATTTGCCATTAGCCCCCTCGGTCAGTGCTTTTGGATTCCAAAGTTCAACAGTGGGGGATAATCTTCCCTGAACTAGAGGTTTCTTATGAGGGAGGTGGCAAGAGCCCCTTCCTTTTTACTCAGAAAACTGTAGAACCTGGCCCTTCCCCCAGATATGAGATGCTCTCACTCAAGGGAGGAGTTCTGGTCTCCCCGGGAGATTTCTTAGCTGCCTTCCAAAGCTTGTCCCATACAGCTCATCACCACGGGCCCTCTGTCCCCTCAGCTACTTCTCCCCCTCCAGCTGTCCTGGGGACTCTGAGGAGTTTAGAGACAGACTGGGTTCTGACAAGACCCGCATAACACCCACGTGTCACTCCTACGTCCCTCTTTACGGACAGACTGGTAAACTCGTTAATTCATCCAGCCCTCACTGCACCCTATGAGGAAAGTACTGTTATTATTCCCCATTTTACAGATGAGGAAACTGAGCCCAGGGAGGTCGAGTGACACATGCGAGAATGCAGCTAAAAGGTGCAGATTTGAGCCCGGCCACTGAGCCACTGCACGCCCTCCGCTCCTCCTGGAGCTTCCCTTCTTCATTTTAATCCTAGACTGCTTGTCTTTCTCTTTCTTCTCTTCTCCCTTTTCTCTGCAAGCAGCCCAAACTCCCTCTCGTTGTGCGTATGCTTTGCTGTACTTCTCAAGCCCAGAAATCATAAGGGCAGCGTTGTGTTTGGTTTCTTCACATCTTTATCATGTAAGGGAGGGAGGAGGGGAAAGGTGAGAGTTTTCCATTTGACTGGAAGGAAAATGGGGTGAGGAAAGGGGGCACATCTTCTCCCAGGGGTCCAAAAGGCTCCATGTGACCAGCCACTCACCCCCGACTTCATCTCCTGGCTTCCTGTGTGCAGCCACACTGATCACATACTTACTAAAGGCCTTTGCACATTCTGTTCCCTCTGCCTGAAATGCTTTTCCTCTCTACTTCACCCAGTTATTGCCTGCTCATCCTGAAGCTTTCAGATCGAATGTGCCTTCTTCATCCAGGAAGCCCTCTCTGATCTCTGAATAGGCCAAATCCCCAGTTATGGTTTTCAAAGTTCTACCTGTCTCCCTTGGTTTGGCCTTGTTCCCACTGTAATGTCACATTCATGCATGCAATTATCTGGTTACTGCCTGCCCTCCCCCACTTGGAGTGGACTGTGGGCTCCCTGATGGCTTGACTTGTTTCTGTATTCACCTGTCTCTCCTGCACCTGGCATGGTGCCTCCCTCCTTAGGAGTATTCTGTAAAATCGTGTTGGATAGATGGATGGACAGACAGAAAAACGGAGGGAGGGATGGATGGATGGATGGATTCAGAGGTTATCAGAGTAGGCAGAAGGCAGACATCACACTCCTTTCGGGGGGGTGTGGGTGAGATAGTCTGAAGTGTCTGGCTGAGACTCCAACCAGAAGTTTCTTACCATCCAACCCTGAAAGGAACAAGGGTGCCAAAATCTTTACACATAGCCAAATCTTCTCTGGTGCTCAGAATGTGCTGAAGATAATGACAGTGTCTTTTATCAGCTTTTAAAGGTACCTGCTTGGGTGCTATTGAATTTTTCTTCAACAAATGCTGCATATAAAGACTCTAAACCCAGGTAACAGAAGTTCTGAGGGATCCCAGTGAATTCCCCCAGAAATGTGGTTTATTTGGAAGTTGTACTACCTTTGGGCACATGGTTCAAATCTCAGTTCCAGCCCTAGTGCCTGTGGCCTTAGAAGGTCACTCCCCTCTCTGAAGTGACTTTTTCTCCAGACTCCATCCTACAAGCAGAAAGAGAGGCCTTTTTTCCTGGCTATTCCAGCAAAAGTTCCAGAATTGGCTCTGACTGGCTACATTTTAGTCACGTGCTCACCTCTGAAACAATTCTTGTGGCCAGAGGAGAACGTAAGTGAGACCAGTTTGGGTCATAGACTACTGGGTCCAAGGAAAATACCCGAAGTAGAATTTGCTTAATATTCTTCTTTAAATTAATTCACTTATTTTACTGAAATCAAGTTGTTTTGCGGGGAAATTTGGTATCATGAACAGTTGGTACCATTAGTTATAAATCATGTTGTGAAATTCTAGCCCGATGCTGGAGGCTGACACCTGCTTTCTTCGGGTTAAAAGGGGAGATGTACATGTGTTAGACAGGTGTTAAAATCCCGTTAGCTTTAAAAGTGGACTTTCCCCTTAAGGGAGTCCAAAGGTTTGAAGGAGAATCGGAAAAGCTAGCACTGCTCACACTGGATCAGTGTGAGTTGATGTCTTGTCCCCGTGTGGCTAAACCAGTCTCGGCTGCACATGAGAACCATCTGAGAGGACCTTTGAAAGTCCCAATGCCAAGTCATCACCACCACCCCCCCCCTAAGACCAATTGAATCAGAATCTCTAGGGTGGGCCCACGGTCTGGTATTTTTCAAAGCTCCCAAGGTGATTCCACTAACGGCAAGGCTGAGAAATCCAGATCTCAGTGCCTCTAGCGCTGCTGGTATGTGTCCCACTTTGGAATGGGCAGGGTCCACCGGGCTGCAGGAAGGGGCTCACTGGGAGACTGGGCTGCCCTGGGCCGGTCAGAGTGCGACGGAGAGTAGGATCCTGTTTCTCGTCCGGTGAGGGCCATTTAACACTCTCAAATGGGAAGGAAGTGCAGGTTCCTGGGGTGAAGTTCAGCCCTCACACTGATCCCACCCCCACTATCTGGGACCCACTGCTCGGTACCTGAACCAGCTGGTAACTCTCTCCATCCGTCAACCGCCTCAGACCCAGCTCTGCTGCTCGTTAGCTGTGTGGCCTTGAACAAGTCACCCAGCTTCTCTGGTCTTCCTTCAGGTTCCCCATCTGCATCGTGGGAGCACACGGCTGAGCCCTGTGATCCTTAAGTGCCTTTCCCCTTTGGGCACCTGTGAGTTTCCATCAGGGAGGCAGCCATGGGCCAACCCCACACCCAAGCCTGAGAGGTCAGGGGTTCCCAAACCCGAGCAGAATTCAGACTCCCAGGTCTCTCCCCCCAGATCACAGAATGGAGGTCTCTAGTGGAAATACGTTCTCACAAGGATCTCCGTTGCTGCTGACCGAAGCGGCCCTCAAAGTGCGCTCTAAAAGCGTATTTTGCCTGTGCCTTAGGGTTCATCACGAGAGCCCCTTATCCAGAGGTGCAGCCCACACGAGCCCCATCCTCCTCACAACAGCCTCCTTTTTGCAGGTGAGGAAACGGAGGCTCAGAGAGACCCAGTCATTTGCCCAAGACTCTGCCAGGGCTGGGACCTCAACACTGAACCTGCCAAACTCGAGAGCTGGCATTCTCCCGTTTCTCACTGTCCATTGTTAAACGGCCACCTCTACCGCGGCACTCTTTCTCCCTTCCCCGCTTTATTGTTACTTTTCCAGAGCAACTGTTACTGTCTTGCTCTCCACACCCCTGAACCCCTTGCATATATGCTCCACGCGAACGGGGTTTCTGTTCACTACAGTCTCCCCAGCAGTAGGTGCTTAATCAACATTTGTTAACCAAGGGGGTCACTGTGCACCTCTCTAAGCCTCAGTTTCCCCATGTGTAGCATTGAGCCCTTGGCTCACCCACCTCAACATGCTGAGCTGCAGGTGTTTTGCTCACTGTAGAGCGCTGTGCCCAGGGGAGGGAGGGTTCAACTTGGCAGAGGTAAAGGTGAGGAGTGGCCCTGCCCTAGGCCCTGCTCAGGGCTGCTCAGGGCTCACAGCTGGGATGGGGGCTGCAGGCCAGGCTGTCACCTTCCCAGGGACCCTCTGCCCCCTGGCTCCTACTCCATCATGCCACCTCCTCACAGGGTCGGGTCTGCCACCCCACCCCCACCCCCCTCCCCGCCTTGGACGGTCCCGGAGCCTCCCCTGAGGCCCAGCCAGGCCGCTTTGTCTTTCTTGACCTTGTAACTTCATCTGCCCTGCCTGGTCCTGGAGCCGGGCCCCATCCTGTCCTGGGTCAGGCCTCTGCAGCGGGCATATCAGCTCAGGGAGCCTGGAGGCCACGCTTCCAATGTGCTACCCTCGGTGCCTTGCAGACTCTGGAATCCTGTTAGCCTGGACATGTGAAGTGCTTTTATTTCTTTATTTTGGTTTGATTTTTTTGTTGTTGTTGTTCTTCAAACAGCAGATGCAATGGCCTGCCATGGAGGGGGGTAGAAGAAAACATCATATCTTTTCAGTTTTTTCCTCCTTTCTCGTGAGGGTTGGCCCTAAGGCGGGGAGGTGTAGGTACCGATGAATTAATGCAATGAGGGGGCAGTCATTGCAATGAGTGGTGGATGCAATGGGGCCTCACCCACATCCCCTTTCCAGGCTGGTGCGGCCCACCGACTGTTAATAGCTCCTAGTACCCTCGGCCAGTGGGAGTGGCCTGCCTGGGGGTCTGCAGCCCACAATAGCTCCCACCCCGCTGCGGGCGGCCTGCAGCCAGTGACTCACCGAATCAAGGGTGCGGAGGCCTTCTTGCTTTAAGGTGAGACCAGCTCCGGGTGCTGTCCACACTCCTGAGCTCCCCGTGGGCTCAAGCTGAGCGAGCTGCCTGCTGAGACCACTTTCCAATGCAGGTCCTGCCCTGGCAGGTCCGGCTTCCCTCACTCTCCCTTCTCCCAAAGGTACTTCCTCAATGCATCTGCTACCTAACAATCCTCGCCTCAGGCTCTGCGTCTGGAAGCACCCACCTGAATCCTGAGAGGAAGTGATCAGTGTGTTTAAAACTTCCATCCATGTGCAAGTGCTGGGGATTGACAATTAAGAGTGACCCTCCGCCTAGGGCAGTCTGTCCCCTCCCCCAGCATCGCCGTCTCCCCTCGATCTTCAGGGTGGGCTCTTACTGGCTCAGTCCTCACGAACACAGACCCCACCCCGCCCAGGCCGCACCCCGTGCAGTGTCCTGCAGGGCCCAAGGGTTTTGCTTCCTCTGCTGACTTGGTGGGGACCGTGGCCAGAGTGGGCTGCAGTCCAAGCGTGTGTTTGCAGAGCGCTTTTTTTTTTTTTTAATTTTTTTTTTCAACGTTTTATTTATTTTTGGGGGGACAGAGAGAGACAGAGCATGAACGGGGGAGGGTCAGAGAGAGAGGGAGACACAGAATCGGAAACAGGCTCCAGGCTCTGAGCCATCAGCCCAGAGCCTGACGCGGGGCTCGAACTCACGGACCGCGAGATCGTGACCTGGCTGAAGTCGGACGCTTAACCGACTGCGCCACCCAGGCGCCCCTGCAGAGTGCTTTTAAAGGCTGGCCTGGCCCTCCCTCCCCACCCTCTCTGCCAGGAATGCTCCCCCTCTCCAATGGAGAAGCTCTGGCAAGCCGGGGCCTTGTTTCCCTTTGACCGGCATTTCCTGAGTGTTGGCCTGGCAGGCTTCTGCACCGACCTTGGACGGTGTAATGAAGTTGGGGAGGCTCCGTGCCAGCTTCCCATTAATGGGGGCCTTTGCGAGTGCGTCGGGGGCTCCCAAATCTTTTGGCCTGCTCAGGTCAGGAAGTAGAGAGGGTGAGCCAGGCAGGGAGGAAATGATAGATTCAGTGGCGCTAACGCACGGTGTGACCTTGGACAAGTCACACGCCTCCCCAGGTCTTAGGTCCTCCTGCTGTAAAGAAGGGCACTGGGCTCCCTGCTGTACGCATCCATTGGAAGAACATTTATTGAGTACTGGGTATATGCCAGGCACTCTTATAGGTGCCAGGAACATAGCAGTAAACAAAACAGGCAAAATCCCTCCCTGGTGGGGAGAACATCACCACCAGTGGGGAAAATAGCAAGAATGTGGGATTCAGAATTAGAAGATCTGGAATTTTTGCAATTGACTTCTTTGAACCTCAGTTTCCTCCTCTGCAAAATGGGGTTGTTCTGAGGCATTACCGAGATGGCAGATACAAATGTTCTTGGTAGTAGCCACATCAGACATTGATTAAGCGCCTGCCATGTGCCGGGGCCCGCGGACAAAGACGATAATACCCTGATAGTCTCCCCGTGAGCCATGATACTGAAATGGTGGCCCAGACTGAGTTCATGTGCAACTCTGCCATTTCCTCTGCTGTGTGACCTCGGACAAGCTGCTGGACCTCTTTGTGCCGCGGGTTCCTTACCTATAAGAGAGGGGTCATACATAACTATATCTAGACCCTAAGGTTGCTGGAAGGATGGACTTGGGTTAGGACTGGTGCATCCCTTAAAACAATGGCTGGCAGGTTAGTAAGTGGTCAGTCCGGGGAAGTTGTTTATTATGAAGTGGGTGTTAATCATCTCATTTTACAAAGGAGAAAACAGATTTTAAGTGTTTGCTTGAGGTCATCCAGTAAGAAGTTGCTGAAGGAGATGTTGAAGGAGCCTTCCCAGGGTCTGGACCCAGGGATGGGAGCCCCATTACCTCCCTGAGCCACCAGAAAGCCTGGGGGGGCCAAGCCGAGCTGCAGACTGAAGCCGAGAGATTTGCAGCTTGGAAATACTGTGTGCGTGGGTGCGTCCGTGAGTTCCCGGCACACATGTGCAGGTGTATGTGTCTGTGCGCACTCGCGTGCCCACATTTGAGCACGCGTAATAGTTATCATCAAGAAGAACATACAGTATGATTCCATTTATGTGGACTCCAAGAGTAGGCAAGACTAAGTTATGGTGCGAGAAATCAGACCCGTGGTTGCCTTTGGGGATGTTGACTGGAAGGGGGCCCGCGGGAACTTTCTGGGTGGTGGAAATGTTCTACGCTTAGTCGGGGTGGTGGTTACACAGGTGTAACCACTTATCAATGGTTAAGCGCTGAACGCTTAAAACTTGGACATTTTATGATGTGTAAGTCATACCTTAATAAGAGAGTATTGGGGGAAAAATGATCCATATGAGATCTCATTCACTGAGAGCTGACTAACCACATGCCAGGCACTGTTTCAGGCAGACATGGCTCCATCAGGCAAGCACAGTAGGGAGGTGACAGGCCTCCCAAGGATTTGTGAGCTGCTGTTGGCTACAGGTCTTGCCCTGAGAAGAGCCTATATGCTTAGCGACTTAACAGAGCCTTCCTGCCCACACCCTTCCTGCCTCTGGGGAGGACACGAAGGCTCAGAGGGGATGAGCAAGTTATCCAGGGTCAAACAGCCAGTAGGCCACTGACCCAGGGACTGAGCGTGGGTTTCCAACCTTGCAGGCATTGAGTATCTCTCAACGACAATTCACACCCACGAGTGGCTTTCGTGATTTTTCTGCCATTTCCTTTCACTAAAGGTATACTATTTTGTTAGTATTTTTTCCCTTAGCCAGCTCTGTTTTTAAATTTAAGTAAGTTTATTGTAAAAGGAACCTGCCATTAATGGGAGCTGGGCTCTGTTACCCATACATTGAAGTAGAGTGACCACCTGTCCCGGCCCCCATTTGCCTGGAAACTGAGGCGGTTCTCGGGACATGGAACTTTTCCATTTAAAAATCAGGGTTTTAAAATCCTGGCAAACCAGGTTGAGTAGGTCAACCTAAATGGAAGACGTTTAAAAATAAATACTACGATGGGTACCTGGGTGGCTCAGCGGTTAAGTGTCAGATTTCGGCTCAGGTCATGATCTCATAGTTTGTGAGCTTGAGGCCCGAGTAGGGCTCTGTCCTGACAGCTCAGAGCCTGGAGCCTGCTATGGATTCTGTGTCTCCCTTTCTCTCTCTCTCTCTCTCTCTCTGTCCCTCCCTGGCTTGTGCTTGCTCGCTCTCGCTCTCTCTCAAAAATAAATAAATAAACATTTTTAAAAAATGAATACCGTGAAAATGAACTAGATCGTCAAGCTGGAACTGGCCCCCGTGGCCTGCCACAGGTTCTGAACCTAGAGCCCATTTTCTGTGCTAAGAACGGAGCTTGGTTAGGCTGGCAGGCAGACTCACTCTGATTGGCTTGAGTCAGTGCCCAGACCCAGCCAATTGGCATCACCGGGGGAATGTGCAGTTCTGATTGGCCAGGTCTGGAGCTAGAGCCCGGGGTTAGCCTCAGGAGGGGCATGTCGCTCCAGAGTGGAGGGATGGTTTCCCAAAAGCTTGAGAGGAATTTTTTTACCACAAGGAAGCCCCCCCGACAGGCGCGACACAGCCGAGGACCCCTCTGCCCTCACAGGCCCTGGCTTCCAGTCTGCCTCCTGCTCCCTGTAACACTTCCTCTCTATGGGCCTCAGTCTCCTCATCTCTGAAATGGGAACGTTGAGGATCTCTAAGCTTCTTCCAGGCTTCAACATTATGGGATTTGTCTTCTTTGGGATACTTATCACTGAAGTTCGGTAGTGTCTGTTAGTGTGTTTCTCCCTCTCTCTTGCTCAGGGTAGATGAGAAATGGGAGGTCTTGAAAGGAGCATAAGACATTTCCAGGTTCAAATTTGGGGCAAGTCACTTCACTTCTCTGAGCCTCAGCTTCTTCATCTCTCAGCTGAGAAGAACAATAACATCTTTTCAGAAGGGTGATGATGAGGGTTAACACGGGGGGGGGGGGGGCGGGAAATAACTTTGATAAAGGAAATATGTCTGCAAGGGTGAATTTGGATGCAAGAAACAGAAAGTCAAATCAAGCGGACATAAACAATAAAGGGCATTTATTGGATGGAATAACTGAAAAGGCCCGGTGAGGTTTGATCCAGGTGGGGGAGGGATGTCTTCACCATGTCTCCTCTTGTCCTTCACGGGCATTTAGTGCAAGGAGGAAACTGAGGCTCAGAGAGAAGAGGCTGGTTCCAGGTGGGTGTCACCGTTAAAATGTAGACGGAGATCTGCCTTGGGCTGAGTTGCTGTAAGACCCCACTGAAATAGTAACAACGCTGTGAGAAGGAGGAGGAAGAAGCAAAGACTAGAATGCATTGCACACCTTACCCCTGTGCCAGGTTTCCCACATCCTCATGTGACTTAAACCTGTAGCCACCCTGGAGAGCAGCTTCTGTCCTTGCTCCGGGTTTACAGACTTGAGACAGGAGACCAAGCAGGCGAAAGTGGCTTACGCAGGGTCACGGACCGGGAGGCAATGCAGCAGGGGCGCGAAGCTGGCTGTGTTCCATTTCTGATCAGGACACTTGCGTTAAGTGTGCATCTACTCTGTGCTCCGTGCTCCCCGCTCCCCGACCCCCGACCATCTTTTTCCTTGAGTAGTCAGTGGGTCTGCCCCATTGTGCAGATGCCCCCGTGTTCTCAGGAGATAATCAGAGATCCCTTCTTGGTTCCCAGAAATGGTCTATTTCTCAAGTCGTCTTTGCCCCTCCTGGGGCTTGTGACTCCTTTTCTGCTCTTTCTGTCTCCAGCTCCCCACCCCTCCAACCTTTTTCAGCCCTGGCAGCTGAGCTTCCCCACTGGGAGCTGCTGATCTTTCCAGGTTCCTGGTATCCAGCCCTGGGGCTGGGTGAGGAAGTTTTTCTGCAGACACCGGGCCTTTGTCTCCTGGGGCCCCTGGGGCTGAGCCCCTCCCCCTCCTGGACAGCACCCCCTACCCCCCCCCCACCCCCGCCCGCACTGGTTTTGTGCCAGTGTTTGGGCTGCTATGGCCCTGGCCAGGCTCGAAAAAGGAATTATTTCTGTCTCCTTGCATAGTTCTCAGCCCAATTCCCAAAATGGGAAGAGGCCTGGGAGGGCCTCCCCACCCCCAGCTCCAGTGGAGGAGGGAGGAAGCGAGAACTTGGCAGAGCTGGGAGAAAGGAGGGGGCCCAACAAGACTCTACACACACCCCCCAACGGACACAGACACACACACACACACACACACACACACACACACTCACTGCAGCCCCTTCTCCAGTCCTGTGGCCTGTAAAAATAGTAAGCCTTTGGGGTGTTCCCAGGCCCTGGCAATGTGTTCCTGTGGTTCAGAGGGAGAAGCGGTGGCTGCTGGGGAGAGGGGGGGGCATGCTGTGGATAAAGACGTGGGGGAATGTGTGTGGACCCCGTCCCCTTGGCTAAAAAAACACTGGGGTTAAGGAAAAGAGGGTACAAACAGGAAAAATGCCTCAAATCCTGGCCAGGGAACAGGCAGCTAGCCTACCCAGAATGCTTTGTTCTTGCCGGCTGACCCTGGTCCTCCTACCTCCTCTTCCAGGAAGCCTTCCTTGACTGCTTCCAGGGCTGTGTCAGAGTCTTGAGAGGCGTGTTCTGACCCCAGTCATTCTGTGAGCTCGGGACCACCTGTCGTATTTCCCAACATCCCTCACAGTGTCCAGCTACAACTCTGCTCAGCCTGAATGTCCTCGTAACAACCAGCTGGGTGACTGGCCAGGGGGCAGGCTGGGTCTGTTTGACAGTGTCTGACATCTGATTTGTCCACCACACCACTGGCTGACAGACAGAGTGTCTGAATGACTGGTTGTCCGCCTGCCTGATGATCTGTCCAACTAACAAACTGATTACATGCCTAGATCACTGTCAGTCTGTCTGGCCCCCTTCCTGGGTGTTTGGTTGGCCGGATGGTTTACTGGATGGGTGGCTGTCTGACTGTCTTTCTGTCCACGTAGGTGTCTGGCTGACTGCCATGTGTCCACCTGAATGGGTGATTGGCTGTTTGTCTCCCTGTCTGACTGTGTTGTCAGAGCTCTGACCAAACGGATGGCTGGTGGACTGTCCGTCTGCCTGTCTGACTGGCTGTTGTATCTAATTAGATGCAAAACAAATCTCCTCTCTGCCCGTTTCCTCGTTTAAATGCCTTTCTTAATGTCTAGTTGGCCACGTATCTGTCTGCCTCTGAGTGTCTGACCCAGTGACTGAGCGGCTGACAGATGATCTGCCTGTCTCCATGTCTGTCCAACTTGCTGACAGTCTGGCTGTCTGTACTTAGGTGAATGACCTGAGCCTATCTCTCCATCTCCTGGCCTGCCTGCTAGCTGTCTCCATGTCTGACTGACAGGATGCCTGCAGACAGCCTGATTGTCTGTCTGTCTGTCTGCTAGGTGTCTGTTGTATCTAACAGATGAGGACAGAAAGTCTGTCCATCTCCTTGTCTGGCTGACTGACTGACTGACCATTTGTCTGATCAAATGGATGAGTGATTGACCGTCACCTCTCTCGGTATCTGACTGGCAAGATGGCTGACCAGCTGTTTTTCCACCTCTCTGTGCACCTGACTGGCTCACTGGCTATGACTCCTGACTCCCCCAGGAGGACACTACCGAGGGGCTGTCCTAGGTAGTGGTAGGGCTTGGATGCTGCACATCTGGAACACCCCCATGCTTCTCTCCTTCCTTCCGTGGCTCTCCCCACTCTCAACCCAGAGGAGCTAAAGTCTTTTCCCTTCCAGAGACGAGAGGGGAACGGGGCAGAAAGTTGAGCACCTGCTCAGTTTCCTCGATTTCAAATGCCTGCACTCTGTGTGGGTAAGGAAGGCACGATGAATGTGTGTTCCCCACCCCATTCCCCAGCCCCATTTTAAGAACACCCGGGGCCTGGAGGCAACTTCACTCCTCCAAGATGCCACAAGGACATTTTCCCGACGTCATCCTTGGAAGCACAAATCTCGACACACTTGTTCAGACACTGGGGCTGATTCCCAGGACGGGGGTGGGGGGCAGACAGCCATGCTGGGAGGACAGGCTCCCTGGGTCAGCACACCTCCAGCACCAGGAACTCCACAGTCCCTCAGAATGAACCAGGGCAGAGTGAGTAATGCTTTGCTGGGAGGGAGAAGGCACAGTCTTTTCCTGCTGGTGACACTGCCTCCTGATGATAGGATCCTGCCCAGCTGCTGGGCGGGTTGCCGTCTGACCCCCACTTCCTTAAAGACAGAACTCCGCTGATGAATTTTATTTTGGGATAAACGCAAGCATGAACGTGGCAGGAGATGGGCAGGGAGAAATTGGAGTGTGAGAGCCTCTGGACAGAAAAAGGGACCTCCCAAAAACTTAGCTCTGTCTAAATCATGCCTTCCTTTAGGGCTGGCTCCCCAGGCCCCCCAGATTGGCCCTTGGAGACAGCAGGCTGGACAGTCCTTGCACAGGTAGAGGGGATGACTGGTCCAAGTTCTGGGGGAGATGGGAAGGGAGCATTCTGGGAGTTCTGCAGACCCTTGGACAGTGGACAGCAGCATTTGGAGACGGCTGTGTATCTGAGGTCAAAGTAAACTCAATATGTGACCAGAGTCAGGTCTGAACCAATGAGAAGGGTCAGGATTAATGTGTGACCTGGGTCATGACTCAGCCTAGGATCAGGTCTGTGACCAAAGTCAGGGCTCTGTTTTGGCCAGGGTCGGGGTTTAGGCTAGGACCAGAGTCATGAAGGAATCTGTGGCTAGAGTCCAGATTCAGTATGACCAGAGTGAAGTCTCTGGTCAGGACTCATTCAGGGGCTGGAGTTACATTCAGTCTGGATCCTTGGCTGTAAGAGTCAACCGAGATACCTTAACCCTAAAGGACAGGTGGGAAGAGGGGCCAATATGCTCCTGTGGTTCCTGTTCATCCTTACTCCCTCGGCCACCTGGGCTCTGACGACACCACTAAGATGCCTCGTGAGCCCCTGGGGCAGGTGAGGGTGTGGACGGTTGTTCTCCAATCCTTGCATGTTCTGCCGAGGTGAGACCAGAAGGCCAGCCTCATGTCTGGGGGAAGGTGTGGAGGCAGGGGACTGCTCCTGATGAGCAGGGAAGAGAAGGAAAAGTCGAAGAGAGTCAGGAAAGAAGTGGTCACAGTGTGAATCACACAACCCCGTTTCAGTTCTGGTCTGCCACTCACTAGCTGCGTGACCCTGAGCAAGTCACTCATCCCTTCTGTGCCTTAGCTTTCTTATCTGCAGAATGGGGACAAAAATAGTGTTTACTTCATGGGGTTCTAGTAAAGATTAAATAAGCTGATACGTGCAAGGTGCCTACAGAGTGCCTGGTTGGTTGCCATTTCTCCATCAGTTTTAGCTGTCTTATTAGCTGCACAAACATACGGGCCACACCCTGTGAACAGTGCAGGGTAGAAGTCACATCGGCGAGAGAGGGCCCAGATCGGTAGGCCACCCCTCTGTGAGGTTCTGACGCCTCCCTAATCGCCTCCGTTGTGAGAGTACTGGTTCTTGTAAGTTGCTTCCCTAATGGCCGTGTTCCCCCACCAACTAGACTGTCCACTCCCTGAGGGCGGTGGCTTATCTTTCTTGCTTCCTGCTGTGTCCTCAGCACGGTACCTGCACATAGAAGGTGCTCAAGGAACACTTACGGAATATGTGATCATACTAAAAGCAACCATTTCCAATGGACCAGGGGCTGCACTGGGCCCTCCCTCTAATTATGTTCTGATGCAGTCTTTTAAAAACTGAAAATTAACGTGGGTGCATACAAGTAGTGAAGACTGGCTTAAACAATACCCAGGGGTCTGCCAGGGAGAGAGAGAAATCTCACCCCCGCTCCAACAGGTTCAAAGAAGAGCCTCGCTTGTGCGCCCTTATAACATCTTCACGTGTTGCATTTTTATAGCCACAGTCTACCAGCTCCGTGGAAATAGGGGTTTGTGTCTGTTCTGTCCATGCTGTGTTCCCACTGCTTAGAACAGTGTGTGGCCAGGAGTAGTTTCCGATCAGGGTATGTTGAAAGTTCAGGGGTTTTTTTTCCTAACACCAATGGGATTGTCTCATAGACACTGCTCCGTACCTTGCTTTGTAACTACACATAAGCTAATAAATCTTAGAGATCTTTCCACATCAGCAAAAACACATTAGTCTCATTTGTTTTGACGGCTCCATAATCTTCCGTGTTATAGATGTACCATAATTTATGTAACTAGACCCTGCATGGAGGCAGTTTCTGGCTTCGTTTTTCCTCACCCGTAATGATGACACGTTACTTCAGCTTTTCACGTTTCAACTCTGTGAGCAGTTATCTCTGATTTCGGCTGAGAAGACTGTATCTCAGAGAGGTTAAGACACTCATGTGGGTCACACAGCTGACCTCCAAAACCCACCCTACCACCTGCACGCCGGTGCCCCTCACTGAGTTTTCCCCTCATTCGTCTCAGAGAAGGCTGCCCTGTGACACTTGCATGGCCTGGCAGGGCGTGGTCCTCGGGCAAGGTCCTCGCAGCCTTTGGCCGTGCCTCCCAAGAGCCAAAGCTGGGCTCAGGAGGCTAGGAGTCCCCAAAAGGACACAGAATCCGTTCCTCCAGAGCTGTGGTTACGATAGAGGTTCTCTGCCAAGGGCGATTTGGACCCCCCCCGGGGGAGACTTCGCAGTGTCGGGGACATTTTTGGTCGTCATGCCAGGCGAATGGGTATTACTGGCATCTAGTGGGTGGAGGCCAGGAGTGCTGCTAGACATCCTGCTCCCCACAACGAAGAAGGATCCAGCCCCAAACGTCACCAGTGCCACGGTGAAGAAATCCTGTGTTAAGGGCCCCGGACTTTCTGGGCTCCAAACCCCGGCCTGTCACTTGCTGACTGAGTGAGCTTGGGCAACTTGTTTAACCTCTCTGTGCCTCTTTGGCCGTATCTATAAAATGGGGATAAGAATGGTCCTTCTCCTCCAGGTTTGTATAGATTATATTTGTAAAGAATTTGGCAAGGGCCTGACCGACGCGAACTCTCGGTATATGAAACCATAATTGGAATCGTTGCCCTGAGAGTCTGGGTGTCAGAGAGCTGGAGGAAGATGTGATCCATGGAGAAAGCAGGGCGGCCAGGCTGTTGCCTGCTCCCGCAGCGTGGCCTCCCCCAGGGATTGTGGCCACCGTCCACAGATAGAAATAGAACCCCCTGGATGCGCCTGACCTCTGATCGGTCAGGAATGGAGGAAAAATTGCTCAGAAGACTGTTTCCATTTTCGGGGCTGAAAAGCAGCTCCCGGGAGACCCTCAGACGTGGGGATTTTCCAGAAGCTGAGCACTGAAGGGTCTTAGAGATCAACAGCTCCAAGTGGTCCGTTTCACAGATGGGGAGACTGTGGCCTAGTGAGGAGGCAGGACTTGCTCACACGGCAAGGCAGTGGCACACCTGAGCTGGAAGCCAGCCTAGGACACACGCGGATCTAATGGTCCTTCCCAGGTGAGGACCAGGACCCGGTCGTATTCACTCTTCCCACTTTGCTGAGAAGCCCTGAAATCCACCCTACGTGGAAAGCAACGCCGTGCAAGTGTTTCTAAGCACAAGTTCCACCTGTTGCCTGCAATGCCCTTGGGAAGGCCACGGACAATTCCCCAAGCGTTACTCTATTTTGTTGCTGAAGGGGTTAGACACCGTGTGTAGGTAGGCTAACACGTAGCCGGTGGAATGCAAATCGGCCAAACCTCTTTCATTCAGCAGTTAGATAAACCCTTGCACGTGGGGAATGAAATATGTACCTGGATAATCTTTGCGAATTTGAGAACAGTCCAAATGTGGCCCAAGAGCGGACTGGTTGAAGGCTCTCTGGGGCATCTGTACAAAGCCTTTGACACATTAATTAAAAAGCTTGGGCAGCTCTGTGCCTACCGATTTGTAACAAACTCTAACAGACGTCGTTAAGGGAAGAAATAAGATCCCGAAGGGTGAGCATAGGGTATGCTACCATTTTTGTGGGGAAGAAAGAATGTAGATAAATATAAATGGTTATGCATGCACAGCACACAGGGAAGGCATGCACACAGGCAAGCACACGTTAGGAAAGCATGCAGCCGCGAGGAACAGAAAATTCCACAAGTGATGGCCTGAACAAACACAACAAGAAGTCCAGAGCCGGGTGGACCGGTGCTGGCACAGCTGCTCAAGGACTGGGGCCTCCTCCTCTTTCCCACTCCACCATTCTGAGCATGAGACTTTGATCTTCATGTCCTCCAAATGGCTGCTCTGGCTCCAGGCATCACGTCCACATTCCAGGCAGGAAGAAAAAGGAAGGGCAAAAGGAAAAAGAAAAAGACAAAAGTCTTCTCTTTCAGTTGCCTTGTCTTATGGGGAGGGGAGAGGGGGGTAGAAAGGAATGCCCTGCCTAGGGACTGTCACCTGCATTTTATGGCACAGAGCTGGGTCACATGGCTGCTCCTAGTGGCAAGGGAGTCTAGGAACCTGAGTATTTTTAATTTGGACACATTGTCGCCTGAACAAAATCGGGGTTCTCTTAGGCGGAGGATGGATATTGGGTAGGACACCGGGTAGTCCATCACTGGGAGGATCCATAAGAAAGCGGGAAGAGTCGTTGCCTGCGGTGGGGGGGGGGGGGGGAGGGAAGCTGAATGACAAAGGTTGGGGACAGAGAGAGACACCGTTTTAACTGTATATTCCTTTCTACCTTTTTGATTTTTCCAACTGTATGCACCTTTTCAAAAAAAAAAATAACTTGTGTAAAATTAGTCTTTAAAGAGGCAGCTGGAACATAATAAGCTTTCAATAAAAGCAGCTTTCTGTCTTTGGCCACTTAGCATCAGCTGCGGATTACATTCCCAGCGCCGTCCAATCTAAGTTTTGTGACTTTGGGCCTGTTCCCCCCTCTTTCTGTACGTCCGTCTCCGTGAACAAGATACAGATAGATCTATCCTTTTCGCGGCAGGAGAATTCTGGATGGCTTCTCAAGACCTCCTGAAATGAGTGAGCCCCTCTGGGGTGTGGATGGGTGGGGCCAGTGCTGCCCAGAAAGGGGGTGAGATCGTGCCACAGGTGACAAAGAGAGGAATCTGTTGGTGGAACTAGGGTAATTTGCTCCGGGCGGGCGTCCTTGACAACATGACCCCCCTCGCCTGGCCACCTACCAAATACCCCTCGCCACTGATGGGAACACAGCCGCACACTAATAATAACAGCCAACGTTTATTGAGGGCCAGGCACTGTTCTAAGTGCTTTGATGTACATTCATTCATTTAACCCTGGCGACAGTCACCAGAGGCATCTACTGTTATTCTCCCCATTTTATAGATCTAGAAGCTGAGTCTTTCGTTGCCAGAACGATCAAGAGTCGGGTGGGGTTAAGTGTCTCATGGAAATTGATAGTGGGGGGCTGAACCAGGGCCCGGATGGGGTCAGGACACTTGGATGCAGGGGCTGAAGCAGCAAGGATCCGGAGTCTACGGATCTGTGGGATTTTTCAGAGTTCTGGGCAGGGGCTGGGGATGTGGGATGGACCTTGGAGAGTGGGAGGAGTTCGGACTGTTAAAGGAAGCCCTGCTCCCAGCTGACTGCCGGTTTCATGTTGAATGGCAGCCAGTGTCGCCTGCAGACATCGGGGCTGTGGGGCGGTTGGGCGAGGCCACGGATGGGATTGTCTGCCGACCACTTCTCCACACTTTCCTCTCTGCCTCCACCCCCCGGGCCGAGCCCCCATCGTCTCTCACCTGTTGTGGCCTCCTCGCTGACCAGGCCCGCCTTCCATCCTGCCAACCTCCTCCCCCCTGTCCATTCTCCATTTGCAGCCAGAGGGATTCCGTGAACACTTTAGTGAGAACACATCCCTCTTCTGCTTAAAACCTCCTGTGGCTCCTACAGAATAAAATAAGGGTTCCTATGAGAACTTCCATGATCCAGCCCCTGACAATTCTCTGATCTCATCTCCTACCACCTTCCCACTGGCCTATTGCTCCTACCTCAGGGCCTTTGCACTTGCTGCGTCTACTGGTGCTCTTTCACCGGCTATCTGTGGCTCCCTCTATCTCTTTACTCAGATCTCTGTTCACATGTCCCCTCCACAGAGTGGCCTTCCTAGACCTTGATTCCTCTCCTCCACCATCTAAAGTATCTCCAAAAATTACACTTTTAGATGTACTCTTGTCTCCTCCTTGTTAACTTCCTGACAAGGCAGGGATTTTCTTCTGTGTGGCTCACTTGACTCAGTAGACACTTCATAAACATATTATCTCTCTGCATATATACAACAGCTTTGTTGAGATGTTACTGGGCGGGGATATATAATTCAATCATCTGAAGTATGCAATTCAATGCTTTTTAGTACATAGAGACTTGTGTGCCCATCACCATAATCAACTTTAGATTTTGACCACCCCCAAAAGGAACCCCATACCTATTAGTAATTACTCCCCATTTCCCCACCACCATCCCAGGACTAGGCAACCACTAATCTGTTGTCTGTCTCTTCGATTTGCCTCTTCTGGACATTTCATATAAATGGGTCATGTAATATGCAGCCTTTGATGTCTGGCTCCTTTCACTTTGCATGATGTTTTCAAGGTTCATCCATGTAGCATAGATCGGTACTTTGCTATTTTTTATAGCTGAATAATAGTCCATTGTATGGATATCACACTTTTGGATTACCCTTCATCATTGACAGATATTTGGATTGTTTCCACTTTTGGTTATTATAAATAATGTTTCTGCAAACATTTGTATACAAGTTTTTGTGTAGACATAGCCTTTTTTCAAAAATTTTTTAATATTTATTTTTGAGAGAGAGAGCATGAGTAGGGGAGGGGCAGAGAGAGAGAGAGTGGGGGCGGGGGAGACACACACACACACACACACACACACACACACACACAGAATCTGAAGCAGGCTCCAGGCTCTGAGCTGTCAGCACAGAGCCCGAGTCGGGGCTCAAACTTACAAACTGTGAGATCATGGCCTGAGCCGAAGTTGGACACTTAACTGACTGAGCCACCCAGGTGCCCCTGTTCCTAGTGTTTTTGACTTGCGTTTCCCTGTGCATCAAATGACGTGCTGTGAGGTGAGGGTCCATACCGGGGTCTGCGTGGCCCAGCCCCTCAGCTGCCCTCTGGGCCACGGCAGGGCTGAAGCCTGGAGCCCGGGTGACCCCCAGGATGTTGTTCGAGGCTGGACAGCCTCCCGGGTCAGGCCAGGCCGGCCCTCCGTGCTGACTCAGGCAGCCGATGGCCAGCTGGGTGGGAAGAGGCTTGGTGGGCGGCAAGTCCTGACATCCTGGGCGAGTCTGGGCCACTGACCGGCACTTATGGCCAGCTTTTCAGAGCTAAGCTCTAGGAACTGGGACATCGCTGTGGCTCCCTCACCGGCATCACAGGACCCTGCCAGGGCCTTCCCCCCCTTCCTTCTGCTCCTCAGCTTTTGTGGGGGCTGCCGTACCTCCTTTGTACAGGTGAAGAGAGCAAGGCTCGGGGAGCTGATTTCCTGGCCCAGCACACCAGAGCCCTGTGCTGACTCTGGGGGTCCAAAGTGACTGCGACAAAGTGCCAGCCCAATGGAGCCCACCCTCTAGTGGGAGAGACGGGTGGCACAAAGTAGACAAGCATGTAAGATAATTTCAGGAAGGGGTGAGTGCAATGAAGAAAAACAGAGAAGGAAAGGGGAACTGAGTGACAGGTGGAGAGGCTGCAAATTTAGATGATAGAAACAGTTCTGGTCACTTCTGTGGTGTTTACTGAGTGTTGGGTGCTGTGGAAGCACTTTACATATATTACCAGGTGAGGCAGTCAGAGAAGACCTATCACGCTCCCCCCAACACACACATGCTTTGTGGCCCTTGAATTTAAACCAGAAAAACAAGTAGCCTTGCAAATAGGTGCATGATGGTACTCTGGAAGTGGAAGCAGCAAGTGCAAAGGTCCTGAGGTGGGAATGCCTTTGGTAGATTCTGGGAACACTAGGGAGGCCAGTGTGTTGGCATGGAGTGAGGGAAGGGAGGGTGCAGGAGGTGAAGTCAGCAAAGTCGGGAGGAGGCACAGATCAGGGTGCATGACCTTCCAGGTCGATGTACTGGTAGAACCCAGGTTTTAACATAGGGCTTACAATAGGCCTCAGGACTCAGCCTTAGCACTCAATCAGGGGCCATACTCTTCACTTCTGTCACCCACGCTCGCTACTCCATTCCCAGGACGAAGCATCCCCTACGGGTCTGTGGGTCCCTGCCTCAAAGGAAGAAACAGGACCCCCCTTTCCCTTCCCTGCTCTGGTCCAACATCAGCCTTCATTAAAGCCCCGCTCTGCTGCCTCCTGACTGTGTGGCCTTAAGCAAGCGACTTTACCTCTCTAGGCCTCAGTCTCTTCCTCTGTCCAAAGGAGATAATCCTGGGCCCCACCTCAGAAGGTTGGTGTAAGCATTCAAATAGGCCAGGATATACCGAGTGCTTGAGAAATTTGGGGTTCTATTATATTGACTGTTCTGCTTCCATTTTATTTTTGCTCCTGGTCTGTGATGTTTGCGATCGGCAGTGGTTCATTTTGTATGGGGCGCTGCCAATTGTGTATCCACAATACAGTCCTGGCTGACAGAAGCTGGGCAGCCCCCCTCCCTTGCCTGAGCCAGCCATAATGGGTGCTCTCTTTCTGATGGAATTTAGGGGCATTATTTGATGTATCTAGCCTAATCAAGTGCCTTGTGAGTTTTCTCAGAAGGTCAAGAAAAGCATTTACCCTTTAGAGGAGAGGAGGGTAGGGAGAGAGAGGGGAGAGGCCCTGATGGTGCACTTAGCAGGGGGAGGTGAGGGACCACGTTACTGGAGACTCTGTCTCCCCTGAGATTTTCAAATAAATCATGCTTCTGACTCCCAGGATCCCAGAACCTTCTGGAAAGGAAGGGAAGTAATTCCTCTGAATACCACTTTGTGTCAAAAGCTTCCACTGATGTTATTTCACTCAATCGTCACTGTTATTAATTATTATTATTAGCCTGTTTCGCACAGGATGAAACGGAGACTCCATAAAGCAAGGCTGATTGCCTAAGATCCCACTGTTCGGGGAGGAGGGGGAGGAGATAGAGAAGGAGAGAAGGACTGGAGGCATGGGAGAGGAGGGGACAGCAGAAAGCAGGAGCATGTGATGAGTTTCCTGGGCCCTGGGGCCCTTGTGCCTTTTCTCCATAAAAGCTTATATTTTATAGCTGCATTGGTATAAAGGTAGATGTATTAATACTACAAATCAAAACATTTTCTGGAGTCTAAAATTTCATTTTTCCCCTTCTAATTATAAAAGAAATGAAAACATTGGGGAGGGGCCCCAGGTGCCTGTGAGTTCTAGGCTCTGTATCTCCTGTGCCTAATGGAGACTTGGGCCCTGGCAGGGGAGAGGCGGGGAGGGACGATGAGGAGGAGGGAAGAAGGGAGAGGAGCAAGGAGCTGCAAAATGAAAAATTACGGGCAGCGACTTGAACTCCCTCCCTCTGTCCTTAGCCCAAGCCTTTGCTTCCTTGGGGCTGGCTCCCTTGAGAACCCCTCTCGCTGCCCACCAGGCCTCACCCCTCCCTGGAAGCTCCTCCTCTCGAATCTCCAGACATCATTCGCCTGAAGCTTCAGCCTCGCAGATCAGATCTGCCCCCAGGGCCCCGCCTGGAGGCAGCAGACACAGAGAGGGTCCACCACGCCTCCTGCCCCCTCACCCCACCTGCATCTACCACGCCTCCTGCCCCCTCACCCCGCCTGCCCTAGATGCATTGTCCCACCTCTGATTTATGCCATTGCCTCGGAGGGCCACACCTGGCTAGCGGCCAGCGGCACCGTTCCCTTGTGCTGCCATTAATGCGGCTATTTACCCCCAGTAAAATGACCTTAATTTACACGGCATTGTGACTAATACCAGATGATTATGGCCATTAATATTTACGGTTGACACTCTCAGAAGGGGACCTGGGTGCTAATTGGCACTCCTCTCTGTGCGCCTTCTCTCAACGAGGCTTCCAGTTTCTGCTGCTGTGCTGGGTCTCAGCCTCTCCGATTCACAGGGAACTATTGCGTGGGGCATTTCCTTATTTCGGACGGATCCTCATGGCATTCCCTTATTTCCTCCTGATTGTGTAAGCAGCCTAGAAACACACCGATGCGCTGGGGACTCCAGGATGCCACAAAGGGGAAGCTGGCGGCAAGGAGAGAGGAAGTGAAGGGGAGGGCGTCGACGGGGAATGTGTACGTTTGCCCGGAATCAGAGCCCCGGCTCAGACACCCACGCCTTCCTCTGTCTCTAATCAAACACTTTCTGGTTGTTTTACATAAGATGGAATCTCAAACAACCCCCTTCCCCCAACGCCCCGTCTCTCGTTTGGTTGAACACGTGGGGGTGTTTGGGGCATCTGCATTTGGGGGCCAGATTGGAGAAGGCAGATCACACTCCTCCCCCTTCTTGCCTTAGATTTTTGGGGTGCCAGGAGCTGATGTTGCCTGAGCTGAGAAGGGAGATGTACTCGTCATCTGTGCATTCAGGTGGAAGGTGTGTTTACCAGTGGCAACGTGTTGCCGTGGCCACCGAGGGCTTCCTTCTGAGAGGGGGGGAGAGTGTCCTGCCTGGGGTCCCTTCGTGGCCTTGGCCCCTCACGCTGGGCCCATCAGCTGAGGCTGGGTTGCCATCTCAGGATACCCCTGGGACTAGGCAGGCCTGTACATGGGCGAGGGCTAGGGGGGCCCTGGGGTGGAACGGAGCGTTGGTATCCCTACTGAAGGGGCGCCCACCATCCACCTCCAAGAAATGGCTGCCATGCAGAAAAATGGGTACAGTGTTGCCAAACCTTCTGATTGCCCAAGAGAAGTGGGAAATTTGGATTATAGGCACACTGTCCCGGTTATTTATGTTGTTGGCAAAGAAGGCAAACAATAAAATTTTTTGAACTGAGTGGGTTCATGGGCCAGTCATTTTCGCTGCCATTTTGCAACTGAGCAGAGCATCTCACTGACAAAATCGCCACCCACTCGGCATGCTTTTGGGGTCATGAGGGAAGGGAATCTAGAAAGACAGCCTTGTGAGGAGATGGGACCCCAAAGAGACTTAGATGTATCAACCAGAAACTGATGGGCCAGATCATGTGTCTCTGAGCAGTCATTCCGGATCTACGAATTGGTGTCGATCCAGGTTTAGGAAAGGGCACATAGATCCTGGCCTGCCTCTGTCCCCAACTTGCTGAGTAATCTCAGACTACGGTCTCCTCTCCTCCGGCTTGTCGCCCCATCTGTACAATGATGGAGTCTTGCCGGTGCCGACGGACCGCCCCTCCTCTGCTTGTTCCGGAATGTGTCCACAGCATCCACTCTGTGTGACACCCAGGAGCTTCCTGAGCTGAGGTTTCTCGGTCAAGAGCGGGTCTCCACCACCTGATTTGCTTATTCTTTAACAACGGTATGTTGAACAACTACTGTGGCGGGTCCTGAACTGGGAATGGGGATAAACAAGCGGGCGGGACAGGAGACTCCCTGCCCATGTGGACTCACCTCCCACTGGAAGAGGCAGCAAAGACAGAGGAGGTCATCTGCGTTTCTGCTCATCCACATGGCCAGGTGGGAGGCTTGACTCATTACCTGGATCGCTTTAGCCAAAGCTCATCTTTCTAGACTCTGCTGAGCTATTGTACCCTCTAGGAAACCTTTCCCAACCAATTCTCCCACCTGCTTCCACTTGGTGCCCCCGTGACTCAGGATTTGATTCTGATTGGCCCAAGGCAGGGTTTCTCAACCTTGGCGCCGTTGACATCTGGAACATTCTGTGTTGTGGGAGCTGTCTTGGGTACTGTAAGATATTTAGCAGCATCCCTGGCCTCTACCTATTAGATACCAATAGCAACCACCCCACACACATACACACATGCATGATAACTATTACAACCCAAAATGTCTCCTAATGTTCCCTGGAGGGAAAAATTACCACTGGATAAGAACTGCTTGCTTGAGACAATCATGGTGACCCCATTCCTTTTACCTGTGATGGTTTACACCTGGATATGTGATGGGTGGCCACCCACCAAGTCTGCCGGGAAGTTTCTGAGAAGGTTTTCCTCTATCTCTGGAAATAATAGGAGAATGAGAGGATCTTTTTTTCCCCCGCTCTTGGGTGTGGTCATGTCTTCATGTGATGGTTAGAGCAATGGCAGCCACATTGGGTCCATGATGTGAGCCAGCCTGGGAATGGAACCAGTCCTTAGAGGACAGTAGAGCAAGTGGTAGAGAACTTGGATCCTTGTTTCAGGACTTTTTGAACATGTGGGATGATAAATCTCCTGGTTCCTTCAACCCCTTTTAGCCAACATTTTCTACTTCTTTTAAACCAAGCACACTCCTCACTGATAAGTCATAAATCCTCCTTACCCCACATTATCAACTTCCTCAGAGAGTCCTCTCCTATTCCGCAAATGAAATTAGGTCCCCCTTATTTTCTGAACTTTTCTTCAGTGACATTCATCCCAATGTGTGTTAACATTTTGTGTGTCTACTGGGGCTTGTTTTCCTCCACTAGACTGTGAGCTCCATGAGGACAAAGCTTGTATTATCTTTTCTTTTACTGTACCCAGAGACTAACCCAGTGCCGGGCACATAGTAGGCCCTCAATAAATGTTGAATTAATGAAGGAACGAAGTAAATGGGGAAATGGATGGGTGGATGGATAGATGGATGGACAGACGGACGGACGGACGGACGGACGGATGGATGGATGGATGGGGACGTGAAAGGGTGTGTGTTTCCAGCTCTGTGTGTGCACTTTGGTGGCCAGCTCTCAGACCTCTAAACTCCAGAGCTGCACCTAAAGCATCATAAGAAGGGAGAGCCTTTCATTTCATTTAGTGCTGAGAGGAGAGAACACATAAAAATTGCATCATGCAAATGCTTCACAAGGCAGCAACTTTGTCTCCTTCCTTGAACCCCACATCAGGGTTATTTGAGACGTGGTGACAGAGTCCACGGCCCACAGCAGCGTGCCAGACATTAGCAGGATAGAGTCGAGAAAAACAGCACAATCAAGCCTGGAATCCCCGTGGCAGGTGGGGCCCTGGGAAAGATGTTTGGCTTTGTTTAAATGAAATCTGATGAAATGTGGAGCACCATTGTATCAGTGGCAGATGGGGATGCTCCGACCAAATGAAACCTCTACCCGGACGGTGAAGGTCACAGCACGTGTGACCTTGGGCAAGTCATTTCCTCTTTCTGAGCCTCTGTTTCTTTGCCTGGATGATGGGGTGATGATGCTGCCTTGCACACAGCAGGGCTGTCTGTCGCATGGCTTCCGTGACCTATCACCAACAGAGCCCCTGGACCCCGAGCAATGCCCAGTCATCATACTGGGTTCCTTTTCTTGACCCTGAGTGGGATATCTGGGAGGGCTGCCTGGAAGAGGTGCACTGCACATGCTCAATTCTCTAGGAACAAGCCCTCAGGCGAGTCCTCGGGGCCTGGGGTCGAAATCCTTCCTGAGACACCCAGGAAGACAGGACGGGACTGCCCATGCCGGGAACATTGTCTCATTTGTGTGTTCCCCCTTCTAAAACTCCCTTGTCATGGAAATGCGTCTCTGGGTCTCCTTAAAAAATGGTTTGGTCGGAACATAATTCACATGGCAATTTAAAATGTATAATTCAGTAGTTTTTAGTGCAGTCACAGGGTTGTGCAGCCATCACCACGACCTAATTTGAGGACATCTTGACCACCCCAAAAAGAAGCCCTGTGCCCGTTAACAGTCGCTCCCCAATCCCACGTTCCCCCAGCCCCTGGCAACCACCAGCCCACTTCCCGTCTCCGGAGATTTGCCTTTTCTGGACATTTCCTATCAATGGAATCATACACTCTGTGGCCTTTCGTGTCTGGCTTCTCTGACTCAGCTTCGTGTTTTCACATCTCGTCCGTGTTGTAGCAGGTGTCAGCACTCCCTCCCTCTTCGTGGTGCAATCCTGTCCCATCGTACGGATAGACCACATTGTGTTCGCTCTTCGTCGGCCGACGGGCATTTGGATTGTTTCCACTTTCCGGCTATTATGAGCGATGCTGTCGTGAACATTCATGGACAAGGTTTTGTGTGGGTAGACAATTTTGTGTGGCTATCTTGGGTAGCTACCCAGGAGTGGGTCAGAGGGCGACTCTGTTTAGCATTTTGGGAAACTGCTCTCTCAGTCTCCCTCTTCCCCCCGGAGATTGTCTAGTGGAATTCAGACCAGAGCTGTCCTCAGGGATCAGGCTTTTCACCTCATAGCTGGGGGCTCCAGGGTCTCTTCCTCTACTCGGAGATTCAAGGGATGACCAGCTTTACGGGAAGATGCTGTGGATGCAGATCCTGCCCCTGCCACTTCCAGGCTGTGTGATCTCAGGTAGGCGGCCAAACCTCTCTGAACCTGCAAAATGAGGAGAAATGTCATTCCTGGCTGGAAAGATAATCATGGGAATGTGTGAGAGACTTATTCGTAAAGGCTGAGGGCAGCTGCAGAGATGTGATGTATTCTTCCAACATGTGTTTATCAAGCACCTGCCATTTGCCAGGTGCTATGGGGATGGAGTTGTGACCAAGGCAGACGAGGCCCAGGCCCTGTGAGCCTGTATAGTCTGATCTCTTCAGTCGCAAGTTGTGGCCCACTGCTCTGCAGTCTTGAGCAGACCGTGCTTCTTTCTCAGGCCTCAGTTTACCATCTGTAAAATGAGTCAGCAGGATCCATCCAGGTACAGGTGGATCTCTGCTTCAGTAAGACGGGCACGAATGTGCGACACGATACGGACTTTCCAAGCTCCAGGCGGCATCTTCGGGGGACGTGGAGAGTGGACTCGTGCTAGTTGCTCGGAACAGCCAAAGGGCGTCTGTCTAGGAGGGGCACGTGCACCGGAACGAGCTGCCTTCCCCCTCACCTCCACGCCGCGGGGACTTCATGACCACCATCGTCCCCGTGCCGCTCCCAGCCTAATTGGCATGATTCCATTACGTCTGCTGGTCCTTTCCCATAACGGAACCCAGCCTCGTGGTCCAGACCTGGCTGCCGGGCCACGGCTGAGAACGGGGCCCCCCAGGAGTGCGTGTTCCTCACGAAGAACAAAGATGTAGGCAGCAGCCTAAAATAGACACGGAAAAACAGTGTTTTTTGTTTTCTCTCTAGAAGGATGTCTGAGAGATCCGCCGCAGGGGACCCAGAATGTCCAGATTGAAAACACGGTTATTATAAGACAGCCAGGAGGGAGCCGGGGGGCCGCACGCGGAGGTGGGAGACACAGCCCTCTCACCCCTGTATACGCTCCACACTGGGGTTTGGCCCCAAGAGAACCCTGAGCCAGACTCGATATCAAGGGTGATTCTCATTCCCCCTCCCCATCTTACTGCTAACTCTGATCGTGTCTCTCTTCGTGCTCCAGAATCTTCTGTGGCTCCCCATTATCCTCAGAAATTGAAGCGATTTATCAAGATACTCAAGGCCCTTCAAGGTTCTGGTCCCAAATGACTTTGCTGGCTTCTTCCCACGCCAGACTACTTATTGGCCATCCTTCTGGTTGCCCTACATTCTCACACCTCTGAGCTTTGGTTTACCCAGTGCCTTCACCTGGGACGCCTGGATGAGTCCAGAAACTCAGTTCTTCTGATGGAAGCAAAATGATTGACGTGCTGTCTACTCCTTCCATCCCAAACCAAAGACCCTTAGAGAGCTCCGACTGGAGGCCCGGGTTGTAAGCGCGGAGTGACAGAGGTGTCTGCGGCCACATAAATGAACGATGAGGGCCAAGTGGGGCCCCTGGCAGACCAGAGTGCTCACGCCTTGTCCAAAGGGGTGACCTCCACTCAGCCCCAGCCAGTTGGCGTTACAAACGCACGAATGTGCACCTTGATCCTCCGGGTTTTCAAGAGAAGTTGAAAAGTGGGATTTAAAAACGAAACCTCCCACATTCTATAAATGTCAGCGACTAATTCAACTTTTTTAAAACACCATTCAGACAAAACGAAACCTATCTGTGGACCATATTCAATCTGTAAGTCACTAACTTTCCACTTCCCTCTCCTTACCATAAACAGAGGGAACCAAGTCATAATTTGTGTTAGATTGTGTGTATATTTGGCCTTCTCCCTGGGGCCAGATTGGGTGCTTTCTCCTAGGGTGGACTTAATGGTATCTCTCTGAGATTTGTGCAGAGACTTAAAGGGGGTAAGGCAGTCAGGCTGTGGCTATCTGAGGGCAGAATGGTTCAGGAGGTGGGACAAGTGCAAAAGCCCTGAGGCAGGAAGTGCCTGGTATGTTCAAGGAACAGCAGCAAAGGTAGTGAGCTAGAGAGGAGTAAGGGGGGCGGAGAGTGGAAGGAGATAGAGAGAGAGAACCAAACCCAGCTCTATGTAGGGCCCTTAGGACCCTGAATGTAATTCAGAAGGATGGATGGATGGATGGATGGATGGATGGATGGATGGATGGACTCCAAACTGCTTTCACTGGAATATTCATACCAGTGTCGGGGGGGGGCCGATGGGTCATACGTTCTCAAGTCTTCAGAAGGACCCTGGAAGATGGATATGTGGTCAACACCCCAAGTTGCCGTCAGTCTTTAGCTGTTGTAATTGTGCTTGGTTAGAAGGCTCAGATGGAGAGGGGGCTTTGTCAGGGTGGGTGTGTATGAGAGAGAAAAACCAAGGCAAAAAGAGGTGGCACTCAGCAAAATAACCCTCAGTCAGGTACCCTCATCCCAAGCCAGCCAGGGACGCTGGGCCTCCATGGGCTGGCTCTGAGCTCACACGCATGCCTACAAGACCTCCTTCGCACCAGTCCCCACGACCCCCCCCAGCAACCCCTGGTGACCCCGCTGCTGATGGCGTGTGGCGGGCCTGCTACTGTCCTTGGCCACACTCGGCCGTGAGACTGTTTTCTGCTTCGATTCAGGCGCTGGCATCCCAGCTGCTGGCAAGCGGGGCGGGTGGGTTGCCATGGCAACCCTCAAGCATGGATTCCCAGAGATGCTCCCTGCATCCTCCAAGCCTGCCACTGCTGACTGCTGGGGGAGAGCGTGACTCACCGTTAAATATATCGCGGCCGTCCCGAATTGGCTGCTCAGCCCCAGCAGCCGGATGTGGGGACAGGCAGCATCTGGGGGTGTGCGGGGTGAGGAGGCTGAGAGGTACGACCTTCTGTGTATCTTTGGAGCTTTCAGCTCTCATCAGTATCAGCTGGTGCCTTCACCAAACCCCCTCCTCAGGTCTCCTGCCTTTTCCCAGTCAGTCTGGGTTTCAGTCCCAGCTCCGTCACTTGCTAACTGTGTGACCTTGAGCAAGAACATTCAGTTCTCTGGGCCTCAGAGTCCTCATCTGTAGAATGGGGTGATGTGAGTGCTGACTGTCAACAAACGCAGAGCGTCTCAGGGGCATCTGGGTAGCTCAGCCGGTTAAGCATCCGACTCTGGATCTCGGTTCAGGGTTTGAGCTCAGAGTCGTGAGTTCCAGCCCCGCGTTGGGCTCTGCACTGGATGTGAAGCCTACTTTAAAAAAAGAAAGAAAAAGAAATGCAGAGGGTCTGAGATTTTACTTTGTTTATAAGCTAACAGGTGAGCCTGCCGGTTTCATAAGTGCTGGCAGAAAACACGAGACTCTTGGGTCAGAGACAAAGGCCTTTATTACTCACAGTCCAGCAGGTGGAATGAGTTCATGTTCACATCAGTTCTCTTTGCCCCTAAGTTCCACGGGAGCATTGCAAAGCACCCCACATAGATCCCACACCACCTGCGTTTGCCACAACTGGGGATCCTAAAGCTTAGGAAATCCCCAGTCTTATAAGGGGGGCTCCTGGCAGACCTGCCCAGCCTTTGCCCTGGAGAGAGATGTTCTTTATTATACTGGTTAGGAAACAACTCTGCCCTCTGCCCTCTACCCCAGAGGGAGATACAGTTTTTCTCTTCCAAGGCTGTTTGCTATACGACAATCTTGAGAAGATAGTCCAGGGCAAAGCTCTCTGTGTCTCTTGCTCAGAAAACATGCAGACTTTAAGAGGCCCGTGGAGAATTGTCTCCCAACATCTCTGTGTAGGGCTGGTGGGGGGGGAACAAAAGAGTCCATACGTATAAAATGCTTTACACAGCCTGGCATAGAATCAGAACTTTAATAAGTGTTAGCCGTTATCATTATGATTCTCAGCATTTATCCTGCTCGTGGTATAACCTCTTCCTGACTAGTAGGAAGTCAGAGGTCTTCTGCTCTGTGATTTCCCCAGCTAGTGACAAGACAATCACAGTTTCTATCCCTTCCGAGCAGTACATAACCACTTATCTCCTAGGTTCCGCGATGCCTTAAAAACCCCCAGCGTTCACTTCCGTCTCCTCCCTCTGACTTCCCTGGATTCTCGTTTTTAAACCGCTTTATTGAGGACTGATTTATATACCATGAAATTCATTCATTTTAAGGGTATAATTCAGTATATTCTTTAGCAAACCCACAGAGTTGTGCAGCCATCGCTATAATTCAATCTCAGAACATTTCCAAAAGACACCCTATGCCTACGTGCATTCCCTCCCCGTTCCCACGCCCCAGGCCACCACCGATCTGTGTTCTGTCTCTATGGATTTGCCGCTTCTGGGCATTTCGTGGAAATGGAATCCTACAATATATGGCACTTTGGGTCTGGCTTCTTTCACTCTGCGTCGTGTTTTGGAGACTTGTCCATTACGTAGCACTTGGCAGTATTTCCTTCCTTTTTAGTGCTGAGTAGTCTTACATTCGGATGGACCACGGTTTGTATCCAGTCACCTTCGCTTCACTGTCTTTTCCAGCATACTGTTGATGGAAGCTTTTGGGGGCTCTGTCCGTTAGGGAGCAGGCACTGACTGCTAGCCCTCAGATCCCTGCCTTGGTGCTTCCTGGGCATTGTCCCGTTGTCATGGTCCTTTTAGGAGTTCTAGCTAACTTAAGAGAGAGGGACAGTTTGGCAGACCGAGTTTTGGAGCCTTTTTGAATCACATGACAAACCCACTTCCATGGAGCCAGGCCAAGCCCCAGAAAAAGAGGCATGCACAGCGATTTTATAGGCTGCCTTCCTCCACCTCTTCCCAGTTTTATCTCCATGGCAGCCCCACACAATCATTAAAAGAGCAGAAGGAAAGGTTTCTGGTGCTTTCCTATACAGTGGCCTTATTTCCTTTGATATTCCAAATAGAATGGTAACTACCAGGTAATTCCGTGAAAAATATCTAAAATCCTGAATTAAGGGAAATCTGCCTTTGTCACCCTAACCCCCGACCACAGAGCATCCAGGGGTGTGTTTGGTTGACCGAGGATTCTATCTGCAATAGGGAAGAGCCCAAGACTATTCTTAGCTATTCCAACCGATGAGATGAAGTTTTCCGACCTGATTTGCTAGCCTTCCTTCCTCCATCTGGATTCGGGGGTGCTGCGAGACCCAGGAATTCCTTCTAATTTGGGAAGGTGTTCTGGTTACCTATTGGGGTGTAACATACAGCCACCCCCAAAATTTAGGGGCTTGGAACAGAATCAGTCATTTATTATGGGTCTGCAGCAGGTGCAGGGCTGTGTGGGGCCGGTTCATTTCTGCCCCACACGTGGTGTCCGCGGGGGTGGCTTACCTGGGCTTGCCCACATGACATGGGGTTGTTCCTGGCTGGCGTCTTCTCTCCATCGAGTAGCTTGAGCTTCCCCACAGCAGGGCGACTGGGTTCCAAGAGTGATCAGACCAAAAAACAGGAAGGGAAAGATGCCAGTTTCTCAAGGTTTGGGTTCCATGTCATTTCTGCCACAGTCCGCTGAATAAGCAATTGCAGAGCCCAAA
Source organism: Felis catus (assembly GCF_018350175.1). Taxonomy (NCBI): domain Eukaryota; kingdom Metazoa; phylum Chordata; class Mammalia; order Carnivora; family Felidae; genus Felis; species Felis catus. The sequence continues at coordinate 12,260,109 of NC_058370.1, forward strand.
TTCAAGAGGAAGGGGCATAACCCTTGCCTTCTGATAGAGGAGTGGCAGGCAAAGTGGGGGTGATGTTTGAAGACCCACGTGGCTGGAAAGTGATGTCAGTAGGTCGGGAGGTTTGGGAGGAAAATGCTCCACAGGACTGTTAAACCATACGGGCCCGTCTCAGAATAAGACATTCCTTACCACTTCATGTTGGCCAAAGTTGGTTTGGGCCAAATTCCATTTTGCCTTATGGGGCAAGCCTGAAGCGAGTCCCCACCCTGTCTGTTCTATGCCCCCAGGGCAGTGCCCCTACCCCACCCCACCCCCACCCCCAAGGGACTGTGTCCTTGAAAATCCAGGCTTTCTTGCCCAGCCTGAGAACTAGAAAGACCCACAGCTGATTTGGCGGAGACAAAGCACCTGTTGCTGCTCTAGGCCCCTAGCACCTGCTTTAATAGAATCCAAAGAAGGCTTCCCAAACACAATTTCCCTCACCTTTCACCAAAGCTTTTAGGAGAAAATGGCCAGAGCTCTCTGGATACCTTCTAGGAACACACAGTGAGTCATAACCCCAGCCCAAACCCAGTGCTGCATGACTGACTGGCTTTGTTGTTTGGACGACCTAGAATTTTTTTTTTTTCAGGCCCTGGTCAGCAGGCCTGTGCTCATCTGCATGGGCTGTCTCAACAGCAGATTGCCAGGGCCAGGGTCCTTTATGGACCTTTTCTAGGATTCAGGGTGAGAAGACCAGGGTTTGAGTGCTGACTTCTCTTCGTGGCTATAGGACAGCCCGCAAAGCATTTCACTTCCCTCAGCCTTGGTTTCCTTTTTCTCTCAGGCAGGGATACTATTCAAAGATATCTTGAGGATTGAGCAGACAGTATAGCCAAAGCAGTCCAGAGTGCCTCACCCCATAATAGCTGCTCAGTTAATGCTAACTATCATGAATGATTATTTTCTGCATAATAATGAGGTTTTTGGAAATGGGGGCCACCCCAAGGGAAGCCAACTTTACATAAGATCTCATTTGCTATTTTCAAAGAAATAATCCCTGGGTCCTCTTTGGTCCCTCGTAAACCACACATTTGGAACTAGATGTCACTGTACACATTTTACCTTGAGCTCCAGAAAGTTCTCACTGTGTTTGTTTGACTACCTTGAGGAAACAGAGTGTGTTTTGTCTCCAATCAGAAAAACGTACTCACTGGGTGCTGTCACTGTGGTCTCAGACATGTGGCCAGCAGGTAAACTGCCCAGCCTCAGTGGGAAGGCTCAGTCAGAGCCCAGTGAAGTTCATCTGGAGACCTAGAATTCTCACGTTTGTCCTTCCAACAAATCCTTGTTATCTACTGTATACCGGCCCCTTGCCGGGCCCTGAGGTTCCAGCAGTCAAGAAAAGGACCAAGACCCCACAGTTTATTCCAGAAGGGAGAGACGAACAATAAGCAATAAGATATGATTAAATATATCTATCCAAAGATGTAATATGTCAGAAGTAAGGGCGCAAGCATTAACTGGGGTGGGAGCCGTTTGAAATACAGAGGTCAGGGAAAGCCTTTCTGGGGATGTGACACTTGAGCAGAAACATAAAAGAGGTTAAAGAAAGGAGACCAACGTCCACGTGGGTGAGGGAGTAGCAAGTGCAAAGGCCCTGAGACAGGAGAGTGCTGGGTACGTTTCAGGGGCAGCCAGAAGGCCGGGGTGGCTAGGATGCAGTGAGAGAAAGGAGTGGCAAGAGGTGGGGCAGAGGTAAGGAGTGGCCAGGCCATACAGGGCCTTGCGGGCCATTGTTAGAACTTCGGCTTTTGCTCTGAGTGCATTGGAAGACATGGGGGTGTTTTGAACAAAGAAGAATTATGAGATGTGGGTTAGGTTCTCGCAGGACCCCAAAACACGAAAGCGCAAAACGGAGTGTGTTTTTACCGTGGGGGACAGAAGGAAGACAGGAGGTGACTGCATTCCTCCAGGAAGAGAAGGATGGTGACCTGGCCCAGGGGCCGTCCGAGGTGAGAGGTGGGCACGTATCTGTCAGATACCTTCTGGAGGCGGATCTGGCAGAGCTTGCTGAGCCTGTAGATATTCTATGATGCCCTGTTGGTGGCTCCACAGGAGTCCCTCATTACCAGGCTCAGCAGGACAGGTGGCTGGACCCATCTGGCCTCTGCGCACCTGGCGAGAAGGGGCCTCGCACATCCATGCCCTGGGACCCAGGCACCGAGCTAGACCTCCCCTGGTTTCCTCCAGGTAGTGTCTCAGAGAGAGCTCTGGACTGGAAAACCTAACCATGTGTGACATTCCCCAGCTGTGTGACCTGAGACGAGTCCCTTCCCCCTCTGAATCTCAGCTTTCCTGTCTGTACCATGGGAGCTATGAAGCCAGCCCGGCTACCTCCTAGAGGAGTCGTGACAATCCAGTGAGATGCAGGTCGGACGTGAGCTTCGGAGGCAGCAAAGGACGACACTCACGAACGGGTCAAAGTCTTAGATATCCTTAGTAGGGCGGTTTGAGCATTTCAGGAAACTCTGACCTTGGCTCAGGTCAGGCCACAGCCATGGCTAAATCAGCATCCTTCACTTTGACGTAGTGGCTAAAAGGCCCTGGATTTGGACAGAACTGAGGAGAGCTTCTAGCTCCATACTGTGAGGGGCTGTTTCCAGAAGAGGCAGCTAAGAAACAACAGGTAGTCCCCCCAGTTTATAGCAGGACCGGCCTTCAAAGCTGGGGATTCGCTTGTGCCCACATTTATTTATCAGGAGCCACATTCCCAGTGGCAGGGCTGGCCCTGCTTCTGGTCATTGTCCCCCAGGGGCAGCTAAATGTGGAACTGTGGATTTACTGTTCCTGTCCTCCAAGCCTCCCCGGTCTCTCCCTGAAGAGAACTGGGACAGGGTCCCCTCGGGCCAACAGAAGCCTGGGAGACTTCTAAGACTTCTATTTTTTGAGACTCCCAGAATATTAATTTATCTAAAAACAAAACAAAAAAAAAAAGAAGAAGACATCCCTAAAGTTACGGTTCACTTAAAATATTCAATTGACCAAACTCGTGCTTTTGACCCATGTGCATGAAATTACCATGCAACATAGAAGTGTGAGGCTCACAAGATAACCGCAGGATTTGTTTTCTTTATCTATACATTTATATCTGAAATTCACGGTGTTTTCTCCGAGTGAGCCGGTGACAGAATGTAAGGGTGACGTGGCTCAATGAACCTAGCCTTTGCTCATCCCCTCTCTGTCTCTGTTTGTGTGCGTAACCCATTTAGAGATAAGGTCAAAATCCTAAAAATGTTGGAATGCCAGTTCTGTGGATAGGTAATATATTTTCTCAGTATAAAAGTCAAAGTGTTCAAAAGGGCACACGGTGAAAAGTCCTTCCCTCTGCCCCTATCCCCAATCCCGCTGCCCACCCCCCAACCAGAGGCATATTTCTTCTGATCCGTTCCAGAAATAGTGTATCCATATATAAGTAAATCCAAATCCATATGTGTACCTTCTTTTTTCTTTGCTTTATTGAAATGGGAGCTGGTTGTACATGATGTTCTCATCTTGCTTTGTTTGTTGCTAATAGGAATTGTTTCCTATATATGCATATTGGGCCACCTCATTCTTTTATAGCTGCATCGTATTTCATTGTGTGGATGGCCCACTGTTGATTTAACTTTTCCCCTGTTGATGGACACTGAGGTTGTTTCCAAACTTTCTGATCTAATAAGCTATGGTGCAGTGAGTAATCTTAAGTCTCTATCATGAAAATTCTTGTTTAAGCCCTTTAGGGGTTGTGAGGTCTGGGAAGAATGGCCTCTCCTTTGCACACTCCCAACTCTTTCCTGGAAACTGGGGTTTGAGGATAACGTCACAAAATGGGGGAAGAACGTTCCCGACAGAGGGGACTTCAGTGCAAAGGCCCTGGGGCAGAAATGAGCTCAACACAGTAGGAGAACACCGAGAAAGCCATTGTGGCTGGAGCATGTGAGGGGGTGAGTAGCACAAGATGAGGTTAAAGAGGCCGTGGGGGGCGGAGGGGCATGAGTGGGCCATGGTGAGGTGGGATTAAGTGAGTAAATGAAGCCACATCTATGACAACCGAAATGACATTATGTTGCAAGAGACAGACATGGCCCTCTCCTGACCTCTGGTTCCTGGAGAGACTGGTGGTCCCTCCCCTCTTAGAGCATTCCCCAAGGTCACCCCCAGAAAGGAAAGAGCCCAGTGCCTTGCCACAGCTCTGCAGATTTGCCTCTGGCCCATCCCAGTGCCCACACTGGCCTGGGCCAAGCACATTTTAGGAAGGATGGGAACCTGGGGGGGGGACTGCAGTAGGGCTGGGCATATACACCCCTCTAGCCACCCTACAACACTCTTTGTTCCATCATTTGGTGGTCAGCCCCTGTCTGTCTTAGCTCAAAGGTCCCCTTCTCAGGCCCGTCTTCACCCTTACCCACCTGCCCACCCCGCCAAGAAGCCTGGTCTGAGGCCAAAGCCGGTCTGCCCCGAGGGAACTCAGTTTTGCCCCTGGTAAGATGTGGGCAGCCCCCTTCACTGCTCGTAGGGGTGAAGGTGGTGAAGGGGCTCATGGGGCGAACAGCACCTGCCTTTTGGGGCTGCAGCAAAACGTAACAGGTAAAGCACACCACGCGTCCTGAACAAGGCCTGGCACAGAGAGCTCAGGAGGGTTAGCCGCCTGCTTTTCCACGGGTGCCAATCCCTGCTCTGTCCTTTTAGTCGGTAGCTCAGGAAGAGGGTGTTGCCAGCCGGGTCCAGCCCTGTGCCCCCAAGTGGTTTCTTTTTTAATGTTTATTTTTGGGAGAGCGCAAGTGGGGGAGGGGCGGGGGGGGCGGACTGTGCTGACCCTGTGGAGTCTGCCTGGGAGTCTCTCTCTCCCTCCCTCTCCGCCCCTCCCCTGTTCTCGCTTGTGTTCTCTCTCTCTCTCTCTCTCTCTCTCTCTCTCTCTCTCTCTCTCAAAACGAACTGTAGAGAATGGATGGTAGGGGTGGGGGAGGACGCAGGGACACCAGTGAGGAGGCAGGTGGAATAGTCCTCGTGGGACATGTCAGTGGCCTGGACCAGGTGACGGTGGGGTGAGAAGTGGTCAGACTCTGGGTCTGTTTTGAGGGTGGAGCCCACACAGAGAACAGTCGAGGAGGCCTCTTGGGTTTGTGGCCCAAGGATCCGGGAGGAGGGAGCTGCCGTTTGCCAAAGCAGGAAGAACCCAGCGAGGAGCAGTTGGTAGGTTATCAAGAACTTCACTGACCCTGTTTTCAGTTTTCGTTTTTGTTTTGAGTAGGCTCACACCCAATGTGGGGCTCGAACTCATGACCCCAGAATCAAGAGTCGCCTGCTCTACCGACTGAGCCAGCCCAGGCACCCCCTCCACTCGACCTCGTTAAGTTTGACAAGCCCGTGGGACATCCAGGTGTCCAAACACATCTCCTCCTCCCCAGCCAGGCCCCACCAGCCCAGACGGTGGGTGGAGGGGAGCCCGCCCTGTGGCAGTGATTAATTCCATGACCCATTTTCGTCTGCCTCCGGCTATCTGGGTCACCCGGACTGCGAGACCTCACCCCTCGGAGCCCATCCTACCCCAGCCGTCTTTTTCAGCTCTGGGAACCCCGCTGCCCTGAGAACGCTGAAAGAGGGAATCCAGAACACTCCTCTTCCTCTGGCCCCTCTCTGAACCCTGAATTTCTCTGCCTCTTTGCCTTTGCTCTTACTGTGCCCTGTGCCTGGGATTCCCCTTCCCCTCTGCCGCTCTCACATATCCAAATTCTTTCCATCCTTTTATGCGAGCCTGGAAGCCTCCAAGAAACCTTCCGGGGTATCCACTAGCATAACAGGAACCGCATTTTGAATGCCTACTATGTGCCAAGCTCTGTAGAAAGTAACTTAACTTTCTGATCTCATCTAATCTTTGTGGGTAGGGATTATCACCTCTGGTTTACTGGTAAGAAGTTAGAGATGACAGGCGAAATCACTACTTCGAGGCCATTTGGGAGAAGTGGCAAACCCAACACTCTGTCATGTTCTATAAGGCAACTTAGGTACTTATCCTGCATAAGGGCCTTTGGGCTCCTCAAGAGCATAGATTGAATTTATTTAGTTTCTGCATCTCCAGAATCTAGCACCGGTTCTCCATAAATGCCTCCTGGATGGATGGATGGATGGATGGATGGATGGATGGATGGATGGATGAAGTAGAAAAAGAAATAAGAGAGGTGTGAGAGAGAATTTCCATCTGAGAAAGCTGTTCTTGCACATTAAGTCATCAGGCTCCCCTCTCACCTTGGGAAGCATGTAGTTAGACACCATCTCTTTTCAGAGAAGACAGGGAAGGGAACCCATCGTTTACTGAGCATGTATTATGCACCAGACACTTTCCTAAGAACTTTATGTGCATTAATTCAATCAGTCCTCACAAAAGCCCTATGAAAAGAGTACCGTTTATCCCATTTCTTAGCTGAGAACACTAAGGCTCAACCAAATCAAGCCACCTGCCACAGAAGTTAGAACCCCATGGATGATCATAACACAGCCTGTTGGTGGGAGGTGCCCTGGCAGCGACAGAAGCCCTGGGGAAGGGGGTCCTCCCACCCTAGGGCATTTGCTCTTACCGGTCTCTGCCTGGGGTTCTCTGCCTCAGGTGCTTCTCATAAGCAGCCCCTTCACCCAGTTAGCTCTTAGCTCAAGCATCTCGTCTCAGAAAGGCCATTATTGGCCACCCCACTTAGTATGACTCCCGGGCATTTTCAGAATCACTTAGGATACAGATTGGCTGTTGCGACAGAGACTCGAGTAGCAGTGACTTGAACAATATCAGAGTTCTTTCTCAGTAAAGAGACGTCACCGGTTCTGGAAATGCGGCGTCTGCATCTGAGGCTGGTGTGGCCCCAGCGAGGTAGGAGAGCACAGCGGTGAACAGCATGGGCCCTGAATCTGTCTCCTACGACTTCAGACCCTACCACTGCTGCTCTCAGCAGAGACCGAATGGACCTAGCACGCGGATCTCAGTCTCTCCGAGCCTCTGTTTCCCCCGTCTGAAACCAAGGTTGTGACCACACGCTTATCTTGTAAGGGTCCCAGGCACGAATCCCTGCAAAGCGTGTGGAACAGGGTCAGCAAACCTGGGCCCACAAGCCAAACCGAGCCCACGCCCTGTTTTTGTGTTAAGCTAACCGTGGCTTTTACATTCCCAAGGCACTGAGAAGTATCAAAAGAAGAGTTCCATTCACGACCAGTGAAAATGATACGAAATTGAAATTTCAGCGTCCGTCCCTAAAGGTGCCTCGGAATGCAGCCATGCCAGTTTGTTTCGGGTTGTCTCTGGCTGCCTTTGTGCTGCCGTGCAAAGTGCAGTCGTCGTGACAGGCACGTGGCCCGCGGCCTGAGATACTCATCACCTGACCCTTTACAGGAAAAGTGTGCTGACCCCTGGGCTAGAGAGCATTGCCCATACACAGCAAGCCTCAGTGTGCTATAGCTCTTTGTTTTTTTTAAATTTTTTTTAACGTTTATTTATTTTTGAGACAGAGAGAGACAGAGCATGAATGGGGGAGGGGCAGAGAGAGAGAGGGAGACACAGAATCAGAAACAGGCTCCAGGCTCTGAGCCATCAGCCCAGAGCCCGACGCGGGGCTCGAACTCACGGACCGCAAGATCGTGACCTGGCTGAAGTCGGACGCTTAACCGACTGAGCCACCCAGGCGCCCTTTGTATTCAGGTCCTTGGGAAGCAGCTGTGGGGTGGGGACCACACTGCGTGTATTAAGCCAGCCGGCCACCCCCTGGGGGAGCCGCATCTATTTGTCATCTCCACAACACTTCGAGTTAGGTGTGACTGTCCCCATTTTATAGATGAAGAAACTGAGGCTCAGAGAGGTGACGGCACTTGCCAAAGGGCACCCAGCTGGTTATAAGGCGCAAAGCTGAGGTTTGAGCCTGCAGTCTTTTGGTTCCACTGACTAGCCCCCCTCCCCTCCCCTCCCCTCCCCTCCCCTCCCCTCCCCTCCCCTCCCCTCCCCTCCGTCTCCATACACCCCCCTCACACCCTACTGCCTGAGCTGGCTCTGGGAAAACGTCAGCACCTGGGTCTCTCCAAGGCTGTGTCATGGAGTCCCCTTGAAGAGTTTGTCTAAAATGCAGATTTCTGGGCCCTACCGCAGTCTCCTGAATCAGTCTCTCTGGGGAGAACCAGGAATCTACATTGCCAGCAAACTGATTTCAGTATCAGAGAGGTGCTCAGGAGAGGAAGAAGTCGCCATGGGCCGTAGCTGTCAGAGAGGGCCTCCGCAGGAAGGGTGGGCTGAGGAGAAGTTGGACCAGTTAGGGGAAAGGAAAGGGCATTCCAGACAGAGACCTGCCTGAGAAAAGGTGGGAAGGCAGGAGTGAGGCCAGTATGTGCAGTGAGGTATCGTACCCAGGGGCCGGCTATACACAAACCAGCCAGATTTCCAGGGGAGGGGTGACAGGTTCTCCTGTGAGCCCTGGTGCTCCCAAGACATAAGGCAGCTCTTCCATTCAGCGCCCAGAGCCTTCTCTTCCTCTGGGTTCTTAGAATAAACTGGAAGCTCCCCCTTCCCCCCACTCTGGCCTTCAAAGCCCTGCATGATCTGGCTCCTGCCTGCCTCTCCGTCATCATCTCTGAGCCCCCTTTCCCTTGCTTCTTCCACACTGGCCTTCTTTCTGGCCCTTAAACACACCTTGTTCCTGCCTCAGGGCCTTTGCACTTGCTGTTCCGGCTATCTTACTCTATGCTCATCCTCAGACCTCAGCTTAGCAGGTGTCCTCAGGGGGCCCTTTCCTGACCAGCTGCCTACCTCCCACAGACACTTGTCCCCATCACCCATCAACTCCCTCTCTGCTGTTTGTCCATGTGTGTGTTTGTTGACTCCTTAGGACAGTGACTGCTGCCTCATTCCCGTTCTGCCCCCGGAGCCCAGCAGAGTGCCTGGCACACAGAAAGTACTCAGTATACGGTGACTGAATGAACATAAAATATAAAACATGCCCGAGCCAGAGAAGGGCCGAGCCAAGCTTCTGGGGTCCCCTCTTGGTTAAACACTCAGTGCCCAGCGGGGGGGGGGGGGGGGGGGGCTGCTGGTTAAGGGTTCGGCATGATGACTTTGTGGCATGAACATAGGCAAAGAGGGGTGCTGGAGAGAATTCTTAAAAGAGAAAACAAGACCATCGTTTTCCTTTTCCTTCCTCGACTCTCTGGAGGTGAGGACGCACTGCCACCTTCTAGAATTCTCCAGAGCATCCCCCTGCCTCCACAGACCCTGGAGCTAACAGCCACCCAGCTCCCCTCATTGAACAAGCCCTGGGCCAGCCTTCCACATGAATAGTCTCATCAAATCCTCAGAACTCAATGACTGACGAAGTATCACTTCTCCATTTCCCAGATGGGGAGACTGAGATTCAGGAAGCTGAAGGAATTTCTCCAGGGTCTGGGCTGGAAGCCAGACACTAGACCCCAGTTTGGAGCCAGAGTCTGTTTCCTCAGCCCCCGTGTTGTGCTGCTCACGGCACACTCCTCCATTTCACTGTACGTAACGTGCCGTCATTAGGAAGACCTTCCAAGATCGACCTCAGAGCCTCAGCCTATCACGGAGGGGGAGGGTTCAAAACCAGCTTCTGTTTCTGTTTCTGTTAGAAATGAGGGCTCATTTCTAACCAGAAGGGCATGGGAAGTGGCGAGCAGAGAGGTCACAAGAAACCTGAACCCCCGAGGAGGTCACTTCTCAAAACGCGACTTCAGAGAATGTGCTGGGGGTCACAGTGCCTGAGTTCAAATCCCAGCCCCCCGCACTTCTCTGTGTGACTTTGGTCAAGCTGGTGACTCTCTCTCTGTTTCTCTCTGCCTGTGTGCAAAAGAGGGGTCTTAACATCCAGGCACCTATGTCCAGGGCGCTTTGAAGTTTGAACCAGAGAAATCAAAGTGTGAGCTGGAGAGCTGGGGGCTAGCGGGGATCCCCGGGCGTGTGGGGAGAAAGCATGGTTTCTCCAGACCAGTTCCAGACTGCGGTAGAAAGGCTGGTGATTAGTCACCAAGTAGAAAGACAGTGAGATCCGACGGGACCTTCCCAGGAGCCGATGTGGCCCAGAAGCAGGACTTGATTTTTATGCGGACATCTTCACCTCAGTACCGCTGATGTTGGGGGCAGGAAAATTCTTTGCTGTGGGGCTGTCCTGTGCACTGTAGGGTGTTTAGCAGCCTCCCTGACCTCTGCCCTCTAGATGCCACTAGGCATCACTCACCCCCACCCCACTCCAAGCCCAGCGTGACAACCCTTCTCCAGGGGACACGCTGCCTGTGGCAGAAAGGAGAATGACGAGGGAAGTAACTTATACTAAACCAGTATGCAGTTCAGTATGCAAATGCCTGGTCACGACAGAGACACCAGAAGACCACGAAAGTGTCAGGTGCTTCCACTATACACAGAAGCACTGTGAGTGTGACAGTGACAGAAACAGAGCTACAGGTAGGTTGGCATCTCACACACCACAAGCAGCATTGCCGTCAGCCGGCCACGTGATTTTTCCGATGGGGTGACTAACTCTTGAGAAAGTTCGAACAGAAAAAAGTACAGTGCTTCTGCTTTACCTAGTGGTTGCATTTCTGGAAAATTCAGGGTATATTAAAACCTTGGCAGAAGATATTCGGTGTGGGGGCGCCTGGGTGGCTCGGTCGGTTAGGCGTCCGACTTCGGCTCAGGTGATGATCTCACGGTCCGTGAGTTCGGGCCCCGCGTCGGGCTCTGTGCTGACAGCTCGGAGCCAGGAGCCTGCTTCGGATTCTGTGTCTCCCTCTCTCTGGCCCTCCCCCCCGTTCATGCTCTGTCTCTCTCTGTCTCCAAAATAAACATTAAAAAAAAAAAAAGAAGATATTCGTTGTGTTTATATGTAAAGCGGAGTCAGAGTCTAGGTTCAGGAAGCCCTAAGCAGCACCGTCTTGGGTATTAAAGGTCACCTGACATGCCAGCCTCCACCCACTCAGTGCCTGAGGCGTCCTCTCCCATCCTCAGGACACCCTCATGGATTTCCAGAACCAGCGCTCGCTGAGCAGTACCGCCCCACTGCGAATCCCTGGATCCAACCCCCAGCTACCAGCCAGCCAGTCTCTGAGTAGAGGGCCGTGTTTGCTATCTGTCGTTCCGTCCGTTCTCAACCTAGCGGTTTATTTATTTACACTGCCTTAGAGTTTTTGCACGCTGTGAGGGGCTTGTCTTTGTGTCCAATTTGTGCACAGCCTTGGTAATTGCCCTTGGAGGTCAAGGAGGCAAAAACAGCACACGTTATCTCCTGACTGGTCCGAAGCAGCCTCGCTACTCGTCCCTGCTGGAGATGCCCATGGGAGTCAGCAGCTCCTGGCTGGATCCACTAAGGACTCTCAGCCACTCCAGACGAGCACTGTGGACATTAGCCAGCTCCCACTTGGGATCCGAGCCACACACAGGGAGCTCGTGGGGCCTGGAACCCCTGCCTGTTGTTTCCTAGATCTGGAACCGTAATGAGCTTTTTCTTTTTTTTATAAGATTTTTTTTTTCAACGTTTATTTATTTTTGGGACAGAGAGAGAAAGAGCATGAACGGGGGAGGGGCAGAGAGAGAGGGAGACACAGAATCGGAAACAGGCTCCAGGCTCTGAGCCATCAGCCCAGAGCCCGACGCGGGGCTCGAACTCACGGACCGCGAGATCGTGACCTGGCTGAAGTCGGACGCTTAACCGACTGCGGCGCCCCTTTAATGAGCTTTTTCTGCATGCCAGACTTTTAGTTGGAACAGGTTTTCTTATCCCAGCATGAGAACTGGGAAGAGAGGAGCACCTTGGTGTTTCAGTCAGTTAAGCATCTGACTTCAGCTCAGGTCATGATCTCACAGTTCGTGAGTTCGAGCCTCGCGTCGGGCTCTGGGCTGACAGCTCGGAGCCTGGAACCTGCTTCGGATGTGTCTCCCTCTCTGCCCCTCCCCCGCTCGCTCTCCTCCCTCTCTCCTTGCTCTCGCTCTCTCGCTCAAGATTTTTTTACCCTCGCCTGTATTTCTTCCTCTTTCCCTAACCGCTCCCCACCCCATCAGACATGTACATCCTGCCGCATGTGAAATAAAGTTCGTTATGTCTCGCCTTTTGGACTTGCGAGTTGGGGTTGTCACAATTGAAAGGGATTTTCAAGAGTAAATGAAGAACGTTGCTCCTAAACGACACCCTTGGGGCAAACCCCTGGGAGACGGGCACGTCCTGGGTGTTATTTCCCATCTTCCTCACCACCTGCAGGGTCTCCCCGTTCCCATGGTGCGGACGAGGAAGCAGGAGCTCAGAGAGGGCTTGTCCCGGCAGGGCTGGGATTTGTCCCAGATCCGCTGCCCCCAGCGCCCATTCTCGTGCCGCTCACCCTGCTGCAAAGTCACTTTCCTTCTCTCAGGGTGGAAATAGCTGTTTACCCTATTTTCTGTGAACAGGTTTCCAAAGAGGCCTCCAGAATGTGCGTGATCGAGCCAACAAATTCAAAAATACAGCACTTATTACGGAACTTAGTATTAACCAGCCACCCACCCGCCTGGCTCTAATTAAAGGCCTGTCTGTCTTCTGCTTTACAAATCATGGCTTTCAGGGGCCTGTAATTTAACCAGTTACAATCAAGGCCTGGCGAGTTGAGGGGGGGAGGACTGGTTGCCCCGCTCCCCGGCTTATTGAGGCTAGTGATAGAGAGGCCCCAGGGTGTACCCTCAGTACCTAAGGCCTTGGGTTCAAACCCTGGTTCATGCTCAGGGTCAGGACTAGGGGGAGGTAGGTGAGGCCCTTACCCCAGGCCCAAAAACCCAGGGTCCGCGTGATTGATTTGCCTTTTCTCTCAGACTCCGGGGATGGCTCGACATGGCAGAGGCTACCTTTACGTAAGATTGAGATATTGTGTTCATCTTGAACTTTTTTGACTTTCTAAAATAGTGCATTAAGGGCTTACTTATCTGGAGTCCTGAGTTTGGGGGACTCCCTTAAACTGCCTCACCCTGGTCTTGGCCCTGGGCTACTTCGTGTAACCTTTGTTCAGTCACCCCAGCCCCAAACCACAGTTTTTCTTTCTTTGAAGTCGGGATGCTAATACTGTCTACGTCCAGGGTACTGGATCTCAAATCTCTGGCATGCAGCTGGCACTCAATAATGGCTGCCGTTGTCCAGGGAGAGCGAGAGCTGGGGGCCCTACTGGCACGGGGACGGGATCAGGATGGAAGCTCAGGACGCAGGGCTGTTTGCACATCACAGGGCGTCTTCCGTCCCTGGTTCCCACCCACCGACAAGCAGCAGCCCCCACCCCATCACCGCGACCTTCAGAAATGCCTGCCCACCCTCACTTTTCTAAAGTGCCTCCCAGGGGTCAGTGCCACCGCCCGCTGAGCTAGGTCTCAGTCTTGGAGTCACGCAGACCTGGGCTCAAATCCAAGTTGTCACTTACCTATGTGACCTTGGGCAGGTTCCTTAACCCCCCTGAGCCTCCTGTTTCCCTCCTGGGTAAAATGGCAATAAAAGTATCTGCTAGGAGGGATTGAAGTGTTTGGATATCCAAGTCGCGGTAGCTGCTACTGTGGTTATTAAGTCGTTTGTATTCAAAGCGATAAACTCTTCTTGGAGCAGAGGCTCTCTGGTGGCAATTTGTGGGGGAGGAGGGAGCGGCTCACGGACGACTTGTCAAGGGGAAAGGCGCAGATCTAGCCTTTTAATGTGTATTGTTTGAGCTGAACTGCATTTGCGTATTTTAATTAGTTGCCGGCGTGAACAATTTGGAAGATTTCAGCGGGAAGAACTCGATTTTTTTGTTTCTCTTGAGAAGCTGGAAAGTGAGGCCACCTTTGAGCCATCTCTGTTCCCTCCTGGAGCCTGAACATCCCTCACCCTTCCCGGCATTTTACATCCAGCCGACGTTGGTTGTTCGCACTTCCTGCCTGGCCCCTGTTGAAGGCTGCGTGTTGGACCCCAGGCTGCCTGCAAGGGCTTGGGGCGGGGGGGGGGGGGGGTGGGGGGGTGGGGGAGAAGAACACCGCTCAGGAAACCGGAAGGAAGGTTTTTAAAAGGAAGCACGGGATTGGGGCTGGGTTGTCAGGAAAGATAAGAAGTCCTGTAGGAATTCAGAGTGCTTCAGAAAGTGGCTCAGAGAATCAGGGTTTTTGTTTGTTTATTCAGTCTTGCTTGCTCCTGGCAAATTGCTCAGAGCTGGGAAAACGCTAACAATCTAGGAAAGGAGGCTGGGAAGAGGCGTAGCAGGAACGAAAACCTGGAGGCTGGAATCATCCTTCATCACCCGATGAGACTGGGTAGGGGCTGGGAGGCAGTGAGGTGGGGGACAGAGCACCAAGTCGGGAGCCCCCGACTCCAGTCCAGGTTCTGCCACAGACCGGCCCGGTTAGTCATCCCCTCTCTGGGCCTCCTCCCGGGGAATGGGTGAGAGAAAAGGGCAGGGTTGATCTGGGTAGAGGCCTTTGGGCTCAGAAATTTTTAAGGTTGTCCTCATTACACTCCCCGTGATGCCAGTACACAGTAGGCGCTTAAGCAGTACTGTATTGTTTTTGTATGCAGCTGCACAGAGTTGTGCGGCAGTTGGGCCCCGCCCAGGGCTGTGTTCTCTGAAGGCAGGGGTTAAGAACGGCTCCCCGAACAGCCAGAGAGTGGTTGTGTTTATAACCTCTGCCTGGTCTGCAGGCTGGAACTCTAGGGAGGATTCCAAACACAGGCAGGAAAGGAAAATGGCTGAAGAGTTTCGCCTGGATGAGAGCTGGGGTCCCTCAGAGAGCTCAGGAGACAGACTGTAGGGACGGGGTGACGTTCAAGTATGCTTCCCCTCCCCCCCCCCACTCCCCACCCCAGGAAGGGATCAAGTGATGGTGGGTCACTTTGAGCTGACGCAAGACCTGACAGGTTGGAGGGATGAATAAAGAATTGATTTAAATAATGGATTATTTAAAAGACAAATCCAGGAAGGGAACACAGAGAGGAAGGGGTGAATAAATAGATGATAGAAAACTAAAGGACGTTGGATGCTGGTGAGGTCGGTGGAAGATGGGTGAATTTAAAAATGGAGAATGAGTAGACACAGGACGGAATGAAGGCAGGGAGAGGGGCGAGGGGAAGGGGAAGAAAGGATGGGCAGGTGGAGAGGTGCGTGAGTGCGTGGGTGCATGGAAGGAAGGAGCCCTAGTTCTGTCTCTGAGAAACAATCCATTAGTAAGCACTTACTGAGTGCTTACTGTGTGCGCGGCCCCAAGCTTGGCACTGTGCAGAGACAGAGAAGTCAACTCAGTGAAGGATCCCTACTCACCCCAACACACCTACACAGGGAGCTCTCTGGCTGGCAAGGCAGCTCAGGTAAGAGGTAAAAAAAAAAAAAAAAAAAAAAAAATCCCAGCAGCCCTTCAATTCTGCCTACAAGCTGGGCTCTTCCATCATAGTCTCAGAACCCCAAGGAGGAGAGAAGGATCCTGGCCGGGCTTCCTGTGCAGCCTGCAAGGGGGTCTCCTTGGAATGTCCTAGAGCCCACCCGACCCAGCTCAGTGAGGGCAGGAACCAGGCCTGGGTTCACCCAGGCATTCTAGCATCTAGGGGAGCCCATCTCCACGCAGAAGGCAGTCGGTGCCGTTTCTTTAAGAAACGAATGAGGAGACGAGTGAATGAATGAGTAAAATCTGAGCAGCCGCGCCTGTGGCTGTAGGCAGATTCCATCCTCTTGGCAAACTTCAGTTTTCTTGCTCCTCCAATGGGACCTCAGTGGAACCTGGCTTGGGTTGTGAAAGTGTCCTGTATGCTGGGGACAGATTTACAGAGGGAGAATGTGACATTTGCAGAGGTGCCGGCATCAGTCGTAGGAGCGACCGTGGCCCCAGGGGTAATTGGGTTCACGGTGACAGTGATGGTGTTATTGCTGGCGGTGGTAACACAGGTGTTAATGAAAGTTGTAAAGGTGCACAGGTGACGGCAGTGCTGGTTATTTCCTGATGGTAGGAAGAAGAATACTTGGTGGCAGGGGAGAAGAGAAGGGAGGACATTCCGGGAGAAAAAAAAATTCACATTTCAGTGGCAAGTGACAGAAATCCAATTCAAATTGGCTTAAGCTAGAAAAGAAAGAGAAGGGTGAGTTATTGGCTCAAGCGACTGGCAAGTCCAGAAGGAGCTCTGGCTTCTAGCTCCAGACACGCAGCCCCTCGAGCGATGTTGTCAGGACTTGTCATTGCAACTCAGTTTCTCCCTGTCTTTTGTCTCTGCCTTCCCCTGGGCCAGCTTCACTCTCAGCCAAGCTCTCTGGTTTTCCACACTTCCAGCCTCCCAGCTAGACTGTGCCCCTCAGACAAGAACTCGTCCTCCCTGGCAGTTCAGCCAAAGTCCCAGGATTTGCTCTCATTGGCCCATCTTGGTCACATGCCCATCCTTCAGCCAATCACTATGACTAGAAGGGTTGAACTATGGGGGTTGGACCAGAATGGGTTGCATGGCCACTGTTGGGGTTGGAAGTAGATACAGGTGACGACAGAGAGGAGGAAAGAGACGTGCGTGGCAGGGGTGCGTGGCAGGGGACCGTGGATAGTCTTCGGAGGTAAGAGCAGGTAAAGATGATAGAAGTCAAAGAGCCTGGTGCTTGGTAGGTGCTCAACAATTAATTTTTCTCCTCCCTTTGCTCTGAGGATAGGGAACAACCTATATAAGCCGGAAGATAGAGCAGACCTGGGTTCAAATCCCAGCTCTGCTACTTGCTAACAGTGTGGCCTTGAACAAAGTACTTAACTTCTCTGTGAGTCAGTTTCCTCATCTGTAAAATTGGATGACAGTCATGGATTTGGGGAGTATTGAACAATGTATTGCGTGTAAAGTGCTTAGAAGAGAGCCTGGCACATAGTAAGTGCTCCATAAATGGAGGTAATAATGTCAAACGTGATTTGTGAGGATTGGAATCTCTTTCCTCTGCCCGGATGCTCCTCTCCTGGATCTTCACACAGCTGGATCTTTCTCCTTCAGGTCTTAGCTCAGATGTCACCTCTTCAAAGAAGCCCTCCCTGTCCACCATAGCTAATGATGCCCCCCCTACACCCACTCTCTCTCTATCCCAGTAGCCCATTTGCTTGTCTTTGCAGTGTCCAAAGTGACCTTGCTAATTCATGTTTCCTCATTTCATAGCTGCTCGCCCCCACCCAAATGTCAGTTCCCTGAGGACAAGATCTGCTTTGGTCACTGCTGTATCCTGGGAATCTAGACCAGGGTCTGGCACATAGTTTGGGCTTCGTAAATGTTTGCTAAATGAATGAACGGACTCCTCTCTTCTTCCCCGACACAAAGTCTTTGTACAGCATTTCCCCCAACAGGGCTGTAGGACAGAGATACAAGAACAGGGGAGGAGTGCAGAGATGCACTTTCCAGACTTGCAGGGGTGGAGGGTGGGGGAACCCTGGGGGAGCCTGCCGCCTTCTGCGCTCCAAAAAGGCCTCCCTTTGGTCTCTGTCCTTGGCTATATAAAGGGTCTCAGCTCTGGGGAGCCGTGGGAGGCCAGGACACCCACCTTAACTTGGGTCATCCTCAGCCAAGGTCAGGCTAAAGCCGGCTGGACGGGATGCTGAGGCCTTGGATTACACATCTTTGCACATCCGGCTGCTTAGCCGGGATTAGTCCACACGCCACGCCTATCCTGTCCAGGCCCAAGACAGGGGCCCAGGAGTATGGGTCACAGGCCGCCTCTCCCTCCCACCCCTCAGGCCCGTCCTCCCCTGGAGAAGCCTCCAGACCCACCAGAGACTGGCCCAGGGCTGCAGACAGTGTGACTATTTTCTGTGCCCTTATTTCCATTTCTTGAATGCCTAACGGATACCCGGCCCCGAGCCCGGCACGTTATAGTATCTCAGTTGATCCTTAGAGATGGCAGACAGGGGCTTTTTCTTCTGAACTCAGTTCCTCAGTAAATGGTTATCAAGCACCAGCTGTGTGCCAGGTACCGGCCCAGGCAACGGGGGACAAGGAAATCTTGAAGATGGTCCCTACCTTCACGGAGCTTTCAGAGGGGAAGACAGGCAGTCGGTAATTCAATAAAGATTTTTTGAAGGCACTTTGGCTCCTTAATGAGGAGATGGAGACGGAAAGGGAGGGAATCCATGGGTCAGCAGGTGAGATCCCTTGATCCACACCCTGGTTCCAGGAAGGTGGTTTGTACTCCCAAACCCATAGCTGGTTGGGGGAGCTTTGCTGTCTGCGAGAGAGCAGAAGTGGACCACCTGTCTCCATAAACGTGTGTTAAAAGACTGAATGAGTATTCTGCCATTTTCCTTTCTTTCTTTTTTTCTTGTAACACTGTTTTATTAACAGTGAACCCTTTTAGGTATTCCTAAACCATAAACAATGGGAAACCGAAGTATCAAAGGGAACATATCAGGAAGCCTTCCATAGCTCCCCATTACCTACAGGGTCTCATCCAGACCCCTCAGCCTGTGCTCACAACCTGTCCTGATCTGGCCCCAGGTACCCCTCCAGCCTCTTCAGGATGTTCCGCCCCGTCCCTCTATCTCGGGAAGTGCCACTCTCATCCTCCTGGTGGACTCTTCCTTGACTTTTCTTTGCCTCACCCCACACATCTGGGCCATCAGCAAATTGGTTAGTTCCACCTCCAAAATATGCCTTGAATCTGTCCTCTCTCTTCTCAACAGCCACAGTCCCTCACCTGGACACCTGCCAGTCCTCCTCACTTAGATTCCTACATCTGTTCCAACCCACCTACAGTCTGTTACCAAACACAGCTGGAAGCTCTATAAACCCACATTTGGCCATGTCCCTGGTACACTGTTCTCCTTTCTGTTCTTATATGTCAGTCTCTTCTCTGCCTCAGGGCCTTTGCACTTGCTGCTACCTCTTCCTGGAACACCCTGTCCTCAGATCAAATCCCAGGATGAGGGGCAGCTGGGTGGTTCAGTCAGTCAGATCCCCACTCCAATGTCACCTCCTCAGAGAGGCCCTCCTGGGGCACTCTATTGTTTGTTATGTCATAACTTTGTTTTACCAGCAGAGCAGCTGGTGGAGAATGGGAAGGGGCTTCAAGAAGTCTGGAAACAGGAGAGACAGGGGAGAACATGCAGCGAAGGACTCCAAGGAAGCGGCAGCGTGGCTTCCCAGCAGGCCACAGTACAGATGGGTGAGGGGCTCCCGTCCCCACCTGCCTGATTCGGAGCACACCGTGCACCCAGCTGCAGGCCCAGCATTCTGAGGAAGCCCTGGCACCGTTCAATCCTTTCCCTCATCGCTGGCCACACTTGTAATGATTTATTCCCAGGCTCACAAACCGAGATCCCTCGCAGACGCCAAGCAGGCCTCATAAACAACTCCTGCGGGCCGTGTGTAAGACTTTAAAAGCACAGGCCCGGATTAGCTGGCGCTCAGATCCTGCCCGGGTGCCGCCGAGGAAGACACGTCCAGCGTAGCCAGGGCTACAGCTTTGTTTTTTTCTTTTTTTGAGAAGCTGGAAATCTGGATTCGTGGGGGAAATAAGTGTTGGCAAATAATCCAGTGTGTGGGCCCAAACAACCTGCCCGCAGGTAGGTGGAGCCCTCCAGCTGGCAGGGGGGCCTCGATTCCCACGTGGCGTGGCCACTCACCCTTCCCTGGCACCAAGAGGCATGCCCTGGGTGCATTTTCCACCCACGATTTTCATTGCTGCCTCACAAGCACCCATTTCACAAATGAGAAAACTGAGGCTCAGAGAGTCGACTTAATTACCCACGCCATGTGTGGCACTCGCTTGCGTGGCCCAAAAGCTGAAGAGGTCCCAGTGTCTGTCCTAAGAGCGTCTGTGTGCTTTGTCTTGTTCTTTCTTCCTAATCTGCCCCTTCCCCATTTCAAGGGGAAACCAAGTCTCAGAGAGGTTAAGTAACATATCGGAGGTCACCACGCTCACACGAGCCAGGATTGCCACGAGCCGATTCCAAGTCCAGCATCAGAGTGTGCAGGCTAACCCCTTACTTGCTGGTCAGCTCCAGTGTGAAGGAGCTTTGAAAAATGCGAATGACCACAGAGGCTTCGGCAGTACTGAGTCTGTTATCTGTGCGAGCTCCTACCAAGTGTCAGTCTCTAAGAAGTGCTAGGTCAATTAAAAGGGGAAAAAAAAAGAAGGAAGGTCAACTGTACTTTAAATCAGTAAGTAAGTGAGTGCTAAGACCTCAGGTCTTTCCCTGGAAACCCTGGGTTACAGCCAGGACCCTCAGAGGGCCTTTTTTGGAGGAGTGGGGACCTCAGGAACTTTGTTCACATGCAGGCATCCTGGCAGCTAGTTCACTTTACTTGCCAACTCCTGCTCCTGCCAGACCCCAGTGCAGTGTAGAGGATTCCAGAAGGAACCCAGAATCTGCCCAACAGCTTGGAGCTCCGGGGTTCCACATGGTATATCTTTTCTAGTCCTTTGCTCCACCGTTTCTTGGTCAGTGGAAGAAAGAACATGGTATTTGTTGAGGACCTATTAGATGCCAGCTACCTTCTATGTGATATCTCAGTGTGATTCAACCACTTCCTGGCTGTGGGATCTTAGGCAAGTCACTTTACTTCTCTGAATATATTATCTCACCTGCTAAATGAAGATGAGAATTTTGTTGGCCAGGTCACTTTTCATTTGCAAGGGTCAAAAACCCAACCCAAACTGGCCTAATCAAAATAGGGTGTTGATCAGTTCATGTCATTGGAAAAATCCAGGGATACTGGCTTCAGGAATGGCTGTATCCAGGTGCTTAAATAGGGTCATCAGCAACCTGCCTTTGTCCCTTGGCACAGAGTCCCTCAGCATTGGCTATATTCTTTGGAAGATTCTTTCCAGAGGGCCAATGAGGACTCTGGCCTCTGCAGGTTGATATCCTGATAAGTCAGTAGCCCTTGACGAAAGGGAACACTTCTTCCCCAATAATTCCAGGAAAAAAATCCCAGGATGAAGGGCACCTGGGTAGCTCAGTCATTTAAACACTGCCTTCGGCTCAGGTCATGATCTCTCGGTTTGTGAGTTTAAGACCTGCATCGGGCTCTGTGCTGACAGCTCGGAGCCTGGAGCCTGCTTCTGATCCTGTGTCTCCTTCTCTCTCTGCCCCTCCCCTGCTCCTGCGCTCTCTCGCTCACTCACTCTCTCACGCGTGTGCTCTCTCTCTCAAAAATAAAATATTAAAAATTAAAAAAAAAACAACCCAGGATGAAACTTGATTGGCCAGTGTGAGTCATGTCCACACTACTAAACTGTGGTTTAGGGGTATGGATTATCCTAAATGGTAAACTTGGGTCTCACTCTTACCCACTGGGACTGGGGAGTAAAGGCAACTTGTCTCAGCACATGAGAGTGGACATGGGGTGATTCTCAAAAAATGATGCTAAGCAGCCCAAAAGCATATCCACTGCGGTAATGCCTCCTGGGTACTTGTAAGGATTGAACAAGATAATATGTTGTGCTTGGTTCTTAGTACGTGCTCAGCTAAACGGTTGCCTTTGTCTTCTCCCTCTTGGACCCGTGAATACCTCTCTGACCCAGCGTGTCCACCCCAGAGTTAGGCGGTCTTGAGTTCAATCCTAATTCTGATGCGTGACTCTGGGCAAGTTATTTAGTTGCTCTAGGCCTCAGATTGCCCCTCTGAAAAATGGAAATGAAAAGAGGCCCTGCCTCCTGGGAGGGTTATGAGCAAATGCCTTGGGACATGGCATGCTGTAGGCGCTCACTAAGTGGTGGCTTCCACTCTTACCAGCCTTCTCTCTCTGTGCACTCCTGTCCCAGCCGTACTGGGTTGACTGTCATTGCCCCCACTCCCAAGCCTTTGCACCCGTGGTTACCTCTACCTAAACTCGTCCTCCTCCCGTCCCGCCTGCTGGAATGCATCCTTCAAAGCCCAGCCCAAATGATTCCTCCTCCATGAAGCCTCACTTCTGTGAGCCTGGGATTCTGAGAGTATCTGCCTCTTGGGGTTGACATCAGAAGAAATGAGACAAGGGGTGCCTGGGGTGGCTCAGTCGGTTGGGCATCAGACTTCTGCGTGGGTTGTGATCTCACCATTCATGAGTTCGAGCCCCGCGTCGGGCTCTGTGCTGATAGCTCAGAGCCTGGGGCCTCTTTTGGATTCTGTGTCTCCTCCTCTCTCTGCCTCTCCTCCGCTCGTGCTCTGTCTCTGTCTCTCTCTCAAAAATAAATAGGCATTTTTTTTATTTAAAAAAAATTTTTTTTCAACATTTTTATTTTTGGGACAGAGAGAGACAGAGCATGAACGGGGGAGGGGCAGAGAGAGAGGGAGACACAGAATCGTTAACAGGCTCCAGGCTCCGAGCCATCAGCCCAGAGCCCGACGCGAGGCTCGAACTCACGGACCGCGAGATCGTGACCTGGCTGAAGTCGGACGCTTAACCGACTGCGCCACCCAGGCGCCCCAATAGACATTTTTTTTAAAAAGGAAGTAAATGAGACGAGCTATGTAGAGCAGTGGACACAGTGCCTGCCATGGGGAGGAACCAATACACTTCGGCTGTTATTATTATGTCATTGTTATTAGACATTCAGCTGCTGATTGAAGCTCGTATTTCATCATAGTGCCTCATACAGGGTGAGGACTCAATAAACATTGCATCTTGAGTGGTCCAACTTGGGCCATGCCTTCTAAACCCATCCTTCCAACCATCCATTGATCTACCCATCCACTTTTCATTTAATGTATCAGTGTTCATTGAGTGCCAACACCGTACCAAACCTCTGTGCCGGCCAGTGGGGATCCAGCTTTGCAAGACAGATACGGTCCCTGCCGTCACAGTGCTAATCTGGGTCGGTGGGAAAGCAGAAAATAAATGAGTGAACAAATAAATAAACACAATGACTGTAAATTGTGACAAATCACCAAGGAGGTAAAACAATGTGGGAAGAATGAGTAATGGGAAGAGTTTATTTTTTTTAAGACTTTATTGGGGTTCGAACCTATAACCCTGAGTCGCTTGCTCCCCCAACTAAGACAGCCAAGAGCCCCCGGGGGGTATTTATTTTGAATCAGGTTGTCAGGAACAGCCCCTGTAAGGAGAGAATATGAGGGATATGAAGGAGCCAGCCTTAGAGAAATCTGGAAGGAGGGCATCACAGGCAGAGAAGATAGCAAGTGCAAGGGTCCTGAGGCAGAGATGATCTTGGCATGTTGAGGGGCAGATCGATGGCTAGTGTGGCTGGAGGAGAGTGGGAAAGAGCAAATCTAAGAGGTCAACATGGGGGCCAGATCAGGCAGGGCTTTGTAAGCCCCGTAAGAGTTTGGACCCTGTTTTGAGTGCAGGAGGAAGCCACTGGAGGGTTTTAAGAAAGAGAGTGACAAGACCTAGTTCCTCCCTTAAAGACTGCTATGACAAGGACAATGAAAGGGTTGAGTGACACATTAGAAGGGGATGTAATTCAGTCTGGGGAAAAGTTGGAAAGGCTTCTCTGAGATGACGTTTCTGCCAAGTCCTGGAAGAAAGACAAAGCCAACTGGGTGTGCAAGAGGGGACGGGAAAGGGGCTCTCCAGGCCCAAAGGACAGCAAAGGCATCGTGCTGAGGGCTCTGCTGACTTCTCTTTTATAACAGGAAAATGAGAGGCTACAGAGGATCCAGAGAAGGAAGGTGTTAAAGAAAAGGTACTTAATGACACTTGCTCTAGACGGTAAGGCGGACTTTATCCAGGACATTGCGCTCCGCATAGGGACCACCGCGATGAGATCTTACTGCAGGGAGAGAGGTTGGACTCGACTCCCAGTACAGCACAGGCCAGTGGGAATTTACAGCCAAGGGGCAGGGTGACTTCAGTGGCTGGAAAATCACTAAGAGAAAACAGTACATTAAGGGGGATTCTGGGGGCGCCTGGGTGGCTCAGTCAGTTAAGCATCTGACCCTGGATTTTGGCTCAGGTCATGTCATGGGATCAAGCCCCACATCAGGCTCCAGGCTGACAGCATGGAGTCTGCTTGGGCTTCTGTCTTATCCTCTCTCTCTGCCCCTCCCCTGTTCACACTCTTTCAAAATGAAGTTTTTTAAAAATGGGGGAGGGGGGATTCTGGCTGAGTATCTGAACATCTGAGGGACTCTTCTTGGACGCGAGAATGATTGTCCTTATTGTCCAAAGCAGGCCCTTAGTGGGGCATTAAGAAGGAGTCAGAGGAAGACTACTGCTAACTATATTAATGAGAACCATACGGTGTTCTGCACTGTGTGTGGGAGGCCTGAAGACCCTTGAAGTCCTGCCCCCGTTCCCTCTCCTGCCTCATGCATCTTCTCTTCACTTGCCCTACTCGAACCGCGCTGGCCCAGCATGTTCCCACCTCAGGGCCTTTGCACTTGCTGTTCCCTCCGCCTAGAATGCTTTTCCCACTGATGGTCACATGTGCAGCTCCTCCTTATTCGAGTCTCTGCTCAAACGTCACCTCCACCGAGAGGCCCTACCTGACCCCCTCAGGTAAAGTAAACACGTCTCCTAGTCATTTCCCTTCCTACCAACCTGCTTAATTTTTTCGAAGCAGTTGGCATCACCCAGAATTGTCCTGTTGATCCTTTATTGTTCACCGTGTATCCTTTCCCTTTATAAGATGGTCAGCTCCACACAAGCTAGGATTTCTGCCTGCTTTGTTCGCTGCTGTATCCGGAACCTCAGGTGGTACCTGGCACATCATTGAACGGATGGATGGATGGATGGATGGATGGATGGATGGATGGATGGATGGATGGATGGATGGGTGGACGGGTGGATGGATGGATGGATGGACCAATGAACAAGCGAGTTTAATCCTTATGAAAATCTGACCTTGTACATATGATTAATCCCTTTTTATAGATGAGGGAATGGAAGCTCAGAGAGGTGAAGTTTCTTGTGTAAACTTAATACAGCTGTGTAAGGGGCCCATGGGGAACATTGATTGTCCAGGGGCAGGACTTGAACCCAGACCTCACCAACCCCACTCTTTTCTTCAGTAGTCCTGCCAATGAATAGTAATAATAGCTTATTGCAACAGTGCCTGCATTAGAATGGTCTTACATTGAGCCCGCGTCTTTCTTCCAGTTTAAAACAAGTAAGCAGCAAACATTCCCTGGGCCCTTACTACATGCCAGGCACCACATGCATGCATCATCTCATTGAATCCTTAATGAAGTAGGAACTATGGTGATCTCATTGCACAGATGAAGAAATTGAGGCTCAGAGAGGTTAAGTAACTTTTCCAAGGTTGCACAGCTGGAAAATTGCAGGTCCAAGTTCTTAACCGATACATTCTAATGCCTCCCTCCTGCTGGACTTAGTTTATTCATTCGTTTTTCTATTCATGTATCATACCTTCTTTCTGTGTTCGATAGATGAATGAGGACAGGGTTCACTGTAAAAGACAGGATGAAATTCAGAAAGTCAGATTACAGAGTCTTCCTGGTAATTTTGACCCTTTTAGTTAACTTTTTGTCTGATCTGATGAGACCATCATTGTCTTTAACCTCATGTTGTCAGTCCCCGATGGGCTCATACCAGGAGGGGTATCAGTTTAGCTCTTATCTTGATGCTTACCTGGGCTCACATCTCTAATACCTGCTCCAAGCTGTTGTTTCTTTACAAGGATCTTTGTAAGCCATTTGTCTTTGTCTGCAAGGACTAGTTTGCTTAAAAATGGAGAACAGAATCTGCACTCCAACTCAACTAGATGAATTAGCCAGAATACGCTAGATTATGCTGCAGTGATGAAGAAACACACCATCTCATCACTTGACACTTTGAAATTTTGTTTCTCACTTGTGTGATTGCCACTAAGGATCCGGGAACCATGCAGCACAGCTCTCTTCCAAGTGGTGACTCAGGATCCGATAGCTGTCATCTCAACATGAGACCTCCATTCTTTTTTTTAATTTTAGAGCGTGCATGCACAAGCAGGGGAAAGGAATGGGGCGGGGGGGGGGAGAGGAGCAGAAGAGGGGGGAGAGATAGAGACAGAACAAGAGAGGGAATCTTAAGCAGGCTCCACGCTCAGCATAGAGCCCAATGTGGGGCTCCATCCATGCCCCTGGAATCATGACCTGAGCCAAAATCAAGAGTCAGACACTCGACTGACTGAGCCATCCAGGTGCCCAAGACC
This sequence comes from Felis catus, assembly GCF_018350175.1. Taxonomy (NCBI): domain Eukaryota; kingdom Metazoa; phylum Chordata; class Mammalia; order Carnivora; family Felidae; genus Felis; species Felis catus. Next base: position 12,286,164 of record NC_058370.1, read on the forward strand.
TCCATTCTTGCTGAGGACAGGAAGACAACCACATTCACTCATGCTCAGCCCAGAAGCGACCTACATCATCTCTGCACACAGCCCATGGGCCACAGCCTACCACACCTTCTGCACAGAGAAAACAGAGCCTTCCAACGTGCCCGGGAAGAAGACAAGAGCCAGATACGAGTGAGTGCTAGAAGGTTCTTCCACCCCAGGCATATATACACTGCATTGCTGCAGTCAAAGATGTGAGGGTTTCTTTGCCAACCCGCTGAGCCAAGGTCTCCCTCGCCTCCTTCAGGGCACTTCTGTTTCCCCTACTGCTGTCTCATGTACAGAGTGACCAGGATGCCAGAGTTGATACATGGACTCAATGTCAGTAAAACTGGATTTCTTATTTTCTTTCTTTTTTTTAAATTTTTTAATGTTTTATCTATTTTTGAGAGAGAGAGCGTGAGCAGGGGAGGGGCAGAGAGAGTGATACACACACACACACACACACACACACAGAATCTGAAGCAGGCTCCAGGCTCTGAGCTGTCAGCACAGAGCCCGACGTGGGGCTTGAACTCGTTTACCGCAAGATCATGACCCGAGCTGAAGTCGAAAGCTCAACCGACTGAGCCACCCAGGCGCCCCCTTATTTTCTTTACATTAAAAAGTAGAAATGCCGGCATTTTCTCTCTTTTTTTTAAATCTGCCTCTAATGGTATCATTTTTCATTAAATCTATCCCAGTTATTTTTATTATGAGAACACTCAGTACGACATCTGCCCTCTTGTTAGTGTGCTTTGCGGTGTTGTTGACTCTGGGTGCAATGCTGGCTGGCAGGCGTCTAGGACTTCCTCACCAAGTGCCAGCCACTTCATCCTGCACCTCCCCAGTGCATCACACTGCACACACCTGCATTGGAGGCCATCCCCTTAGCCTTCGTGAAGCGTTTTATAGGTCTCAGAGCGCTCACTTCCTCCCCATGAGGGAGGCAGGGTGTAGATCTCAGACCTCACCGTCAGGGGAGGGAATGACCTGTGTCATTTCTGGCCACGGGCAAGTGTGACTTCTCCATGCTATCCCTTCCCCTGCCTTGGCAAGCATGGAGGCCACAGATTGAGAGGATAGAGCCACCGGTCCCCTGAGTCACCGCTTGGAAAGGAGCTATGCTGGAGACCCAGCAGACTCTGAGTGGCTGTTCGGCGAGAAAGACCAGAGATGCGAAGACACTTGCCTCGGTGCGCATCCGTTTAACCTCAGCGTGAATCTCTGGTGAGACTAAAATACTACATGAAAGAAGCACCTGGTGGCTCAGTCAGTTACGTGTCCAACTGCGCTCAGGTCGTGATCTCACGGCTTGTGAGCACGTGAGCTCTCTCTGCTGTCAGCATGGAGCCCGCTTCTGATCCTCTGTTTCCCTCTCTCTCTCCCCCGTGCTTTCTCTCTCTCTCTCTCTCTCTCTCTCTCAAAACTAAACATTAAAAAAAAAAATGCTACATGAGAAAGATCTCTTGTTAAGCCACCCCACTGTCTCCTTCTAAATGTAAATTGGACATTAACCAGCAAATCTGGCTATTTTTGAGAATGACCACTCATGGAACCATCATTCTGACATTAGCCAGAGTGGTGTCCAATCCCAGCATCCAGACTAATGTATTTAGCTTCCCTTAACACCCCCAGCTGCCCTGGCCAGGCTCTCAAACATTACCCGCCCTGCTCCCCATCCTGCCAGATTCAGGGGGCAAGGGGACAGCTTTGTGGCTCAGCAGGACCCGTGGACACTATCCTTACCTAACATTTCCTGTTCTCTTCGTTTTTATTCAATACACTGCTCTCTGCAGCATGGATGGACTGATACCATTCATCACTGTTGAGACCGACGGTCTCTTCCTCAGTTCCGCACGCCTTCAGCCAATATAGGGAATTGGCGATCACTCAGGCAGGAAGGACACTGCTCTGATCACGCTTCTCACTATCACCCCCTTTCTCTGCAGGGACCGGAGTCAGGTCTCCACCGCCACCACCACCACCACCACCACCACCACCACCACCAGAGACATTGTCCTTAGATGGGCAGGAGGTTGTAACGTCACCCGCTCCCAGAATCCCTGCTTTGACAGGGCTCACGGGAGCTTAACTGACCGGTTAGGCGAAGGATGCCCAACCCAGAGAAGAGTCAGGTCACCTGGGGGAGATGGTTCAAGTGAGGACATGTTAAAAACTATAACCTGAACCCCAGGATTCTAGGGTAAGAAAGGTCCTCGTGTGTTAAAACAAAGAAGGGCTTTAGAGACTAGTAGATATGGTATGAAACGCTGCCTCAGCCACTTCCCTCGTTGTCACTTTGGATATTGCCTTTCCAAGCCTCAGTTTCCCCAATTATAAAATGGTGGCAAGGGCACAGCACAACCTGCAGGTGGGTTTTGGGATGAAATGATTCTTCGTTCTGTAAATACGGATCAGGAATCTATGGTGTGCTCTGAGGATTCGAGATTCAGAAAAATCAGACAAAGCCCCTGCCCTTAAATTGTTTACGTTCTATAGAGGTGGACATTATTGTAAAATTGCAACTTGGACAGCATTATGAATAGAAGGACATGTACTCAGAAAGCCTGTAATCGGGGATCTGATCTGAGCAAATCAGGGTCAGGGTTGGCTTCCTGGAGGAGGTGATGCCTGCGCTAAGAAGGATGACTAGGAGCTGACCAGACAGAACGGAGGTAAAAGCATTCCAGACAGAAGAAACAGCATGGGCAAAGGCCCTGTGGCAAGAAGGATCATGAGAACCATGAGGGACCAAAGGAAGACTCATGCACCTGAGGTGAAAGAGCAAAGGGGAGCGTGGTACAACATGAGGCTGGAGAGTTCAGCAGAGTATAGACTAAATGATTGTAACAGGGAGACCTCAAAATACAGTGGCTTGAACAAGATAGATACTATAAGGTAGACCAGGAGTTGGCAAACTTTTTCACTAAAGGGCCAGTCTAGGGCTGGGATTAGCTTCCGTCTCAGATCCAAGATAGTTGCTTCAACTCTGCCCATCACATCTGCCTCCCAGCCAGCAAGAAAGAGGACACAAAGACAGGCTTCATTTCTGCTCGTGTTCCATTGGCCAGACTTAGTCACATGACCACACTGAACTGCAAGGGAAGCTGGGAAATGTAGTCTTCATTCTGGGTAGCTCGTGTCTAGCTAAAACTTTATGACAACGGAAGAAGGGAAGAACAGAGATTGAGGACATCTAGTGGTCTTTGCCACAGTGAGCCAGAGTGTCTTTGGGGAAACCAGGAAGATGTCTGTTTGCAGGGGTCCAGTGGGAGGTGATGGTGGCTTGGGGCAGGGTGGTGGCTCACAGGTAGAGGGAATGGAACAGACCCAAAGATGTTTGTGAGCCAGAATTGACACAACTTGGTGGGGGATTGGATATGGGGATGAGGGGGACCCCTAGGTTCCTTTCTTGTGCAATTAGATGCAAATCTTGTCTGGAAAGTTCTTCATATACAGTAGCAACTCATTAAGTGGTTACGATCTTCGATATTGTGTCAGTGGGTCTAGAACTGCAAGCCCAACCCCTACAGTGACCTGACAGATAACAAAAGGAGTCAAGGGGCCTCTAGGGAAACTGGGGAGCCCATGCCCTGTCTAAAGGGGCAGCTGCTCCTTAGCTCCTGCCAGTGGTTGCTGTCGGGAATGCAGGGTGAGTGTAGGTATCATCTGATTTTCCAAGGGAATGTGAAAATCTAGATTTTTATGTGAAATCTTGCAATTTTGAAACTTAGGCAAATAAGTAAAAATAAATTTCTTAGCCCCAAGGCCTCTGGTTTATAATGCTTAGGATACCCCCACTGTACCTTGCCTTTTCCACCTTTGTGACTCGGTTGCCCTCTGATGGCGAAGGCCGCTGTTGCTTGGCTCACCCCAAGGCCTCTGCCTTCCTCTTTTGTTGTCCAAGCACACGGTCCCTGGATTCCCGTCCCTTTGTGCCCAGGAGCGCCACCTGCAGGCTTCTGATTCCAACTTCTTACCTATCCCCCACTGCTGGCCCCCACCAGCCGGGGAGGGGGGACAGACCATCAGCCTGCTCCCAATCCCTTTAATCGGATCTGCACCAGTGACCCTTCTAATTAAAACTCCCCGGCTGTAATCCCCCTTTAAAGCTGCGGAAGCGGAAGGGCCATAAAAGGAGCGAAAGGTCTGATGGTCCGGAAGCTGCCTCCTCCTGTGTCCTTGAAAACATCTTCAGGACACCCACGGACCAGATCTACCTCTCACGTGTTGTGTGGCCCTGGAAAAGTCACTTCATTTTCTGGGCCTCCGTTTCATTCATCTGCTTGTTCATTCATTCGTCAACTATTTAGGGAGCACATACGCTGTGCCAGGCACTGTTTCAGGAACCAAGGCCACAGCAGTGGAAGACAGACTCAGCCTGGGTCCTCAGGAGCTGACATTCTTTGCAGGGCACAGAGGAGAAAATTCCAGCTCAGCAACATCAGTGCTATGTGGGGCTTTGGAGGATGGACACACCCAACCTAGACCTGGGGGTCAGAGCAGGCTCACTAGAGCAATGGCCCCTGAGCTGGAGCCTCATGGGGCAGTAGGAATCAGCCAGGAGAAGTGGGGGAGGAAGAGCAGAGGGAACAGCATGGTGAGAATATCAATGTATGAGCAGCCAGGGTGGTACAGCAGGAATCGGTATGGAATATGCAGTGGGAAATTCAGAAAAATCTGGAGAGAGAGAAGAGAGGTAGTCAATATAAAAATCCAAATCTCTTTATGATTCTTCATCAGTTCCTCCTGCCTCTCCAACCTCATCTCCTCCAACTCTCCCTCCTACTCACTCAGTCCCACCTACACTGAGCTTCTTTCTATGGCTTGATCAGGCCAAACTCATTCCCACCTCAGGGCCTTTGCACATGCTATGCCTTCTGCCTGGCTGCTCAGATCTTTGAACGACGCACTGATCATCCTCAAGTCTAAGCAACCAGGATACCTCCCAAAATAGGTCTGCCCTGACTACCCAACCTCACGTGGACAGCCCTCCTTGCCTCTCCACTGATTCCCCCTGGTTTGTTTTTCTCAGTAACGTGTAGTACGTAACACTATCTGACATCATCTTGTTCTTTCTGGGCCTATGGGTTATTTTGTCCACTTCTCCCTAGCGGCTCCTTGAGGCTACAGAAAATGGTCTTTCTTATCCGTGCTGCATCCCCAGCAACTAGCATAGCATTTGGTAAGTGCTCAGTAAACGCATGCCAACTATATGCAGAGAATTAGAACATTATCCAAGAGCTTGGAGAGCCATTGCAGGGTTGACAGCAGGGCTATGGCTTGCTTGGATTTTTGCTTCTCTCCTATGATCTATCAATATGACTGTGAACATCAAAAGCAATGGGATAGGGTGGCTCAGGGAAGCATCTGACTTTTTTTTTTTTTTTTTTTTGAGAGAGAAGGTGCAAGTTAGCAAGGGGCAAAGAGAGAGGGAGAGAGAGAGAAGCGGGGCTCACCCATTATGGGGCTTGAGCCCACCTGATGTGGGGCTCAAGCTCACCCAAAATGGGGCTCAGACTCACAAACTGTGAGATCATGACCTGAGCCAAAGTTAGATGCTTAACCGACTGAGCCACCCAGGTGCCCTGAGCATCCAACTCTTGATCTTAGCTCAGGTCTTGATCTCAGGGTCATGAGTTCGAGCCCCACATTGGGCTCCACACTGGATGTGAAGCCTACTTAAAACAAAAACAAAAACAAAAACAAAAACAAAAACAGGGGTGCCCGGGTGGCTCAGTTGGTTAAGCGTCCGACTTCGACTTGGGTCATGATATCATGGTTTGTGAGTTCGAGCCCCGCATCAGGCTGTGTGCTATCAGCTCAGAGCCTGGAACCTTCTTCAGATTCTGTGTCTCCCTCTCTCTCTCTGCCCCTCCCCGACTTGTGCTCTGTCTCTCAAAAATAAATGTAAAAAAAATTTTTAAATAAAAAAGGCAATGGGGTACTCCTTATGGAAAGCAAAAATTTTATAACTTTACCAAGGCTTATTTTACATATCATACAATTGCCCCCCTTCTGCTGTGCAGCTCAGTGATTTTTTTTTTTTTTTTTTTTTTTAGTGAATTTGCCAAGTTGTGCAGCCATCGCCCTTACCTCAGTGTTAGAGCACTTTTATCACCCAGTGAGACAACGGTTAATCCATAGTCCCACCCTGGCAGCCACTAATTTGCTTTGTATCCCTATAGACTTGCCTTCTCTGGACACTTTATTTAAATTGTTTTTAATGTTTATTTCTGAGAGAGAGAGCATGAGCAGGGGAGGGGCAGAGAAAGGGAGACACAGAGTCCGAAGCAGGCTCCAGGCTCCGGGCTGTCAGCACAGAGCCCGACGCGGGGCCTGAACTCATGGACTGTGAGATCATGACCTGAGCCGAAGTCAGACACTTAACCAACTGAGCCACCCAGGTGCCCCCTGGATAATTTATTTAAATGGAACCAATCAGTATGTGGCCTTTTGTGTCTAGCTTCTTTCACTTAGCGTCATGTTGTCAAAGTTCATCTGCCTTGTAGCAGGTGTCAGCACCTCGTCCCTTTTTCTGGATAAATACTATTCCACTGTGTGGATAGACCACGGCTTATCCAGTCATCAGGTGATGGACATTGGGTTCACTCCACTTTTTAATTTACGGATAATGTTGCTATGAACATGCTTGTGCATGAAGAAGTTTCCGCATAAGAGTGCGCTTACCACAATGAGCACCGAGTAACGTATTAATGTATCGAATCGTTGAATCGCTGTATTGTACACTGAAACTAAGAGAACGGTTGTATGCTAGCTATACTGGAGTTAAAATTAGAAGAATTGTTTATGACATTTGTCTTTTAAAAAAGGGTGGGGCAGCTTCCAAGCCCTGAACAGCTCTCAGCTTGCAGAGCCTCTGGTCACTGCACGGATTTGACCCCAGTGGGCTGTGTGACCATGAAAGGGTCCCTTCCCTCTCTGCTTGAGTCTCCCCATCTTTCCAGACAGGAGCCTGTGCCCTTTTATGCACAGATATTCTGTGCCTTGTTCACATTCCTGGAAGAGCAGGGGAATGTGTGCAGGAAATGATAAACAGTTTGTATTTATAGCTGCTGAGCCAAAGGTGGGCATCCCCGTGATCAGCCACCAGAGCCGACAATTAGGAGGAGGGCTTGGCTCCAGCACCCCCTGGGTCCCACCCTGAGGACTCCCGCTGCTGCTCTCTTCCCCGAGAGAGCCCAAGCCTCCTCCCCCATTTTGGTGCAGACAGGTGGGTTCCAGGATCCAGAATCTCCTCACCGGGAGGGAATTTGAGGACTGCCTCCAAGTCCCTCGTCCCAGCTTTTGCCTTTGCTCCCCGGGTTCCTGGAGTCCTGCCCAAACCTGATTGGGCTCAGATCCCAGGCAAACAGGGCTGGAGACGCAGAGGCCCAGACAGAGTTTTGAGCAAAACCTGGGAGGGCTCTGGGTGTTGGCCGGTCCCCCCCATCCCTGGGGTCCATCCGGAGACTGGGTCAAAACTGTCTGGGTTTGAGACCAGAGCCCAAGCTTGTAGGATGTCCGCTGCCTTAGCCAGGCACTGGGGTCCACAGACCTAAGCAACCAGTCCAGGGGCTGGGGGTGAGGGTGATGATAAACTACCCAGATAATAACTTAGTAACATAATGTGTATTAAGTGGCTGTTATGTGGTAAGTGCTCAATTGCTTCCATCTCCATTCTAGGCACAAGGAAATGGAGGTTCCGAGAGGGGAAATGATTTGTCCAACCAGCTCATAAATAAGTGTAAGGCTGGGGATAATAGCAACAAAAGCTGAGAATTCACTGAATTCTCATTGCAGCCTTGCCCTGGACACCTCCTCCCCCACCCCTCAGTCTTACAGATAAGGAAACTGAGGCACAGAAGGTTCAACACCCATTTGGGAGTTCCCCAGCCACTTCCTGGCTGGGGAAGTGTGGCCCTGACTCTAAAGGCTTCAGTGGGTTCAGGAAAGAAAACTGTCTTGTGAGCAGGGCCAGGAGAGGGTGCAGAGAAAGACCCTGCATGCTGCCTTCGGGGAAGGAGGCTTGAGGTGCTCCGACCTTCCCAACACAGCCCTGAGCAGCAGGCAGCCCTCCCCCAGGGCCCAGTGAGGCCTCCGCCCCCTTTTCTTCTTTTCTAGGGCATCCTGAGGCTGAGAGGAGGGACGGGGAGGGCGCATTCTCAGGTACAAAGGTGGTGCCCGCCTTAAAATAACAAGCCCTAAGGACTGTACATAATATGCCGGGTGCATAATTCATGCGTCTGTCAGCAGAACAGCAATTATGTGGGCCTTCCCTGGAGTTGTCTAGGGGTTAGAAACTGGCTCGGGCTTCCCTTGCCAGCCTCTGGGGGAAATGGGACCTCCCAGCTGTTAAAGGAACAGGCTCCCCAGGAATCGGGAATCAGCTCCTTTGCTGCAGGCTCCCTCCTGGCTGGGGGGTCAGCGCCTAGAACCAGAACTGCAGCCTGCCGGGCTCAGCCCAAGACCCTGGCTGGCCGCCCCCACAAAGTCAGGCCCACTTGTGCTGGTAACTCTACGTGCATAATCTCCTTGTCCCCCACTCTACAATTTGTAAGGGGCTGGCTACCAGTATTCCCCAGGGTTTCTCAACCTTGGTGCTATCGACATTTCGAGCCAGGTAATTCTTCATTGTGAGGCTGTCCCGTGCGAAGTAGGATGTTCAGTAGTAGCATCTTCCTCCCCCAAGTTGCGACAACCAAAAATTTCTGTGGAGTTTGCCAAATATCCCCTGGGAGGGGGGGTCAAAATCATCCCCAGTCATGAATGACTAGAATATCCCCATTTCACACATTTGAAAACTGAGGCAGGCAAAGTTTCAATGCCAAGGCCACCCAGCTGGGTTCAACCTCTAGGACCCACGCTCCTAACTCAGTGCGGGAGTTGCCAAAGTGTGCTGCCCAAATGCTTTATCCCAATAAGCACATATTTGTGTTAATGAATGTTTAACATCCCTTTCCCTGGCACCCAAACTCAGCATCTTTGCAAATGTCACTTCTCAGGACGAGACGAAAATAGAACAGAGAAGGTGAGCCGTGTTTGTTGTTGTTTTACTACTGAGTAAAGAGTACAGGCAGCAAAAGGACACATACAGTAGGACGTCAGTCCTGAGCAAGACACAGTACTAGTTTGTGAGGGCCATCTGCCTCTGCATTAAACACTGCAGATGGGGCACCTGCATGGCTTGGTCGCTGAAGCATCCGACTCGGTTTCGGCTCAGGTTATGATCTCACGGTTCGTGGGTTTGAGCCCCACGTCGGTTCTGCACTGTCACTGTGGAGCCTGCTTGGAATTCTCTGTCTACCTCTCCCTCTGCACCTCCCCTGCTCATGAGCTCTTTCTTTTAAAAATAAATAAACATGGGGCGCCTGGGTGGCGCAGTCGGTTAAGCATCGACTTCAGCTCAGGTCACGATCTCGCGGTCCACGAGTTCGAGCCCCGTGTCAGGCTCTGGGCTGACGGCTCAGAGTTGGAGCCTGCTTCCGATTCTGTGTCTCCCTCTCTCTCTGCTCCTCCCCTGTTCATGCTGTGTCTCTGTCTCAAAAATAAATAAACGTTAAAAAAAAAATTAAAAAAAAACTCTACAGAAGAGACAAGGGAGGAGAAAAATTTCTGGTTACCCACAGGGTGGGGAAGGACCTGTGAGAAGTGTCAACATTTCTGTTGTGTACCCTGTTTCTTCGCCTGGGTGGTGGGTTCGTGGGTGTTCTTTTGATTATGGTTCGGAAATATATATAAACTTGACCTACTTTTGTGTATCGGATATTTCTTTTTATAAAGTGATTACAGAATTTTACTTTTCCGGTGAGTGCAAATCAAGGTATTAACACTCAAAAGCTTTTGTTTAAAAGACACAGGGTACTTGGGGGGGACACCTGGCGTGGCTCGGTCGGTTAAGTGTCCGACTTCGGCTCAGGTCATGATCTCACAGTTCATGAGTTCATGCCCCGCATGGGGTTCTCTGCTGTCAGCATACAGCCTGCTTTGGATCCTCTGTCTCCTCTTTCTGCCCGTCCCATGCTCATACTCTCTCTCTCAAAGATTTAAAAAAAAACATTAAAAATAAATAAAATAAAAAATAAAAGACACAGAATACGTTGAACATGAGTACAGAAAAAAAAAAAAAAAACCCAAAAAACAAAAAACCAGGAAGTTGATAGAGCACCTGAGGTTGGAGAAATGCATAACACATCCTTTCGGCATCTGGGCTGGTGGAGAAAGAGCTTTCTTGCTGCTAATGGTGCCCCCGGTGCCTAGCAAAGTGCTTCACATGTTGTACATGATCAATAAATAGTAGCCAGATTGACAACTGAATTCTGGTCCTGTTCCTTCCGCTTGTCACTCTGTGAACTTGGACTAGCCCCTGCCCTGGGCTAGGTGCTAGGAGTGCGAGGGGTGCAGAGACAAAGCTCTGAACCCATCCCTCGTCCCCCCGGAAGCTCACGGATTCTGGGCAGTGATGAACACACACGCCTCTGTAATGGGATGTGTTGTAAAAGCACGCAAGGGAAGGCGAAGTGGTGAGGGACCCCGAAGGACGGAGCGGCCAGTCCCACCAGGAATGACCTCTACAGAGAGGGGTCACGTGGGCTGGGTTTTTAAAGATGGCACAGACATGCGGGATCGGCCAAAAATGGCGTGTGGCCAGAGAAGTGTGACGTTTGGGAACCTGTGGCAGGAGAGACCCAAAGAGAGGGGTCGAAGTAGAAATGTAGGCTTGACCACCCTGTGTTGTGCGTGAGGACTGATTGCAAAGGACGGAAAACTCTCACATGCAAGCAGCAGTGGCATTTGCTCACAGGATATAACAGGACATTTGGGGACAGGGCAGGAAACAAAGGCCAGCTGAGCCACGCAGAGCCTGGGTGGTCTCAGCTGACGGCGTGTTGTGGGGTGAGGGCTGAGAGGTCGCCCCCACGAAGATAGCGGGTGTTTATCAGACACTCCCCGTGTGCTGCTGGAAGCTGTCCTCAGCACTTTGCACACGTTAACGCCTTGACTTTTCATAGCAGCTCTCTGAAATAGACACTGTATTTGCCTTCCCATTTTGCAGATGAAGAAACTGAGGCTTAGGATAAACACCTGGCTCCAGGCAAGGAAGTGGCAGAGCTGGGATTTAAACCCAAAACAACCTGACACTAGAGTCCAAGCTCTTAAATTGTTGCTCCTCACGCTGTCTTTCAAACCTGCTGTGTCCTCACTGCTGACCCCTCGGGCTAGAATAGTTAGCTTGAAATCATTGCGGTCTCCGGGCTTTGGTTTTGAATGGATTCAAAAAAACAAAAATGGATTTGAATAAATGATCTTTTTAGCTCAAACAACCAGTCATTAAGTGACAAGTGAGATGTGACAGTGCCCTTGAACTGTTGAGGAGCACCCTGCAGAGTCAGGGTGTCAGGATGATCATCCTACCGGAGGTCGGTAACTAAATCCCACTCTCTTCTCCTTGCAGATCCTGGCCATCATTTCCATCATGTTCATTGTCCTCTCCACCATTGCCCTGTCGCTCAACACGCTGCCCGAGCTGCAGAGCCTTGACGAGTTCGGCCAGACCACAGACAACCCCCAGCTGGCTCACGTGGAGGCCGTGTGCATCGCGTGGTTCACCATGGAGTACCTGCTGCGGTTCCTCTCCTCACCCAAGAAGTGGAAGTTCTTCAAGGGCCCACTCAACGCCATTGACTTGTTGGCCATCTTGCCCTACTATGTCACCATCTTCCTCACCGAATCCAACAAGAGTGTGCTGCAGTTCCAGAATGTCCGCCGCGTGGTCCAGATCTTCCGCATCATGCGTATCCTCCGCATCCTCAAGCTCGCACGCCACTCCACCGGCCTCCAGTCCTTGGGTTTCACCCTGCGAAGGAGCTACAATGAGCTGGGCTTGCTCATCCTTTTCCTCGCCATGGGCATCATGATCTTCTCCAGCCTTGTCTTCTTTGCCGAGAAGGACGAGGATGACACCAAGTTCAAAAGCATCCCGGCCTCTTTCTGGTGGGCCACCATCACCATGACGACGGTTGGGTATGGAGACATCTACCCCAAGACTCTCCTGGGGAAGATTGTCGGAGGACTCTGCTGCATTGCAGGTGTCCTGGTGATTGCTCTTCCCATCCCGATCATTGTCAATAACTTCTCTGAGTTCTACAAGGAGCAGAAGAGGCAGGAGAAAGCAATCAAGCGGAGAGAGGCTCTGGAGAGAGCCAAGAGGAATGGCAGCATTGTCTCCATGAACATGAAAGATGCTTTCGCCCGGAGCATCGAGATGATGGACATTGTGGTAGAGAAAAATGGAGAAAATATGAGTAAGAAGGACAAAGTACAAGATAATCACTTGTCTCCCAACAAATGGAAATGGACAAAGAGGACACTATCTGAAACTAGCTCAAGTAAGTCCTTTGAAACCAAGGAGCAGGGATCCCCTGAGAAGGCCAGATCATCTTCCAGTCCTCAGCACCTGAACGTCCAGCAGTTGGAAGACATGTACAATAAGATGGCCAAGACCCAATCTCAACCCATCCTCAATACCAAGGAGTCAACAACACAGAGCAAACCAAAGGAAGAACTTGAAATGGAGAGTATCCCCAGCCCTGTAGCCCCTCTGCCCACTCGTACAGAAGGGGTCATCGACATGCGAAGCATGTCGAGCATCGATAGCTTCATTAGCTGTGCCACAGACTTCCCCGAAGCCACCAGATTCTCCCACAGCCCTTTGGCCTCACTCCCCAGCAAGACTGGGGGTAGCATGGCCCCAGAGGTGGGCTGGCGGGGAGCTCTGGGTGCCAGTGGTGGGAGATTTGTGGAGGCCAACCCCACCCCTGATGCCAGCCAATGCTCTTCTTTCTTCATTGAGAGCCCCAAGAGTTCTATGAAGACGAATAACCCCCTGAAGCTACGAGCACTTAAAGTCAACTTCATGGAGGGTGACCCCAGTCCACTAGTCCCCGTTCTGGGGATGTACCATGACCCTCTTAGGAACCGGGGGGGTGCAGCTGCTGTCGCTGGGCTAGAGTGTGCCACACTCTTGGACAGGCCTGTACTGAGCCCAGAGTCCTCCATCTATACCACAGCAAGTGCTAGGACACCCCCCCGGTCGCCTGAGAAACACACAGCAATAGCATTCAACTTCGAAGCAGGTATCCACCAGTACATTGATGCGGACACAGACGATGAGGGGCAGGTTCTCTACAGTGTAGATTCCAGCCCTCCCAAGAGCGTGCATGTGAGCACCAGTCCCAAGTTCAGCGTCGGGACAAGATCAGAGAAGAACCACTTTGAAAGCTCCCCCTTACCCACCTCCCCTAAGTTCTTAAGGCAGAACTGTATTTACTCGACAGAAGCATTGACTGGAAAAGGCCCCAGTGGTCAGGAAAAGTGCAAACTCGAGAACCACATCTCCCCCGACGTCCGCGTGTTGCCAGGGGGAGGAGCCCACGGAAGCACACGGGATCAGAGCCTCTGAGCTACCCTTCCTGCAGCAGAGACTTGTGGCAAGACCTAAGAGGCGCGCTGTTCAGCTGACCTGCCGCAGAGCTTTTCCGCACGAACTCAGACAGACAGGCTCTGCAGAGCCCCCAGGCAGAAGAGAGACTCCAGAGGAGGCTCCCTAGGGCCTGGAGAGCCATGACAGGTACAGCAGGATGAAGTGGGCCAAGCCACAGGCTATGGCGTCTCCTTGTAACAACTCTGCTGCCCTCTTTGGGAGGTGACATGGGCAGAACTCATAGCCACCACTACCACATGCTAGACCTCACCAAGACTACCTAGTCCCCACTTTTCTGTCACGGCTCTCCATCGCAGCCTCAGGGGGCAACATCTCCATCCCTTGGGCTTCGGCTGGAGACAGACGCTGGACAACAAGTGGCCGGGTTGACCAATTTTGTTTTGGGCATTGCCCAGCCACCTCTAGGAACTCCTGTCCATCGCCTCCTGGATGGATCCCACTGTCAGAAGGCTGCAGAGGATGCTTGTGTCGTGGGGAAATTTCTGCGCCATAAACCACGGTCCCAGCGCAAAACCCTTCCTCAGATGTCTTCATCGACTTCAGTGTTCCGTAGTACCTGAGATTTTATTTTGAGATATCATCAGGGTGAGTTGCACCACTTGTTCCCGATTCTAATTGCCCCCCGGCAACGTGGGAAGGGTTCAGACGGCAGGCACTCAGCCAACAGTGTGAACTGTGAACATTGCTTTAGGGTTGTATAAGGAAAACCCTCTCTGTACATCACTAGCAGACTCAAAAGATATGCAAGAGTCAAATATGCAAAAGAAATAGCTTATTCAAAGAGACTGTATGTTACCGAAGAACAGAATAAAATCTGATTTTTTTTTTACCTGCAAAAATGGAAAAAAAAAAAAATCCCCAATTGAAATGCCCAGTTCAGACTTTTGAATACTTCCTGTGGCAGCAGGGAAAGCATCTACTATGATAGAAATTCTTTTTTGTTTCCTGTGGTATTCAAGTTTAAAAAAAAAAAAAAGTTAAAATAAAAAGCACTTTATGTTTTTCAAAAATAGGTTCTACCAGGGACAGTGTCAACATCTTGCACTTTAAAAACAAGCACTATTTCCCGTGGGCCACTTTTTGGGACTACAGTTGGGCTGTTAACTACATGCCTGTGTCGGGCCACGGTGGGTGATGTTGTGCGGGTATTGCTGTCCGCCATGTTGAAGTCTGTGGGCTCCTTCCCTGTCCCTCTGAAGCTTCCTGTTGGCCCCCTTGCGAGGAAGGGTACTTGAGCCCTGGAGTGGGGCCTCTCACAGAGTCCCGTGTGCAGGAGACACGCGCATCTCGGAAGAACACAGTAGGCGGTGGGCACTGGGTGTTTACTCTGTTCTTTCTCGTCAACCAGCTGTTGGTATGTTTTCAGTGTCACTGTCTGTACTAAAACTCAGCTCTCCTTTCTGCAGCCATCAATGCAGCTAGTACAGACAAAAGCAATAAGTATTTGTGTGCGTTGTGAGTGGTTCCGGTGTATTTCTTGGTGTTGGTCTCCCTGTCCTAGTTCGACGACCTGGCGTTGGCCTGCCTGATTTGGGGTCCAGTAAGGACGGTGGTGTTGGCCGTTCCTCAGTTCAGACACATTGGGTTGAGCCACCGGTTAGCATGATGCCCTGCTGTTGGCCCATCTGTCAGTCAAGGTGACATATCTGCCTGTCTTTAGTACAACGGACCGATGTCGTTCCCTGAATACAACGTGGATGGACGATGTCCCAAGTACAGTAGTGTAGATCTGCCGGTCCACAGCACGGTGACAGGCACACGTCTTCCTGATGGAACAAATATGGCGTGGGTCTCCTGTTCCTCATACAATGTGTCATTGGTCTGCCTGTGAGTGTGATGGCATGAGCCACCTGTCAGTACACAAATAATCAGTCATTCTGCCTGCCCTCTGCACAATGGCATGCGGTTGGACCACCTGTCACAGGTGTCCACGGGAGTCATCCCACCGCCCTTAAAAACACCTGTGCTCTGCTGAATATGTACCTGGTTCCTACTGCTTCTCAGTGTCTCCGGGGACTGTGGATCCTTCCAAGAGGGTGCAGTCCTGTTCTTTGCTGTGTTAACAAAGGCTACGATGCCGATGCCGAAGTATCTTGCCACTCTGAGGTATCTTCAGAGCATCCTCACAGCCACTGCTAAGGGACTTAAGGGGCAGGGAAAGTGTGAGGTCATCCTGTGCTGGTAGCACCAGAGAGAGAGGAAGCAGCCACGCCCCCAAGCGCTTTGCCGGGCACACAGCGCGGGCTGGGGGCCCACTGAGGAGCGGCCGACGGACAGTCCTCCCCGGCCCATCTCATCTCACCTGCCTCTTCTTTGTTTTCGTGACCATTTACGTCGGCCATCAGCACAAACGTGAAAATTCAGGGAAAACAAATGCTTTTTGATAAAAGTAAATAGTTGTGATTTCCGATTCCGATATTTTTAGAGCTGATGCTATCTGTAAAAATTAGTAACAATAGTAATATAGTCTATTTTACATATCAGGAAAGTGAACATGTTTAAATATAGCCATATACAGCGAGAAGGAACTTACCACCCCTTCTTCAAATCAAGGCATTTCATTTGTTGGTTGAAGCCGATGAGAAGTGTACAGATTGGATATGATTTTTTTTTCTTTCTTTTTCTTTTTTTTTTAACTAATAACCAATTGGTGCAACTCTCCTTGTAACCAAAGGCCCTTTCTGCCTTGTGTGGTCACACAGGACCTGGCCCTTCCTTCCCTGTGTAGTTTGTCTGACCTTAAAGTAGCATTTTATGGAGTCACTTTTGAAGGACGAATTCAGAAGTATCATTAAGAACCTACCTTTTCAGGCTTACTAGCCAGAGTCCTATAGAGTTCTTATAGAAACAGAATAATTGAAACTCAGCATATACTATGCTTAGAAAGTATTGCATTATGTTTTGGTTTTTTTTTTTTTTTCCTTTTACTTGTGTATGTATTGTGGGAATATAGCTTTTCCCCTGTGCCCAATTCAAAATAGAGTATTGTAAGTTTTCCCAGGCCCCACCTGCCAAAAAGGAGCATACCCCGATTTTTAATACGTGTACACCCTACCTGTACCTGTGTATATGCACTGGGAAATCTACCCAAGAGTCTCCACTGAGAAGCTGACCTTGACAGACAGGTCCTCATGGAAGAGAGGAAGGCATGGTCTGGAGGCAAATACCACTTTACCTTGGTGATTCATATCGCACCCATTCCTGAACGAACAAAAACGGGGAGGGGGGGGGGGAGGAAAAAAACAAGTCAACCCAAAGAAACCAAGCTAGGGGCTCGCGCGGGTGGATGCCTGGTCCCTTTGGCGAACTCCGTGAAATTCGCCGAGAACCCAGCCGAACTTGGCTTCCAACTTCCGCCATTATCAGTAAGGGCTAGGGACCAGGCGGCTGTGTGTCCCGATCACACAGGGGAGTCTGCGACCTGCAGAGGGAGGAGGGCCAGCTCTGGAGGAGTCGTTTTTTTCACTTTTTTCTTTTTTTATCTTTGGGTAAAAAAAAAAAAAAGAAAAAAACAGGGCTTTGGTGCAGTAGATTTCTCAGTGCCTTCTTTAGGAATTTTATCTTAAGCACACTTAACGGGGAAAGAAAGAAGGAAAGAAGAGGAGAGGACATTTGTTCCCGTGAAGGCCCTTTCTCTAAAAGCGCTGGGGATCAAGAAGAAAGAAGAAGACGGAGAACGGCAAAATCCTGAGGAGACCACTTCCTTTCAACTCACCCGGCTTGACCCCCACCCCACCCCCCCCACCCCCGCCCCCAAAGTGCTGGCGACCACAAACTTGGCCAAACTGACTCCCAGCTCTCCTCCACCGCCTCTTGGTGACTAGCTTCAGCCCTGCCCTCTCTCCTAATAAGATCCCCTTTTCTGAGGAGAAAAAGAAACAGTATTCTCTTCTGTAAAACTGTGACGTATTCATGTTTGTAACTATCGTACGTTTCTGTCTTGCTCCAAGTCATGGCTGGAGTGTCTAGTCCATGGACAAGGGGAAATTCAAACTTCATCGCGGACAAGGGTCACTGGAGCCAGGTCTCTCTCTCTCTCCCCGTCTCTCTCCTCCCCCCCCCCACCCCCTCCCTCTTCTTTGTTCTCTGCTAACTAGCCCCAAGTAACATAACCCCAGGCTTCAGCCTCCAGTTAGGTAACTTTGAATCCGAGGAGAGCCAGGCAAACCGCATCGAGGGCATGATCCTTTTTGGGAAATGGCTCTTCCTGTGGCGAGAGGAAGAAGAGGTCACCTCCGCCACCCCCAACCGGACAGTGGAGAGCCTCCAGCCCTGAGTTACAGTTTCCCGTTTCTCACCACCTACATGACCGCATCCAAATGCTTTCGCTCAGCCAGGGGGACCCAGACCAGCCTGGCTACGCCCAGAAATAAAAAAGTTACCTCTGCATTTTCTGTTGCTGTTTTTCTGGCTCTAGAAGTGTCTGACGCGGGTCTACATCGTAGGATATCCATGTGTCTCAGAGTAGCCTCTTTTTCTGTTCAGATAAAAAGTATATAGGTACATAGGTGTTTTTAGCCAATTTGTAATAGGGCCGCTTCGTCTCATGGCTACTTTTGTAATCTAGAATAACGTCTTAGGAGTTTTATTGTTGGGTCATCACCATAGCTGATACTCTCTGGTCTTTTTCATTTCCTCCCATTGCCCCTTGGGCTTCCTTTCTTTTCTTCCTTTTGATTCTGACTTTCTGGGGATAGGGAAAGACTTGGGGTTCTGACCTGCTCAACGCAGACGTTTCCTGACACTTGGCCTAGAGTCTGTGGACACTGTTACTTCCCTCGTTCCGTGTGTTTCTTCTGTTCTTAACAATCCTGGGCCTGGATGCAGGAGTGAGACCAGGAGAAGCAGGGCCGTGGATGGCCCTCAAGATCGGGATGGAATGTGGGCTGCTGGCCCTTGGAAGAGACTGAATTTTCTCATCCCCAGAGATCTTGGAACCAAAAATCTCTTGCAAGCAAACTTCCTGCTGGGGTCCAGGATACACCTAAGCCCCTCTCAGCTGGCCTGTTGCAACACCCCTGCTCCCTTGTAACATCAGTTGGATCCGAAGGCCAGAGCATTTTCAGGTTCTTGCAAACCTCGGAGAACATGCTGGGGCCTCAGATCTCATGAACTTGTTACCAGGTCCTCATTTTAATCCATTTCCAACAGCCTCACCAAAAAGCAATAGACAAGCTTGCAGCCGAACCCTGAGAAGACGTGTCCCCCAGAATCTGCCAGCGCATCTGCCCTCCCCTTCCCAGCTGCCTGGCTCCCTAGCACCCAAGACGTGTGGCAAGGGCAGTGGTGTTTCTCCAGTTCCCACCGATCCAGGCCCCGGGGAGTTTCTGGAGTGTCCTGATGAATCCCCCCCAAGCAGCTTCCAGCCTCAGGTGGGCAGAGGACATCTCAGGAAGCAGGATCTTCAGCAGAAAGTGATTCTCCACTCTTCAACTCCTACAGGAAATTGAAGAAAACCCAGATAATCTTCAGCTTCCATTCGTTTAGGTGTTCATACCCCCACCTGCCTCACTGTTGGCTTCAGGACTGTGGCCTCTGGCCAGATCAGAGATTTGAGCCAAATCTGGACCCCCATGGCAGTGAACCATCCCTTTGGATAAACCCCAAGAGGAAACCAATCGAAGGACAAATGTATTATTCTGGACTATGACCCTAATCGGAGTTTTGCTACCCCCAAAAGTTCCTGGTAATCTGGTTTGGACCAGAGCCAAATAAAACAGATGAGATTTTTTAAAACTTTTGCACAAGAACAAAACAAAATTGTCTCCTAGTAGTTTGCTAGGTTTGATGCCCAGATAAGCAAACAGTCTAGCCTGTGGCTGTTTTCATCTAGAGAGAGATTGTGTCATTTGGGCTTCCCTCCACTGCCCCTGGTTTTGTCTTAACCTGGAATTTCTCCTGGACTTCCCCAAATGCCAACCTGACGAAATGGATTTGGAAGGGGCTCTGGTGAATCCAGCGGTCCCTCATCTTTTTCTTCCCTCTCATTGTAACTCTCCATTCTTCTCTGCGGAGATCCCGAAAAGATCTTCTAAGGGCTGGCCAGGATGGGGAGGGAGGGGGGCAGTTCTCCTGAAGAAGACGTCATCTGCCTGCAGGATGGCTGCAAGCGAGCCTCTGAGTGAAGCCTCTCTCTTGAGTGAGAGGAACAAGGTGGTCAGTTTCAGCTCAAGTTAAGAAAGTGCTTCCCGCAGGTGGGGCTGCCTCACCATGGAAGTCGGTGCCGTGTTGGGGGATGAGCTGATAAAAAGAGGGTGGATCATGCACAAAATGGATGTTGCAGAGAGACCCTCACTTTGCATGGCAAGTGGACTGAACAACCAGGGCAATTCTCCTTCTCTCTCTGGGGTGTGTGTGTGTGTGTATGTGTGTGTGGTTTGGACGTCTAGGCACAGGCTCAAAGCCTTGAGGCAAAAGCAGGGAATACAGTTAGCAGGAATTCAAATTCTAGGATTTGGAGTTTTCTGCAGGGGTGCCAGGGAAGGAAGTGGCAGCAAGATAACCTGCTTCCCCTCTGCTTCCTATCTTGGGTAATTTTAATGACCCAACCTGTCCCCAGTGCCCTAACAGGAGCCACACTGGCTGGGATGAGGCTTATGCTGCCCTCCCCAGACCAGCCAAGGAACAGTCCCTCTCTGGCTGACCATGTCACGGTGCTGCTCTTCTGCCCAGACCCTGTGCCCTCATGGGCCTGAGGCTTTCTGTACAAGAGATGCAATGATCTTTTATCCATTAGCCAGCCGCCTAACTGCCTAGGCAACAGCAAATGGCACCATTCCAAAAGGGCTACCCCCCCCCCCCGCCAACCGGCAAATAAAACAGAAAATCCCATTTAAGATGTTTGAAAATCCCCACCCAATGAAGTAAATCCAGAAGGACCAAAAGAGAGAAGCAGATGTAATCCATTTTTACAGCAAAACTAGGCTTCAGCTGCCCGGTCGCCCACATCTCTAGCCCCTTCCCAAGCGGGTCTGGATACTGCATTCTCCAAGGAGACCATTTGACAGAAGAAGTTTTAAAGTACCCCCCCACACACACACACAACTGTGTCTGGTGGGTTTGGAGGAGGTGGGCCTTCCTCCTCAGGAAGACCCCCAGTCCAGGCAGTGATAGGTGGTTTTATTATGAAGTGAGGCAGGACAATAGGTTTGCATGGATAGCCTGATCAGCTACTTTCCTTCAAAACAAAATGAAACAAAAACCCAGTTCCCAAGATCCCCCTTTGAGGCCCTGTCCTGCAGAAATAGCTCACGTTAACGGCTCCAAAGGCATGACGGTTCTAGAAAATGAAGGAGGCTCCCAATTCTGTCCCATTAAGATGCTCTCGAGGATCATATGTGGATCGTCCCACGCTTCTTG
This sequence comes from Felis catus, assembly GCF_018350175.1. Classification (NCBI taxonomy): domain Eukaryota; kingdom Metazoa; phylum Chordata; class Mammalia; order Carnivora; family Felidae; genus Felis; species Felis catus. Next base: position 12,307,045 of record NC_058370.1, read on the forward strand.
CCTCCTGAGCTAATCCAGGTTTGGACAACAAGGAAGGAGGCACAAGAGAAGATGCCCAAGAGATTCAGACTTCTCTATGGCTTTGGATTGGGGCCCCCTGAGGCTTCACTAGGGTTTCGGGCTCTCTCTTTGGTAGGCTTGACATCTAAGCTCCGGGTGCCTGATGGGTGGAGAAAAGGAAAATGGGGGCAGGTTGGTCTCTTTGCTCTCCAGACCTCCTGGCTTTGATCCAAAGGCAAGAGCTGGAAACACCATTTTCTGCACCAGGAACTCAGGGTTATCCCCCAGTGTATGCCCTTGGCACATAGTGGTCACCCAACCCGTGTTCCTTTGAGTGAATGAATGTGTAAATGATTGACTTCCGAATGAGCGAACGTGTGAGTGAATACAGGAGTTAATTAGTTCTTACCCAGCTTGAGGTATTGCTAACTGGGAAGGAAAGAGAAATGGCGGGGCGGGGAGAGGGGGCTCTCATTAAAACCTGTAAGCTCCACCGATGCCATCTAGCCTTTGATTCAATTAGGAGCCAAGGTGATGTCCAAATTTGACACTTGTCTGCCCTCAGGGCCCTGGTCTTCTCAGAGCAACACTTCCAGGGGCCCCATGGGGCAGCCCCAGCCTCCTTCCTACTCTCCTATCCTGCATTTTCAGCCTCATGTTCTAGTTTAGCTCACAAAGAAGGGATTTCTCCTGGTCTGGGACTCGCTGGGGCAGGAATTTGGGAGCTGACATCTGGAAACTGGATTGCAATCCCTGAGCCATGGGAGTCCAGCTGGAAAAGAGGGCCAGCCTGCCCTCCAACTTTGAGAGCCAACGGGTTTTCCTATTTTCTGAGCCCCAGTGTCTCCCTTGGTAGCATGTGCCCCAACTCCATTAGCTAAGACCCTCTGTCTCGCCCAGGAACTATGGTGTGAGGTTGAGGCTTTTCTGCCAGCAAAGCCATTCTGATTACCCCACCCATGATGGGGGCCAAGCCAATCACATTAGCCATAAGTGACCAATGTCCTTAGCCGCTCTTCTCTTGGGGTCGCATTTGTGGGTCCTGTTCATCTCTGGTCAGTTGATGTCTCTAGTCCTTCCTGTAAAGGTGACAATGAGCATTGTGTGTGCGTGCTCAGGCACACACACACACACACACACACACACACAAAGAAACCAAACAACAGAAAAACACGTGTCTTTTTATGCATGTGATGGGATGAAATTGTGACCTCCAGCTGCTGTCCTGTCTTGTAAAATATGTCCAAATGTTTAAGAATTTCTAAGCAAATGGTCCTTTAATGAAGTATGCACAGTTCAATAAAAAGGTATGGAGAAAACAAGCTTGGTGGAGTTTGTTTTATTTTCTGGAGGGCACAGGGAGATGGGGGGGCGGGTGAAGATCTGCACAAGAGGCTGAATTGGGGGACGTGGGGGGGCAGCACTGATTGCCTTCACCTGAAAGAGGGTACGAAAATGTAACTGGCTTGTCACCCCAGTAGGCAAGCAGCGGTAACCCACCCCATGCTGTGTTCATGGACCAAAGTCCAAATTCTGGTTATTTGGCTCTTGTGTCAGCTGTACCTGGGTATTCTCGGCCTTACGACCACTCTCTCATCAAAGTGTCTCATGGGGCCTTGGGGACACACACACACACACACACACACACACACACCTTTTACAATCTGTCCCCTTCTCTGCCTCATTGTTCTCCATAACACCACCTCTGACACACTATATTTTATTTGTGTATTTTGTTTATTGTTTACCTCCCTTCAATAGAACATAAATCCCTCCCTCCAGTGTGGCCCAGAGCTGTGGCAGTGCAGGGCCGAGGAACACAGATTCCAAACCTGGAAAGCGGAGAGAATAAAGACTGAAAAAACAACAAAACAGAACATCCAAGGACCACGTGTGTATCTGTGTGTTTTGCTTTTTTTTTCTTTTTTTGCCCCCCACAAATAGTAACATACCATAAACTGTTCTGCATATTGCTTTTGTCATTTAATATATCTTGAAAATCATTCTGTATTTCTGCATTAATGCACGAAGAGCTTTCTCATTCTCCTGGGAAGCCTGTGCTGTGTGCTATTATGCACAGTAATGGCTAGTCTCCTACAGCTGACCATTAAGGTTGCTTCCAAACTTTTGTGATAACAAACAGTGCTAAAATGAATGGCCTGTCAGCGGTTCCTGTGGGCTCTGCCTCCAAAATAGATTTGGAATCTGTGCTCCTCGGCCGTGCACTGCCACAGCTCTGGGCCACACCGTCATTGTCTATTGCCTAATGATTACAGCAGCCTCCAGACCACATTCCCCGGTTCCACCCTCGATCCCTTTCAGGCTCTTCTCAGCACAGTGGCCAGAGGGATCCTGTCAAACTGTCAGTCTGATCATGTCACTTCATCATCAAAATGTTCCAAAGGCTTCTCATCACATTTTGAATAAACTCCAAAGTCCTTGGCACTATCTGCAAGGCCTTACATCCCCTGGTCCCACCTGTCTCTTTGATTTCACTTCCCGTTGCTGTCCCCTGAGGGTGCTGGGCTCCATTGTCGCTGGTCTCCTCACTGTTCCTCAGACATGCCCAGTGTGGACTCGCCCAGTGACGCTGTCCCTTTCCAGCCTTCCTCCCAGACTCCTCAATCCTCTTTGATCCCCTAGCTTATTACTCTTCCCTTCCCTCACTCCCCTTCAGACACAGTGGCTACCATTCAATTTTCGAATACGCCAAGCACACTTCCACCCCAAGGCCTTTGCACTGGCTGTCCCCTCTACCTAGAACATCTTTTCCAAGCTAGCCACATGGTTCATTCCCTCACCGGCTTCAGGTTCACCTTCTCAGCATCCCCTTTATCTGAAAATCCTAGGTATAATGGCAACCTCCCCCCCCCCCGCACACACACCTGCACCTGTCACCTCTGTCCCCTTATGCGTTTGTTGTTTCTCCATAACACTATCTCTGACACACTATATTTCACTTCCCTCCAATAGATCATAAATCCCTCCCTTCAGTAGAGCATAAATTCAAAAACTAAAAATCAAAGAGGATAAAGACTAAAAGAAACAGAAGATCCAAGGACTGTGGGACAGTTACCAAAGGAATAACATCTGCATAATGGGAATACCAGAAAGAGAAGAAAGAAAGAGGGAAACAGAAGAAATATTTGAAATGATAATGACTGAGAATTTCCAAAAGTTAAAATCAGACACGGAACCACAGATCCAGGAAGCACCAAGAAGCATTACTTTCCCAAAATAACTACAGTAGGCATGTCATTTTCAAACTACAGAAAAATCAAAGATAAGAAAAAATCCTGAAAGAATCCAAAGGAAAAAACACCACACCCTATAAAGGACCCAAGATAAGAATCACATCTGACTTCTCAGAAACCATGCAACAGGAAGTGAGTGGAATTGAAGATTTCAAGTGTTGGCGGGAGCGGGGGGGGGGGGGGGGGGGGGCGGGGGGGGGCGGGGGGGGGCGGGGAGGGGGACCCACCAACCTAGAATTCTATACCCTGCAAAATTACCCTTCAAACGTGCAAGAGAAATAATGACTTTCTTAGACAAAAATTGAAGGAATTTGTTGCCAGGAGACCTGCCTTGCAAGAAATGTGAAAAGAATAACAGGTCCTAGAGAGGGAGGCTGCAAAGAAGAAAAGATAAAATTGGGTAAAGAGAGAGATGGGGCAACAAAATAGCACCCACCTTATAAGGTTGGTGTAAAGATTAAACTGAATGATCTGCATTAAGTACCTTGTTGCACAAACGTTGGCTATTAATGTGGTTTCAGTGCTGGCTCAGGGACCACACACGGGTTAGACACCCCAGGGCACTGCTCCCCTGACGCTTACAGCTTAGGACAGTGTTTCATAAACCATGAGCTGGGGCCCACTCATGCAGGGGCTCTTCAACTTTGTGTTCCCTGTCCCCCCATGCAGTCTGATGAACCCCATGGTCACCTTCTCAGAAAAATAATTTTAAATGCATGAAATAAAATACACGGGTTTACAAAAGAAGCCTATTGAAATATTTTAACACTGTGATATAGTAATACATGTGCTTCCTTATTAACAAATAACAAGATCTAGCAGTGGGTCTAGTAATTACCAAAACATTGAGGTCATGCAGAGCGTAAATGCTGCTTTGAGTCATCTGCAATAGCCATAATGCAATACAGAAAAATCTATGATTTCTATTAGTGACGATGTCGCAAGTACTGTTAATACTACTATGATTTGCTGCCCATATTCATAACTGAAGGAAGTGTTGCATTTCAGCCAGAGGTCAGTGAAGATAAAGATACAGAATTTTGTCCCATGCAAGTTCACAGACCCACGTCACAAACCTGGTATTAGGGAACTTTGAAATTTATTTCATGGGTCATGACTAGTACTTTTTTTTTAAGTTTATTTATTTATTTTGAGAGAGAGAGAGAACAGAGGAGGAACAGAGAGAGAGAGAGGAGGGAGAGAATCCCAAGCAGGCTCCCCATGGTCAGCGCAGAGCCCAACGTAGGGCGCAAACCCACCAACTGTGAGATCATGACCTGGACCGAAATCAAGGGTTGGACACGTAACCAACTGAGCCACCCAGGTGCCCCATGACTAGTACTTTTTAAATGAAAGAATAGTATAGGCCGGAATAGAATAGAATAGAACAGAACAGAATAGAACAGAACAGAATAGAACAGAACAGAACAGAATAGAATAGAACAGAATAGAACAGAATAGAATAGCACAGAATAGAATAGAACAGAATAGAATAGAATAGAATAGAACAGAATAGAATAGCATAGAATAGAATAGAATAGAACAGAATAGAACAGAATAGAATAGCACAGAATAGAATAGAACAGAATAGAACAAAATAGGGGCGCCTGGGTGGCGCAGTCGGTTAAGCGTCCGACTTCAGCCAGGTCACGATCTCGAGGTCCGTGAGTTCGAGCCCCGCGTCGGGCTCTGGGCTGATGGCTCAGAACCTGGAGCCTGTTTCCGATTCTGTGTCTCCCTCTCTCTCTGCCCCTCCCCCATTCATGCTCTGTTTCTCTCTGTCCCAAAAAATAAATAAAAACGTTGAAAAAAAAATTAAAAAAAAAAAGAATAGAACAGAATAGAATAGAATAGAATAGCACAGAATAGAATAGAACAGAATGGAACAGAACATGCATTGCTCATAATGTGGGTACAGATTCATGAAGCTTCCCTTTCAATTGTGTGTGTTACAGGTCATGGTGAAACAGACTAGAACAGAATAGAATAGAATAGAATAGAACAGAATAGAACAGAATAGAATAGAACAGAACATGCACTGCTCATAATGTGGGTACAGATTCATGAAACTTCCCTTTCAATTGTGTGTGTTACAGGTCAGGGCGAAAAAATGTACTTCTTCCTGCAATTCAGAAATAGCTGAGAAGCAGTGACATGGGAGAAAGCAGACCCAGCACAGCCACTAGCACACTGCAGGTGCCAGCACCCTTGTCCCTCCCTCGAGGCCCCATTTGCCCTCCTGCCCATACACAAGTACACACACAGACTCAGAAAAGGCTGTGTTATCAGGGGTTACCCAACTGTTCTCCCCCCCCTCCTCGGGGAGAGGAGCAGGTGTGGCGATGCCCATGTCCTGAGCTCATCGCCTGTCTGGGGACATGCCCCTCCTGATGGCCACATGTCCCCACAGCAAATATTAGGAGAGCTTTTGTGAGGAGCCAGCTGGCGGCGTGTCTGGAAGTGCCTGGCTGCAAAGGTTTGGGGCTAATTAAGCTGCCTCTGAGGAGCCACCACAGGGAACGAGGGCTGAGCAGGCAGTTTTGTGCTTTTCTGGATGTGTGTGTAAGGAGGGGGTCTGGGAGAGGACACTGGAATCAGAAGAAGAAAATTTCTAAGGGACCCGCTCTCTGGTCTCCGGAGGGAACGGGAGCTTGACATTTGCAGAAGGGAGACGCGGGAACAAATTATTTGCTGGTCAGATGTGTTGGCAACTTTACCGCTGTGCTGATGAACAGGAAATGGCTGAGGGAGAACAATGGGCTTTGGGGTGGGGGGGGGGGTACGTCAATCTGCAGCTTGGGCTAGTGGTGCCGAGGAGAAAACTTGGAGTCCGAAGCATCTGAGTTCAAATTCTGGCTATGGCACTTCCTTGCTGTGTGACCTAGGGCAAGTCACTGTCCCTCTCTGGACCTTGGTTTTCTAGTCTGTAAAATAGGAAAACAATAGCATCCACTTCAAGGGGCTGCTGGGGGGCTGCAATGAAAAGACGTAAATTGCTGAGCCCAAGTCTTGGAATAGAGCTGTAGCTCTCATAGCTACCGCAATTTTTATTGCCACTACAACATACAGCCTAGATCCATTCTTTCATAGAGATCTATTGTCTAGGCTGAGCTCCTACCAATGCCAGAAATCACGGAGCACATGAAACCATACCACTTAATATTTACAGAAGGTTTACTGCACGTCAGGCACTGTTCCAAGCACTTTACATGCATTTGCTAATTCTTAGCAACAACTCTATGGAATACAACCTGTGAAATTATCATCGTGGGTATCATCATAGGATTATCTTTGCCAACAACCCTGTGAACTGAACATGATCCTAATTCTACAGATGAGGAAACATGTCAGTTATCTACTGCTGAGTAACAAATTATCCCAACACTTAGTGGCTCAAAACAACAATAAGTATTTATTATCTCACACAGTGTCTGTGGCTCAGGAATTTGGGAGTGGCTTGGCTGCGTGACTCTGGAACTTATGAGGTTACAATGAAGATGTCAGCCGGATCTGAAGGCTTGACGGGTGGAGGGTGGACTTCTAAGATGGCGTCTCCGCATGGTTATCAGGCTGAGATGTAGAGCTGATGGCAGGAAGCCTCTGTGCTTCACCGGGTGAATTGGTCCACAGGGGTCCTTGAGCGTCCTTATGTACCAGTGGGGGCTTCCCCAGAGTGAATGATCCAAGAGAAAGACAGAAGCTACAATGTGTTTCCTCCCAATTATTTTTTTGTGACAAAATACACATCATATAAACTTTACCATCCCCAGCCATTCTTTCCCCAAAGATTATTTTTAAGCCATCTCTACACCCAACATGGGGCTCAAATTCACAACCCTAAGACCAAGAGTCACATGCTCCACCGGCTGAGTCAGCCAGGAGCCCTCCCCACCATTTAAAAAAATTTTTTTTCAACATTTATTTATTTTTGGGACAGAGAGAGACAGAGCATGAACGGGGGAGGGGCAGAGAGAGAGGGAGACACAGAATCGGAAACAGGCTCCAGGCTCTGAGCCATCAGCCCAGAGCCCGACGCGGGGCTCGAACTCACGGACCGCGAGATCGTGACCTGGCTGAAGTCGGACGCTTAACCGACTGCGCCACCCAGGCGCCCCAGCCCCACCATTTTTAAATGTGCAGTTTAGTGGCATTAATTATACCCACACTGTTGTGCAACCATCCCCACCATCCATCCCCAGAGTTTTTCATCTTGCAAAACTGAAACTCTGTCCCCATTAAACAATAACTCCCCACTCTCTCCCCCCATGCAGCCCCTGGAAACCAGCCTTGACTTTCTTTTTTTTTTTTTTTTAAGCTTATTTATTTATTTTTGAGAGAGAGAGAGAGTAAGCGAGCAGGGAAGGGGCAGGGAGAGAGGGAGAGAGAATCTCAAGCAGGCTCCCCACTGACAGGACTCAAGCCCACGAACCGTGAGATCATGACCTGAGCTGAAATCAAGATTCCTATGCTTAACCGACTGAGCCACCCGGGCACCCCAACACACCTCTACTTTCCATCTCTATGACTTTGACAGCTCTCAGGACTTCACATAAATGGAATCACGCAGTATGGGTCCTTTTGTGCCTGGCTTGTTTCACTCACCATAATGTCCTCAAGGTTCATCCGTGTTGTAACCTGTGTCAAAATTCCCTTCCTTTTTAAGGCCCAATAATCCTCCACTGTCTTGTCTTTTTATTATCCAGACTTGGAAGTCACACACACACTGCCCCTTCTGCAATATCCTATAGGCCACACAGGTCAGCCCTATTCACTGTGGAAGGAGATGACCCAAAAGAGTGAATAGGAGGAGACGGGAATCATTGGACGCCATCTTGCAGGCTGGCCACTGCAGAACTGGGTCCCCAGGGGGTTGGTGATTTACCTAAGGTCCCACAGCAGGCAAGTGACAGACCCTGGATTTGAACCCAGATCACGATGAGTTGAGGTATACCCATTCTATGGTATTAGCACCCCTCAATCCACACCTCCACGTGGCTTCCACTGATGAAGGAAATGGTCCCTGGTGGGGTAGAGGCAGCCTGGAGAGAAGGTCAGGAGGCCTGGGTCAAGTCAGGCACTAATTCACTTACCATGTGACCCTAGGCAAGGCCCTGCCTCCCCCCTCCAGGCCTCAATTCCCTTAGCTGTCAGGCAGGGGCAATAATTACTTCCCAGGCTGTTGAGGTGAGTAAAGAAAATGAACACACTAAATGAAGCTTCATGCACAGAGGTATGTGAAAATAATACATTCCCTTCAAGTTTTTTTTTTTAATGTTTACTTATTTACCAGGTAATAATTTCAAGAGATGCCAATTGGAAAGGTATGAAAGGGTACGCAAGGAGAATCTCCCTCACCCCCGTTCACTCACCACCCAGTTTCCCTCTGCAGAACCAACTACTCTTACGAGTTCTCATTGAAATGCCACATTTCTTTTTTTTTTTTTAATTTTTTTTAACGTTTATTTATTTTTTTTGAGACAGAGAGACAGAGCATGAACGGGGGAGGGGCAGAGAGAGAGGTAGACACAGAATCTGAAACAGGCTCCAGGCTCTGCGCGGTCAGCACAGAGCCTGACGCGGGGCTTGAACTCACGGACCGCGAGATCATGACCTGAGCCGAAGTCGGACGCTTAACCGACTGAGCCACCCAGGCGCCCCGACATTTCTTTATTTTCTTAAACCAGCCTAATTTCCGAGGACCTGCCAAGCAGGAGAGGAGGTCGACTCAGCCTCTCCTGGGTCTGGGGAGCCTGGCTCTCACCTGGCACCACAACATAGACCGTGGAGGGGCAGGGGGCAGGGTCTTCTGGTTATCCATGATTGAACCACCTTAGTGACCTTGGAGACGCCCCTGGAGCCAAGGGGAGGAGCTGGGATTTGAAACCAGGTCTGGAGCCCAAGCTTTTAAGGCCTCCATTGCCTCACTAAGCTTAGGGAGTCGATCCTTGGAGCATTTGGGAGAACATCAAAATTGCAAGCACACACCTGCCCAGAATGATGAATAGCACTGTCTCTCCCCGGAATAATATGCATTACTTAAAAATTTAGCTGTGGACAGTGTGGAGATGTTAAAAATTCTTAAGCTGTAATGTAAACTTAAAAATAAATAAATTCCAGACACAGCTAAGGCACCACCTCTTAGGGAGTTTTGTTGATCCTTCAAAGGCAGGATCAGGCGGTTTTTTCCCTGGCCTCCCACGGCCTCCTAAGCTTACACCAGTGCAGCCCTTACAGCAGGAGGCTCTAACTTCCTGTGATTTCAGTGAGCTGGTTAACCCAGCCAATGTGGGAGCAACATGGCCTGTGTTCAAATCCTGGCTCCTCTAGTTTCTGGCTGTGTAAACTTGGGCAAGTTATTTCACCTCTCTGTGCTACCTGAGCTAGTACTAGAGACAGCTAGTTCCAAGGGCTTTGGTGAGGGCTGATTGTGTTCTGTCTTGTAAAGTCCTTGTCATAGTCAGTAATGTGTGTTTGTTACTGTGGCTTGTCCCTCTCTGCACCAGATTGTAAGCTGTAAGATACAGGGTGACTGAGGACTCTAGATGGGCAATCAGGGAAGGCCTCCCAAGAGGTGGTGATCATAAGACGAGATCTGATTGGCAGAAAAGAGCCATCCACACCAAGAGCTGGCAGAATGGCATGTTAGGCAGAGGGCACAGCAAGTGCAAAGGCCCTGAGGCAGGAATATTCTCAGGAGGCCATCTTGGCTGGAGAGGGATGTATGAGAAGAGGGGTAGGTAGGACATGGGAGAGGTCAGCTGGGGCCCATCACACAGCACCTTGTCAAGCAGGGTTACTTTGAGAAGTGGGCAGCCACTGGGGGAGGTAAGCCAGATAGCAACACAGTCCTTGCATCCAGGAGCCTCCCACATAATAGGAATGGTCCCAGCCTAAATCTATAGGCATCTGCTTATCCAAGGCAGCGTCTGGGCTCGGCCTGGAGCAGCTCAGCCCGGGAGTCCCTACCATCCATCCTCGTCTCAGCCTCCCTACAAGCCAGACTCGAGGCCCCATTAATATAAATGAGGTCCTTTGCAGACTCGATTTCCAAATGAGTCCAGCCGTTCAAGATCTCTATTCCAGGAAATGTGAAATTTATGTAACGAAAATTAAAAGAGAAACTGGGGAAGTGGCTCTTAAGTGCCCACTTCCCGGGTCAATGAGCCAGGTCTGCGCATCTGGCAGGAGATGGGCGAGGGCACCACCTGAGGGCTGCTGGGAGCCTGTGACCAGCAGGGAGGCAGGGAGCACATTGGCTGTGGGCAAGGGGTGAAGCCCCCAGACCCATTCCTTCCCTCAGAAAAAGAGCCATGGTATCAACAGCTCATGCTCACTGCTTCAAGCCCAGCCCTGTTCTAAGCACTTTACTTACATTGGTTATCACATTTAACCCTCACGACAACCTAGTGGGATAGCCACCACCACTTTTCCCCATTTCACAAATGGGGAGACTGAGGCTCATATTGAAGAAATTACTTGATCAAGGTCACACAGCAAAATGGTAGCTAATTTGAGACTCAGTTCTTTTGTCTATTACCCCCGCAGACCCTCTTGTCCAGAGCTCGGACAATGTGGAATGGAAGAAAGTCTCAGGAGTCAGAACGACCTGGGTTCAAGTCCAAGCTCCAGCTACTGACCTGCTGTGTGACCCTGGACAGGCCACTTACCCCCCTGAGGCTCAGTGTCTTTGTAATCCTAGCCCCTTTTTCACAGAGTTCATCTCTGAATTCAAGGAGATAATGTATAAAGATGCCAAGCACAGGATTTCAGATGCCCTCTCAAACTGGCTTAATTTAAAAACGTTTTTTAAGTAAAGTCTTAGAACTGGAAAGTCTTAGGGTAGTGGCTTCAGGTATGGCTGGATCTAGGGGCTCTAAAAATGTTATGAGGGCTCAGTTTTTTACCCCTCTCCGTGTACCGGACCTTCACTAGGAGCTCCAGGGTTATACCTTTCATATTGCTACAAATCTTAGTTGAAAGAGGGCTCTTTTTTTCCCAGAAAGGCAGCAAAAAGAGCCAGAATTCACTCTGGAACAATGTGGGTCATATGCTCATCCCATAATCAATCTCTCCATCTCTATAGCCGGAGGGATAGGCTATGCTGATTGGGCCGCCCAAGTTGCATGCCTACCTGTGGAGCTGGGGGAGGGGTACAGAAAGCCCAGGTTGAACCACTTGGACTGTGAGGGGAAGAGACTAGGTTCCCTAAAGAAAAACTGGGGTGCTGTTACCAGAAAAATAAGGCATAGATGCTGGATGAGCAGGAATACCAAATGGTACTCCCGGCACATAGTAGGCCCTAAATAAATATATGTTCAGTCAAATGAACAAATATCTACACCAGAAGCTGGTTGTAAGAATAAAACGAAGTAATGTATGCAAGTCCCTGGTATGTAGTCAGCACTCAGTAGACCTTATCTTCAAGGAACAGGAAGTGCTCAGACTGGGTTTGGATTCTGGTCGAGCACAGACGCTGGAAGAAACTGGAAGGAAAGGCTTCCCTTGCCTCAGCCAGCCTCCCCCACATTCATTTTCCATCCCTGGGCCAGAGTAGGGCCAGGACTAAGGTGAGGAGAGTAAGGCACTTGCCATGGCATAAAATGTAAGAGGGCACCAAAAAAACTCAGTAATTGAGATAAATCCTATTTTTAAAAATCAACATGAATGCAAAAATGCATGATAAACAAAATATTAACATTTTAAATAAAGATATATCCATATACACACATTTACGTATCAGTTATATCCAAATGTCCAGACACATGCACTTGTAGACATTTTTACAGACATGTTTTTATAATATTTACTCCCAAATATGCATGGGGCCACCTCTAGGATGTCGCATTCCATTGTAATCTACACGGATGGCATCCCCTGAATTGTTCAGGCACAGCCTCCGGCTGGACACAGCAGGCCTGTGCATGAACAAACATGTACAAACATCTCCATCCAGAACCACCCATATACAACTAAATGTGTGTCACCTAACATCACGTGCAGACATGCCAAGAGATATAACTACACTATACAATGCCACACATGCTCACTTTCCTGCCCCAGGGCCTTTGCACTTGCGGTTCCCTTTGCCTAGGATGCTCTTGCCCCAGTTAGCCACACAGCTCCCTCTTTCACCTCCTTTAACTTGTGCCCAAAGGTCCCTTTCTTTTTTTTTTTTTTTTAACGTTTATTTATTTTTGGGACAGAGAGAGACAGAGCATGAATGGGGGAGGGGCAGAGAGAGAGGGAGACACAGAATCGGAAACAGGCTCCAGGCTCTGAGCCATCAGCCCAGAGCCCGACGCCAGGCTCGAACTCACGGACCGTGAGATCGTGACCTGGCTGAAGTCGGACGCTTAACCGACTGCGCCACCCAGGCGCCCCCCAAAGGTCCCTTTCTTACTGAAACTCTGGCCAACCTGCCACTGTCTGAAACTGTAACCCCTGCTTCACAGTCCACATCCCCCAACCTTGTTTTATTTTTCTTCTTAACACTTAAAATCATCTGACATAGCATGTTTCCTTTTTCTCATATTTAATGTCTATCTATCCTGCAAAAACGTCAGCTCTACGCAAGCAGAGATTTTTGTCTGCTTTGTTCCCTGCTGTGTTCCCAGCTTCTAGAACATTGCCTGGCACATAGTGGCTGCTCAATAAATATTTGTTAAATGAATGCAAAAAGCCAGGGAAGTGGAGATCCCAGAGAATGACGGAGAACACATTCTCCACTACTGCTGCAGGAAGGCCACCTGAAGTCAGATGTAAGCTGACTTCCAGAACTCAGTAACCATGCCGGGCACATTCTAAGGGCTATAAGAGTACTCTGTCATTTAATCATCCCAACGACCCTATAAGACACTACTGTTTATGCTGTCTTTACATTGAAGGGAATTTAGGCACCAGAAGGATAATTCACTTGCACAAGGTGTCACGGTGCAGAAGTGGCACAGCCAGGATTCAAATCAGGCAGCTTGGCTGCACACAGCCCAGACTCTCCCCTACACACGCGCGTGCACACACATGCACGCACACACACACGCACACGCACACAGACTTACGTAGCCTCATTAGGCCCTTCCAGCCTTTAGGCAGCTCTCAGAAACAAGGCCTCCTTCCCCCATACTGGGCGTTTAGGGTCCCCATTGTCCCGACTGCATCCCAGCCAAGAGTAGACCTCCTCCCTAGGGATGCAGGAAGCTGTGGGTTGTCCAGTTGTCATGGAGATGGCCCCAGCTCCTGTAAATAGTCTTGCCTCCTGGCTGCCTGGCTGGCTCACTCTTACCACTCTCAGAGGCTGCTCCCTGGGCCTTACTCCTCGCTTGAACCCTCCAGGGAGGCAGGGTGGGGCCAAAGGTCCACACGTCTATGCTGTTCCCACCTGGGGGCCACAGGAAGCTTGGAAGCAGGGCACCTAGATCCCCATCTCCCTTCCTGCCCCTTCCCTGGGTCTGTGACCCTGAGTAGTCACTTCCTCTCCTGCCCCTGCTTTACAGGACAGTCATGAAGAGTTAATGAGTTCAGCCATTCATTCAACAAATAATTATTGAGCACCTACCATGTGCCAAGCAACAGTCTAGGTGCTGAGGATACAGCAGTGACCAAGACAGACCAGGTCCTCTGGGAGACGGAAAACAAGTTCTGGGAAGAAAATAACATAGGTGAATGTGTGTGACTACTTTACTAAAGGTGGTTGGGGGAGGCCTCTCTGAGGAGATGACACCTGAGCTAGACCAAAATAAGAAGACAGCCATGCAAAGATATAGGGAAAGAGTATGTCAGGAAGAAAGAGCAGCGTGTGCAAAGGCCCTGAGGCAGGGGTGACTTGGCCTATTTAAGGAACAGAAGCTCTTTCCCTCAAAATGATGTTTATAACTCTACGAGGGTAGGCCCAAAGTGTGAAGCTGGATATATTAATGCATTTAACCTGCACAGCAACACTATATTATTATTCCCATTTTCCAGATGAGGAAATCGGGGCTTAGGGAAGTGAAGTCATTTGGCTGTTGCTAATATTTGCTGGAACTGATCTGAGGTGGCAGGTGAGGGAGAACAAATGGGAGGAAGGGGAGAATAAGAGAGGAAGAGAAAGATAAGAAGAAAAGAAGCCGTCTCGGGCCTGTCCCCCCCTCCCCCACCACCAAGCTGGTCTCTGACAAAACTGAGTAGAATCTGGGGAGGCCACCGCACCCGGGAGAAGGGCCTGTGGCATTTCTGAATCACGGTGCCATCCGCCCCGGCTTGGCTCCTCTCCGGCGATCCAATTACTAAATGCAGCCGCATTCTTTAAAAATGTCTTTCCTCTTATGTAACGCAGTAGTGAGAAACGCCAAACAGATGGTGCTGTGACAAGCTTTTTCAAAGTTGATTAGGAGCCCATCTTTCAAAATTAATGTATGGGCATTTAAACGAGTTTCAGCTGGCCACAAAAGCCCATCAAGAATCCATACGAGATAAATTGCTTGATGGACTGGCCACGCTCCCCTCCTCCCTGACCAGCAGCTGACGTGACAGGCGGTCAAGTGGACTTGGGACCAACACTCGGAAGATACCTGGTTTAGACGGAGAGGAGAAACACCTCGGGCCTCTCAAAAGCCCAAAAAGCTGGAGGCTTCTCAATGGATTACCAAGGCATTCTTTCAGACTTTTACGTCTTCTTCGAGCGAGCAGACCATCTCTCTTTCCGGAGAGAAACGGGTTAGTCACAAATTATGTCAGATGCTGCCAGTGAGCTGTCCCCCCCCCCCCCCAAGCCGCCCTTCTTCCTCAGTGTTCAGAGATGAGATCATTTCATTCGGAGCCAATTATAGATGGAGAACACTGGAGATGTGCAAAGAAACCTCCTTGGAGCCCTACCCTCCCACCATCACAGGCTGTACCCTGCCGGGATGGGCAGAACGGGAGGCTGGGTGTCCCGTCCCAAGTTCAACCTCAGGGTTTGTGAAGGCCATGCATTCCTAAGCCGCAGCTCGCATCTGTTAAGCTAGGAGGCAGGGCCATTGGCTAAGTGAAGCCTATTGGCCTCAGAAGCGCAGAGCTGGATGAATCCATGGAGATGATCACTATTCAGACGGGGAAACTGAGGCTCAGGGAGATGAAAGGGCTTGCTCGAGGCCACACGGCAAGTGGGTGGCAAAGCCAAACAGCTGGATAACAGCCCCTCCACTTGCCAGGAGGAAGACATCTCTGGTCTTGGGACCTGCCCAGCTCTCTCACTCCTGCTGTTGCTGCTACCAGCACCTTGCATTTTCCTTGAGGGTACCACCCCTTCCCCATTCTTGGTCTAAATGGTTCAAGAAGAAGTGACCCCTCCCCTATCTCCAGGGACGCATGCTTGGTGCAGTCCCAGTCAATCAGACCAGTCCATTCCCTACTTACTGCCTGATTGGTTCAGGGATAAGCAAGTGAGATGAGCCAGACAAGGAAGTAGCGACCCCAGCACTTTAGCTAAGGATAAGGCTTTTGGGAATGAGATGCTGGACTGGGAGGAAGAAAGTCTACAGCTCCCGGCAGCCATCGATGCCACCACAAGATGTCTACCTAAGAATAAAGCCAACACAGAGGAGAGCATGGCCAAAGGAAAAGGATACAATGAGCTTCAAACTTTAAAACGCTAGATCCAGCCAAACCTGAAGGCCGACCTATTCTGGATATTTTAGTTGAATGAGTCAGTGGTCTTCCATTTTTGCTAAAGTTGGTTGAGTTCGGTCACTCATCCCCAAAGGCCTTTGACTTGAAGTCCGTAGTGTGGGGCAAGGTTCCAGGAACACCACACTGCTCACTCCCCATCTCCGTCTTCAACACATTTCTGATCTTTTTAAAGTATTGGCTGCATGGAGATACCTCCCCCTCCCCAGCAGATTCCCCAACTCTGCGCAAGCTCCAGCAACATTCTCCAGAGGGGGTACCCAAGGAAAATGCCCCATTTCGGGATACCCGAGAGATGGCTCTGCCTTCTGGGCACCCGTTACCCAGCTGTGCATCTCTACAGCCTCTGCCTTCCTGTTCGGTCAAGAGCACAGGCTTTGGAGTCCAGTTTGAATCCCAGCTCCAGCATTTCCTAATCATGAGACCTTGTTCTGATGAGACCTTGTCACCTGACTTTCCTCAGCTTCAGTTTCCTCTTCTGAAAATGGGGAAAAGATCACCTAACTTACAGGGTCCTTGAGGGGATTAGAACAGGCATCACTCCTTGGGGGCTGTAAGAGTGGTAGCTATGAAGGGCTCCAAAAAGTACATACTTCAGAGCTTGGGCAATTCAGGCACTTATGGTTGGCTTGGGAAGACAGCAGCTAAACGCACACAAAAGGATCTACACTCACACACACACACACACACACACACACAAACAAGCCTCCTGCAGTCAAGTGTAGGGGTCAAAGGCAGGGAAAGCCTGGCCTGGATGTGAGTCAAGCCGTGCCCTCCCTCACCTCCTGGCCCGTGTGCACCTCTCTCCCCTCCACTGCCCCAGCTGCTGCCCCAGACTGGCACACACAGGTGTTTCTCAAAGGTCTGCCCAGTGACTCATTCGCACTCCCAGAGAGGGGAACAGACAGCGATTCCCAGGAGTGCCCAGAGTCCTGATTGAGGAAGGAGAGCTAGGTAGAAGCCACCTGTGGGCCAGTTCCTGCCCAGGCCCAAGGACAGCTGAAAGAGACACCCCTCCCCCAGCTCCATGCTTGGAGCTCCTGGGTCCAAAGGCAGGGAAAGCTGGGCCAGCACCACTCTGAGCAGGGAGCAAGCCACAACTCTCCGTTGCAGCGATGCCTCCCAAAGTGGTTGTTGAGATGATTTTACACAAACCCAGCATGGGGCATGAAAGAACTGATTCTTGGACAGCTACCTGCTCCAAGATGGGTGAACCTTGAAACCATGATGCTAGGTGAAAGAAACCAGACACAAAAGACCATTTGTATGATTCTATTCATACGACGTGTCCAGAATAGGCGAATTCTTTGAAACGTAAAGTAGATTAGTGGTTGCTAAGGACTGGAGGGATCTGATGAGTCGGGGGTAAGGACTCTTGATAGGAGACTTCTTGTGGGGGTGGGGGAGAGTTTAAAAAGTGTTCTAAAATTAGACCATGGGATGTTTATACAACCCCTATGAATATACAGAATATATATACCTTACAAATGGACAGAATGGTCCGCTTCAAATGAGTGAATGGTACAGTACGTGAATTTTATCTCAGTAAAGGTGTTTAAAAGTATATTGATAACGGTTGACTCCCAAAGGGAGAAATCAGTCCCTCTTTCAAGCCCCTTATATAATTCTTTCCATTTGTCAAAGAACAAGTCTCCGTTAGACTCATGCTAATTTCCTGTTTGAAGGAGAAGAGAGCAGACTCCATGCTCAACTCCTTGGGCAGGTTTGTTTGGTTCCCACTGTATTTGTTTTTCTGACTGCCTTCGAGGTATGGCAACTGACCATTCATCTAC
This sequence comes from Felis catus, assembly GCF_018350175.1. Lineage (NCBI taxonomy): Eukaryota > Metazoa > Chordata > Mammalia > Carnivora > Felidae > Felis > Felis catus. The sequence goes on from NC_058370.1 coordinate 12,324,734, forward strand.
TCACTCGTTCAGTTATTTATTCAACAAATATGTCCTGAGCATTACTGCATGTTCTAAACACAGGGGACACAGCAGGGAACAAGACAAAAACCTTGCCCTCACGGAGCTGATGCATTACTAAAGCAGGAAATCTCAGCAGGAGATGTCGCTCTTGGGTTCTGATCCCTCACTCTGCCACTACCTGTGTGACCTCGGACTAGTGGCTTCACCTCTCTGTGCCTCAAGATCCTTACATGTAAAGTGGGGATAATAATTACACCTCACTCAGGATCCAGCGAGACAATAGGTTTCAAGGGTCAGGACAGTGTTTGACACACTGCAAGTACTTGAAAAAAGTTGGCTGCCGTTGTTTGTCCTTATTTCTGAGGACAAAACACTCCCTCTTCAAACACCTGCATTTTAGTGTAAGCTTCCTTTTAGAACAAATCTATTTAAGTAAAAAAAAAAAAAAGGTAGGGGTGAGGGCACCTGGCTGGCTCATTCAGCGGCGCATGTGGCTCTTGGCCTCGGGGTTGTGAGTTTGAGCCCCATGTTGGATGTAGAGATTGCTTCAAAATAAAATCTTAAAAAAAAAGTAGGGGGGGAGAGTCAAAACATGAAAAGGTAAGTCTACAGGCAAGGAGAATAGGGTAAAAGTCACGCGAGTGTGTTTTTCAGAGATGAAATTCGGGCCGCCCTGAACTGGCAGGAGATGTCAGCAAGGCTGTGACTCAGCCAGCACGGAGGGAAGCACAAAGCTATTTTCAGTGTCAGCAGAAGGACAGGGCAGCTCCTCCAGTCCCACATTGGCACACTTCTCCCCACTGCCTTCTCCTTGGGAGCCCAAGCCCTGGGGGATCTCCCTGCCAGCCAGGGAGGCTCGGGAAAGAGGGGCTCTAGGCAGTGACGGGGCTCCGGGCGCTAGATGAAGACGAGGCTGTGGACCTCGGGGCAGGAACAGTCCCGGAGCTGCCCGAGCCTCTCCCAGGTCCCTCGGCACCGGGAGACACAGGACTGACTCAGTGGCCTTAGGACTCTCCTGGGCTCCAGGGACGCTTGCCTTTGTGAGCCCCTTCGGCCCAAGAAAATGTTTTACATTCATAGCGTGCGGCTGTATCGTGTAAAGATAATCCAAGCTGGACTTACAATTAGATCGTCATTATTATTATTCATCTTTTTTCTTCTGATTTTAAAAGAAGTTAAAATCAAAGCATTTTCGTGGGCCCTAAAAGCGTGCGGGCACTGCGGCCTGATACAGAAGTTAGTCCCGAGCTGACGGCACAGCACTGACCCCAGAGGCCACAAGGGAGCAATCCAGACTCAGCTCGGAGGGTCTGGTCAGGTGATACGGTCACATCCTTGCTGGGCAAACTGGGCAAGTTGCTTAACTTCCCTGTTTCCCCTCCCCCTCCTGCTGGAAGGCAACACAGTGCAGCGACGAAGAACACAGGCTCTGGAATCAATGGTGTGTGCGACCCAGCTCCTGGAAGTGCCCACGCCTGTCCATAACCTTCATTCCTCTGAAGCGCTGGCGGGGTTCTGAGAGATGCTTTGTGCAGAGGAAATAAAAACGATCAGGACACATCAGCTAACCATCTCGGCAACAAGAATGAACGCTGTAGGGGCGCCTGGGTGGCTCAGTGGGTTAAGCGTCCGACTTCGGCTCAGGTCATGATCTCACGGTTGTGAGTTCGAACCCCGCGTCAGGCTCTGTGCCGACAGCTCAGAGCCTGGAACCTGCTTCAGATTCTGTGTCTCCCTCTCTCTGCCCCTCCCCTGCTTGTTCTCTGTCTCTCAAAGATAAATAAACATTAAAAAATTAAAAAAAGAAGAAAGCTATAATAAACTTTAAAGGGGGGGGGCACCTGGGTGGCTCAGTCAGTTAAGCACCTGACTCTTGATATCGACTCAGGTCATGAGCCCATGGGTTTGTGAGTTTGAGCCCCGATACAGGCACTATGCTGAGCCTGCTTGGGATCCTCTGTCTCCCTCTCTCTCTGCCCCTCCCTCGCTTGCACGCAGGCTTTCTTTCTCTCTCAAAGATAAATAAACTTAAAAAAAGAAAAGAAAACTATATAATGGATTACCATAAAAGTCGGGATGGTTGTGTCCTTTATGGAGAAGGGAAGGGTTGCGGTTAGCAGGGGCGGGGGGAGGGGGGCTGCCCAGGTTCTGTTTCTTGCCTGGGTGGTGACTATCCATGCGTGTCTCCTTTCCAAACATTAGCGTTTAAAAACATTTTTTAAAAATATTTATTTATTCTTTAAAAAAAATTTTTTTTTCAACGTTTATTTTTGGGACAGAGCGAGACAGAGCATGAACGGGGGAGGGGCAGAGAGAGAGGGAGACACAGAATCGGAAACAGGCTCCAGGCTCCGAGCCATCAGCCCAGAGCCCGACGCGGGGCTCGAACTCCCGGACCGCGAGATCGTGACCTGGCTGAAGTCGGACGCTCAACCGACTGCGTCACCCAGGTGCCCCAATATTTATTTATTCTTGAGAGAGAGAGACAGAGACAGAGCGTGAACGGGGGAGGGGCAGAGAGAGAGAGGGACCTAGAATCCAAAGCAGGCTCCAGGCTCCGAGCCATCAGCACAGAGCCCGACGCGGGGCTCGAACTCACAAACCGTGAGATCATGACCTGAGCCGAAGTTGGTCGCTCAACCCACTGAGCCACCCAGGTGCCTCCAAACATGTGTTAAGCTGTTTGTATATGTTTCCACCAATTCTCTGTAGGTATAATTCAAACCTTTACAAAATGCAAAATAAGAACTAACAATGACAGCCAACACTGATTGGGTGCCTATTATATGTCGGGCACCGTCCTAAGCTTGGCACATAACAGGGACTTCACGAATGACGTGCCATTATTGTTGCCAACCTCATTACATAAATGGAGTTAATGCCCCTTGCCTCAAAAGGGCTTGTGAGCTCTGAATGAACACTCACGTGTAAAGCACCTACTTGGCACACGGCACACAGTAGGTGCATGGCTACGGCAGGTGTTCCTCCCGCCTGTCCCCAACTCACGGACACTTCTCAGCCTAAATAAACCCTCCTGAAATCCCCAACCGACAGGCTAATCCCTCCCCAGGCCCATGCCCTTTGCATGCCCGCCCTCGCCAGCTGCCCGCGGAAAGAATCCGGCTGACAGCTTGTCTCCGTCCCCGCTCTGATCCCCCTCCTGCCCAGTCCTGCCTGGTGAGCTCATGTCCCAGTCAGACCTTCCATCACCTGTTCTGGGAGCCTGGCCCCCGGTAGGGCGGGGTGGGAAGAGATGTGTCCCCAGCACGGCCCAGGCTCTGCTTTCCATGCTGCCCATCCCCAGTGGGAGCAGGGCTTCCTGTGACCCCCATCTCAGCCAAAAGAGAAACTGAAGACTAATCAGAGTTTGGGGGCTAGAAAGGCTTATCCAAAAATGCACGGAAAGACGGAGGCTCTAAGTAACGAGCATCTAACCCAAAGAACAAATCTGTAATGGCAAAGCCTCCGGTCTAAGACAGGTAAGTGGGAGAGAAGCTGGAGGCAGGTGGGCAGACAGGGCCTCCCTAGAGGGTGATCGTAATGACTGCCACTTGTTTATTGGATACCTACTGCGCACCAGGGCCACCACGCCCACTCCATCTCATTTTCACAAAGTACATATTATTATACCTATTTTTATAGGGTAGGTGTGATGATAGCAGCTTCCACCACTAAGCATCTCCGAGGGGCCAGGTGCTGTGCAAAGGCCTCAGGATCCTTCTACCGGTCTGAGAGGTGGAGACCGTCGGGGTCAGGAGGAAGGCTTGCTCGGAGCCACGCGGCTAGGAAGAGCCAAAGGCGGCGTTTGGAACCCAGATCTGTGCAGTGACAATGCCTGTTGTTCAGATACATCCGTCCCTGACGAGCCATCTGGCATTGGCATTCCCTGCTCCAGGGCTGCTCAATTTGGAAAGGAAGGAAATTAGTACCCTTGCAAGTGTGAGAATAACTCCCCGGTCAGACCCCAGAAGAGAGGCTCTCATATAATAGTCCCCGAATTAGGAAAGCACTGTCAGCGAGAAACAGCGTAGTCTCTAGAGCTCGGGGGTTGGATCAGTTCGGGTTCAAATCCCGTTTCTGCCACTTGCTAGGTGTGTGACCCTAGGCACCTCTCTACACCTCCATCTCCCCAGATGGAAAGAGAGAGTCCTAAAAGTGTCCACTTTGAGTTCTTGGAATGTTTCAGTGGCATCATATGTGTTAATGTGTCCCCACTTCCTTCCACACTCCCCCATGTTTTCACTCCACTCTGGTCACGATGGAGGCACACTCCCACCTCAGGGCCTTTGCACTTGCTGTTCCTTCTGCCCAGAATTCCCTTTCCCCAGATAGCCACATGGCCATGTCCTCATTCCCTTCAGATTTCTGTTCAAATGTCACCTCCTTAGTATCGCTTTCCGTGAAAAATAACAAAATTTCGCCCGGTTTTGCTTTCTTTCCCTAACGCGTATCTCGCATCTGACAAATTACAGATTTACTTGCCTAATGTCTGTCTCCACACAGCAGAATGTTGTTTCCATAAGAGAAGGGACCACATCTGCTTTGTTCATTGCGTCTCCCCAGTGCCCAAAACATTGCCTGGCACATGCTCAATAGTAAGTGCTCAACAAATATTTACTGAATGAATGAATTAATTAATTAAAAAAAAAAAGACCTTAGAATAATGCTCAGCACATAGTAAGCACTCAGTAAGTGTTAGCTACTATTACAACTAATATACTAAGTGTTTTCTGAGACATCTACCTTTCTAGGAGGCAGTGTAAGAGGCTGACAAAAGCCAAATCTGGGTCAAATCCTGCTGTGTGATCTTGACTAAGTCGTACTGCCTCTCTGAGCCTTGGTTTCCCCATCTATAAAATGAGGGTACCAAAGCTGGCTTTTAAGGGAATTGTAAGGATTCAATAATAATACCAGCTCCCTTTCCTTGAGTGCTTTCTGGATGCCAGCAACTATACTCTCTCTTCAATTTGCAAAATTTCATTTAACCCTTACCATTGTCCCATGAGGAGGCCCTCTTATTAGCCGCATTTTCAGATGAAGAAACTGGAGTTCAGAGAGGTTATGAGATTGCCCCAGGTCACGCAGCTGGAAGAAGCAGGAGCTGCTCCTTCTAGGACACTGGGGCCACGACCCTCACGGGCCCCACCCCAGCCAGGAATCAGCATCTCACTCCTACAGCACCTCTGTCTCCCAGGCAGCAGGCTCTACAATCATACTTCCCCAAGCCCAAGTTCCGCTGCTTACCCTCCGGCCCCGCCACCATCCCCATAGCAGCACTGGCTCCTGGCGTCCTGGGCAGGCCACTCACACCTCCACACAAACCGTGTGGCCTCGGGTCAGGTACCTCGTCCACCAGGCATGCAGTGCCCTCACCTGCCGGCAGCTCCCTGGAATGGGCCCCAGCTGGAACCGAACACAGTACCTGCAGCCACACAGGGAGACACCACCCCCAAACACCCGTGAGCATTTATGGAGCACCTGCTGGGTACCTAGCCTTATGTAGACCCACGTTGGTACAGTCTCTCCCTGAGAATAGAAACCTTCCCGGCAGCCCAATATTCATCAATTGAATATGGTTGCATAAAACAAAAGACTGGCTCTACTCTTTAAAACTAACCTCACTGAGGGGGTACCTGGGTGGCTCAGTCGGTTCAGCGTCCGACTTCTCGGCTCAGGTCATGATCTCACGGTTCGTGAGTTCGAGCCCCATGTCGGGCTCTGGTGCTGACAGCTCAGAGCCTGGAGCCTCCTTCGGATTCTGTGTCCCCCTCTCTCTCCGCCCCACCCCTGCTTGTGCTCTGTCTTTCAAAAATGAACAAACATTAAAAAAAAAAAAAAACTAACATCACTGAGGATTTCTGTGTATCAAGCCTCTTCAAGCATCACATCCAAAAGATTATGTGGCTTATTTCTCACCTGCGTCCCCACTCTAATGCCAGTGCCGCAAGGGCACAACTCCTGTTTATTCTGGTCACAGGTGTGTCCAACTCCTAGAATAGTATCCAGCTCCATAAAAATTTGCTGAATGAATCATTGAAGTGTTGCCCCACTTTACAGATTAGGAAACTGAGCATCAGAGAGATAACGTGCCTAGAGTCACACAGCAACTAAGTGGCGGTGCCTAAAATGGAACCACCTAAACCCAAAAAAGCCCAAGCTGACGCTCTTGAGGGTGCCACTGCAGTTTACAAAAAATCCTCTTCTATAGAAAAGACGTATCGGGAGAATTATTTAAAAGGACAGTTCCCCATTCTGGAGTATCTGAAATAATGAGCGAATTACAATTTTACTTCTACCCAACTTCTTCTACAATTAGCAGGAAATGCCCACCCCCCCCCCACCCCCCCCCCCCCCCCCCCCCCGCCACCGCCCCGGTCCTTCGGGAAGAGACACAGCCTGTGGAGCACTTCGGGGAGACTCTGTGTGGGGCTGCTGCCCCCTGGTGGCTGCAGCCTCTGGGAGGCCTGAGGAATAGACTTTTCCAGGACAAGCCAGAGCTGTCCACAGCCCCTTCCATTCTGTGCTGCCCCAGAACCCTCCAGAATCTGTCTCTTACCAAAAGCCTGTGGAAATTGGAACGTTTGTCTTCCCAATACACTTTCTCTTCCCCTTTTGGTGGTTTATTTGGAGGATTCTTGCCCTCATCCTGTGAGTACCCTGCAAGTAGTTCTGTCCTTTTTTGTTCCTTGCTGTAGCCCCAAGTACCTGTCATATAACGGGCGTTTAATAAACACCGAGTGAATGAATGAGCAAATGAACGAAGTTGAATGGAGACCCATTACTAAGGACTTCAAAAAATCCATGTTAATGAGCTTACAAATGAACCAGGACAAGAAATGGGGAGGTGCTGATGCTATCAAAGTAAGAGAAAGGGACAGGATGGAAATTTAATCCAAGGAAAAGTGTTCACAAATTTTACCTTGACTTTGGGTTTATTTGCATTCACTTACCCTAGTGTCTCCTGCTCCTTGGGGACACCTTGCTTTTTCCGCTCTTTCCCATAGCTATCTGTGGCTATCAGAGCAGGGACTGTGGGCCAAGGAGAAAACAGAGTTAGGTAGCCCAGCACCCCCCAGACTATGACACCACAGGAAGCAGGGTCAGATACTGCTGGTGTTTGAGCTATTTCTATGGCAACCCAAAGGAGAACGTGGGATCTGGTCACTGGGTAGGTGAGCCCCACTTGTACCATTTAGCAACGCTGGGGGCAGGGTCAGATTGATCTCTGTGTCTCAGGGACTAGCACAGTGGCTGCGGAGTGGGTCTCAATAAAAGGGTTTCAAATGAACGATTTCCATGAATGAATGAGTAAAACAGAGTAGATAAAACCTCCCAGCGGAGTGAATGGATGGCTGGCTAGCTGAAATGATGGAAGAAAGAAAGGGAGAATGGCTGGCTGACGGATAAATAAATGGGGAAGTGGGAGGATAGATGATTGGTAGAAGAGCTGATGAATGGAAAGAAGGGTGGATGGAGAGATGACAGGTGGATGGATAGATGAATGAAGAAAAGAAATCGATAGACGGAAAGGTAGACGGATGAGCAGACGAATGAGTGGGTAGGAAGATGGAAGGACGGAAGAAAGAAGGTACAGGGGAATGGATACATGAACCAATAAAAATATTTTGTTGAGCCAACTGCCAGGTTTCTTTCTTCCTAGAGCAGACAGAGAGCAAAGAGGAGGTGAACAGAGAGTTGGTCCATAAGAGAGTGGAGATTCCTCAGGAAAATTAAAAAGCCAAAGGACATTCCCTACCTTGCCCCATTCCCTGAATGATTCGGCGTTGAACTAAATGATGCTTGTGACCTAGACGAGGGCCGCACCAGGGCATCCCAGGCCTCTCTCCCTGCTGCTGCCATTAGGACTGGGTTTGGTCTTTGCCATAACATATGTAATAACACTTGGCCTTTCCTCCTCTCTTCCAACATCCGTAGTGCCTTTTTTGGTGCAACCTACGGCCCTGAGGAGAGTGCAGAGAAGCTCTCCCTCTTACAGCTGAGTGATGTTGGTCAAGTTCCTACTCCTCTCTGAGCCTCAATCTCCTCGTCAGCAAAATGGGGATGATATTAGTACCTATTCATAGAGTTATGGTGAGAGCGGAATAAGATGTTACAGAACGAGCCGTGCACCCTGGGCAAGTTTTGCGCCTCTCTGAGTCTCGGTTTCCCTTCGGTAAAGAGTCAATAATGTGGCAAAGTGCTTGGCACCGAGATGCCCAGAGGAAGCCAGAGCTCCTCACCTCATTCACAAGGTGAGGAGGGCAAATCAGGGTAAGGGAAGACAAAAGTCCTAAACTCAGACCCCACCCAGGAACTCGTGGAAGGCCCCCACGTCCAGCCAGGTGGTTCCCCCCGACAGCTGCCCCACACCACCACCCCGGAGCCGCTCCAACTCACTTAGAGACTGCTGGCACTCTGCTCCCTGGGGCCTCTGGTCATCCACACAGCCGGCCCGCTCTTCCAGCGGGGGGCAGGGGGCACCCCCGTTCCTTGGCTCCCGCAGGACATGCCTCTGGCGGACGCGATGGGAGATCTGGCAGGGCTTGAGACAGCGACCCCAGCCACTCCACTCGGCCACGACACAGGAGACCCCTGGAAGAGAAGGCGGGGTCTCCAAGGGTAACTTGTGCGGAATGTGGCTGGCCAGCGGCCAGGTTTTCACCTTCCCCACACAAACCCCCCAGAACACCACATGGCCCCTAGAACTCGTGCAAACCTGAGTCCCTGCCTTCCTTGAAAGTTCCTCTATGACCACTGTTTATAGGTCCAAGGAAACTTGGAATTTCATGTTTTATTTACCCATCATCCTGCCGGTGACCATTGGGCTGTCTCATCACTCATTCTTTCGATCAGTGTTTCCTGGGGTGCCTGGGCGGTTCAGTTGGTTAAGCATCTGACTTCGGCTCAGGACATGATCTCAGCGTTTGTGAATTCGAGCCCCACATCGGGCTCTCTGCTGTCAGCACAGAGCCTGCTTTGAATCCTCTCTCCCCCTCTTTTCTGCCCCTCCCCCTCCTACTCTCTCTCTCCCTCTCTCTCTCTCTCAAAAATAAAGAAACATTTTTTTAAACAATTAAATGTTTCCTAAGCTCTTGATGGCAACTGATTTCACCTCCCCATCCCTCAGTTTCTTCCTTTGTCAAACAGAAATAATAGCAATATTCATGTGATAGGGGGGCCTTGAGGATTCAGTCAGATATGAACATAAAGCGCTTGCTCCTGGCACATAGCAAGTACTCAATAAACACTAGCTTTTCTGTTGCAGCAGTGAAACGAACCACAGCTGCACTAGCAACATCATGGGGTGGAAGGAAACCCCTTGCAGAAGCCAGTTCTGGCGTGATAGTATTTACAGTTTTAGAACCTGCAAGACGGTGCTCTACGTTGTTTAAGAATTCATACAGGTAGGGGCACCTGGGTGGCTCAATCAGTTGAGTGTCTGACTCTGGGTTTCGGCTCAGATCCTGATCTCACGGTTCGTGGGTTCGAGCCCTGCATCGGGCTCCGTCCTGCTGGTGTGGAGCCTGCTTGGGATTCTCTCCCTCTCCCTCTCTCCCTGCCCCTCCCCTGGCTCGCACTCTCTCTCTAAATAGATAAATAATAAAACTCAAAAAAATTAATTCATACAGGACTCATATACATGAGAATATATATGGTCAATCCTCATTATTCCCAGATTCTGTATTTGCCAATTCACCTTCTGCTAAAATTTATTTGTAACCCCCAAATCAATACTTTAAGGTGCTTCGGCGGCCGTTCACCGACACGGGCAGAGCAGTAAAAATTCTGAGTCACACGTTCTCGGCTGAGGTCAAACAGGCCGATGTGCCTTCTTGGGTGGAGGCCGCGGGTGGAGCTTCAGCCCTGGGGCCAGGTCTACCCGGTCTGAATCCCAGCTCTGGCACCCGGTAGGGAGGCGGCTTCGGGCCAACCCCTTGACACCCCTGAACCTCAGCTTCCTCTTTTGTAAACCAAAGGAAATAGAATCTACCAAAATGAGTGGCTTTAGGATTTAAGATCATAGTCTCTGTGAGATATAGGTGGGCTTATTTCCCTAGGAGCAATGGTTCGGTATTCATTAAGTCAGTGTTTGCTGTGATTTCATGGAACATAACTACTGTGAATCATGAGAACAGACCGTACATATGTATTCATTGCATATATTTGTGTATGTAAACACAGGCGTACATATGCAGGGGAACTGTAAATACCAAATTCAGCATAGCAGTTACCTCTGAGGAGAGAAGGAAGGAGAGCCACTGGGTGGGGGGGAGGGGAGGGGAACTCAGAAGTGCCACAGGGGCATTCCTCAAGACTTGTTTCTTAGCTTCGCATGATGGTTTGTTGTAGTGGAGTATGTCTGAAATGGCTCATCACAACAAAAGAGGGAAGGCGCTGGGTGTCGGGGTCCTTGAGATGCTCTGTGTGCCTACCACGGTTGGGGGCTGTGTTGGGTAGGTATTTGCTGATGATGGAGCCCCTGGGACCTTCAACATCTTTATCCAATTCCATAGTCCCGGATCAGAACGGGACCAAACGAGACAGAGAAGGGAATCAAGCCAAAACACAGGATCTGAGGACTTCACCGGGAAGAGAATTTCTACAGATGTGTCAGCACACTCACACACACACACGCACACACACACAAGGCAGCTCCAACTGTCAGAATTCATTCACTCATTCCACAAATATTTACCAAGAGTCTGCTATGAGCCAGGCACTGTCCAGGGGTGAACAAGGAAGATGAAGTCTGTCCTCATGAAAAGCACTCATCAGCTATGAGACATGTCCCGATTCAGCAACATGAATGAGGTATGACCACCTCAAAATCATTGACTGCTTTCACCATCCACCTAATAACGACACTGATTATGTCGCTGGTGCTGGATCAGGCAAGTCACATACTGACCTCATGTAATCCTGCCAACAATCTTAGGATGTTGTGCTCTCCTGGATCCTTCTTTGTCCTGTGCCCTCAGGAAACCTGTGCATCACAGAGGCTCCCTGGGCAGCTGGCTGCCAGGTGACTTGGGGGAGGGGGTGGGGAGGGCAGGAACCAGCAGGGAAGAGAGCCCAGCCCTCCTTCCTGGGTGGGGGAGCCTCGGCCACGGATCCCGCTCTCACCAGGCTCCCAGAACACCATTTCCTCCTGCACCCCTGCCCTCACCTTTGTGAATAGAGCCCTCATCAAATTCTCTTCCATTCAACTGTTCTGGGTGTACCATCTGTCGCCTGCCAAGACCCCAGCTCCAAATGTATTTGCACTGTTGTCAAATCCATCTCGCAGGGGAGGCAAGTGGGGCTTAAGGGGGTGGAATATCTGAGCCGAGGCAAGGCGTTGGCGTCGAAGTTGGATTCAAACTGCAGTCTCACAGGATCGGCGCAATGACAAATGAGAAGCACTGTGCAGACTGTAAATGCTCAATACGACAGGGGTCTTGATGCATTTAGGGCCTACTGTGTGCTAAGCACTGGTCTGGGTTCTGGGAACACAGACGAGCAAAGCAGAAAAAGCCGTGCCCTCGAGCAGCTGACATTCCATCCGGGAAACAGACAGCAAACAGCACATTATCCAAGTTCAGTGACTGATGCTCTGGCAACGAACTAAGCAGAATAAGAGGGGCAGCGGTGGGTGATAAGACACTGTTTCAGATGGAGGAGTCACAGAAGGCTCCTGTGACAAAGGATGTCTGAGGAGGTGAGGCAGGGGGCTGTGTAAGCATCTGGGGGGGGGGGGGGGGGAGTGTTCCAGGCAGAGGGATCAGGCAGTGCAAAGGCCCCGAGGCAGGGTCAAGGTTGGATGCTGGAGGGACAGAGTGGCTGGAAAAGAACAAGCAGAAGGAAAGTGATAGGAAGTGAGGTCAGAGAGGGAGAAGTAGTGATAGCATCCAGGGCTCTGATGACTACTGTAGGGAGTTTGGATTTTATTCTAAGCATGAAAAAGAGCCGTTGCCAAATTCTGAGCAGAGGAGTGACATGATCACATTTCAGGGTTTGGTTTTTTTTAATGTTTATTTATCTATTTTTGGAGAGAGAGAGAGAAGGAAGAGAGAGAGAGAGAGCATGAGCAGGGGAGGGGCAGAGAGAGAGGGAAAGACAGAGAATCCCAAGCAGGCTCCACAGGGTCAGTGCAGAGCCCGACGCGGGGCTCAAACTCGCAAACCGTGAGATCGTGACCTGAGCCAAAATCAAGAGTTGGACGCTTAAGTGACTGAGCCACCCAGCCGCCCCCACATTTCAGGTTTTAACAGGATGTCTCTGGCTGCTGCATGCGGGTGAGAACAGAAAGAGGGAGACCAGGAAGACTGCCACTGCTGTTGTCCAGACAAGAACGGATAATCTACAGTAGAAGAAGCTTCTAGAAGAAAGGAGTTCTGGGGCGCCTGGGTGGCGCAGTCGGTTAAGCGTCCGACTTCAGCCAGGTCACGATCTCGCGGTCTGTGAGTTCGAGCCCCGCGTCGGGCTCTGGGCTGATGGCTCAGAGCCTGGAGCCTGTTTCTGATTCTGTGTCTCCCTCTCTCTCTGCCCCTCCCCCGTTCATGCTCTGTCTCTCTCTGTCCCAAAAATAAATAAACGTTAAAAAAAAATTAAAAAAAAAAAAAAAAAAAAAAAGAAAGGAGTTCTATGTCACTGGAAGTGCTCACAGAGTGGCTGGACAACCTGGCAGGCAGACTGCAGATCACAGGCACTGGCTTGGCAAAGTCCCACCATGATCCCCTACCCTGCCTACCAAGCAGGTGAGAGATTTTGCAGAAAATTAGGCAAGCACCACTCTGCAGATTCCTTTGCATGTTGCTGGCATCTGTGAAGTCAGCAAGGAGGATACACATGTGACACTCCCAGGGAACGGTCATCACGTCTCACCTGGGCCTGGGGTCGTGACCTCAATACATTCATGTGATTAATCGTATGTCATCAGCCTCCTCCACTAGAATGTCAGCTCCCTGGAAGCAGGGCCCCTGTTCCCTGCTGAATCCCAGTGCCAAGCACAGTTCCTGGCACACAGGGACCCAGTAAGTCCTGAGTCCGTGAATAACAAACGAGCAAATCTTGCCTTAGCAACAGCAAAAGAAACAGGACCACAAGTTGGCGTTGCAAAAAGACACCACCAGATGGCAGTGTTTCTCAAAAAAGGCCATGCCCCTTTTTTCTGAGCAAAGGAGAAATTCTAGCAAAAAAAGAGGGGTTGGGGGGTGGTTTAAGGTTGCTCACCCAACCCTGGAGACTCAGATAACATCGTGCCATCTGAGCCTGCTGGAGCCAGACCAAACTTCCCACAGTCCCTTTGGACCCCTGCCCCTACTCCAACAGGCCCAAGCTCCTGGGGAAATCCTTTCTGAGTAATCAAAACCCCGCCTTCTTCTCTGAACCCCATTGCCCAGCCCCCTGACTGTCCATCCTCCTCACTGCTTACCAAAAGGATTTTTCCGGAATGTAGTTCTAGCTCTAGACTGTTACCTGAAATCCTTTGTGTTTCCTGTCTCCTATTCATTGCAGTGTTCACCAAAGGTCTTTTTTGATAGTGGATCATAGAGATCCCCAAGCCTAGTGACTAAAACTCATAAGTGTTCCTACAACACACCGCAGTCACTCACTCACTCCTCCCATTTAATATCTCAGCACGGCTTTCGCTTTGAGTTTCCTGAAACGCATGGTCTCCCACAGCTCAACTTTGGGCAGCTGTCATTTCTGCCCTCCCAGCCTCCTTACCCTCATCTTCTGGTAACACCACCTCAAGTTTTCTTTTGGGGAACCAACCCTCCCCACTCTCCACCCACATGGTTTGAACAGAGTTGACCTCACGCTCTCATTCCTAGGATGGAGTATGTGACCCAGACAGGGCCAATTGCATATTCCTTCTCCCTAAGCTCAGCAATTGACTGGATCTGGAATGAGCCTGGGACCCAGTGGGGCCTAACAGAACCATCCCTAGGATTCTGATTGGAACAGCTGGGAAAAGGATGCTCTCATTTCACGAGGGACACAGTCTGGAGCTGTTGGGTACTACCTCTGCCACCACCTGGTGACAGTATGCCTGAAAATGAGCTAACACAAGCAGAACTGAGTGGTGGAAAGAATCGTGACGACATCTGTGGAGTCCTGGGATCCAGCCATGCCTGAAGCCAAAATCCGTGGATTGGTTTTCAGTTACCTGGGCCAATAAATTCCCTTGTTCATATACATAATAGGAATTATGCCACAACCCTAAGAGCATTGGTTAGTACAATGAGGACTCAAGTGCATAAGTGAGGACATTGATCCTCACAGGGTTGAAGTGGGAATTTTTTTTTAATGTTTTTATTTATTTAATGTTTTTTTTTTTATTTTTGAGACAGAGACAGAGCATGAGCAGGGGAGGGGCGGAGACAGAGGGAGACACAGAATCCGAAACAGACTTCAGGCTCTGAGCTGTCAGCACAGAGCCCGACGCGGGGCTCGAACTTACGGACTGTGAGATCATGACCTGAGCGGAAGTTGGACGCTCAACCCACTGAGCCACCCGGGCGCCCCTGAAATGGGAATTAAAGAGAATATAGGGTGCCCGGGTGGCTCAGTCGGTTAAGCGTCCGACTTCCGCTCAGGTCATGATCTCACGGTTCATGGGTTCGAGCCCCGCCACGGGCTCTGTGCTGACAGCTCAGAGCCTGGAGCCTGCTTCGGATTCTGTGTCTCCCTCTCTCTCTGCCCCTCCCCCACTCATGCTCTGTCTCTGTCCCTCAAAAAAAAAAAATAAACATTGAAAAAAAAGTATAAAATATGTGAAAACATTCGGTAAAGAACTTGAAAAATGTGAAACTGGTTTCTAACTAATGGCTCCAGCGCAACCCTCTCCCTGCCCCCACTCCATCCTTGCCAACCATTGCTAAGCTGCATCTTGCTCTGACTGAAAGTGTTTATTTCTTTCGTAGCTACCCAAACACGGACTGTAAGCCTGAGGCGAACCACAGCCTCATCTTCCTAGACCCGACTGTTTCTGGCTGGCCCGGGCACACAGCAGATGACCACCTACTGTACCGCACAAGGTGCGGGAAATGTCAAGGGCCACTCTTTCACCTGGAGGGTCAAGCCTCCCTCGCCAACATGCCTCAGACGCCCCCTCCCTCGAGCAACCATATAATACTGTGGTCTGGAGCCAGCCTGCTGGGGTCCAAATCCCGTATCTGCTGCTTAATACCTGTGCAACTTGGAGCAGGGCACCACCTCTCTGTGTTTCATCTGTAAAATGGACACAACAACCCCATCTATTCTGTAAGGCCGTTATGAGGCTTAAAGGAGACAATTTATTTAAAGCGCTTAAAACAGTACCTCCCTGGCACTCGGTATGTACTCAGTAAACGTTAGGGGGTTTTTAATCATCCTCAACATCACTGCCCACTACCATCGATTACTGAAGTCAGTAAATTTGAACTCCTATATATCTCATGAAAAAACACACTCTTCTCTCCTCCCCATCTCTTGCCTCCCTACTGGTCCCCGCATCCCCTCCTGCCCTGCTCCCCCGGGTGGTGGGAAAGTGAACCTATCCCGGTTCCATTCAAGCCCTCGGCTCCGCCCAGCCCAGACACAGGGGCAGATCCTAGGCCTGCTGCTTTTTTGCTGCCTCCCCAAAAGAACAAAACAAAGAGGACGGCAAAGCTTTGAGGCTCCTGGGCCCATGAGCCCAAGCTCTTTATGCAAAGGAATACGCTAGAGAGCTGATAAAATCCTGTGATTCTGTAGGTGTGGGTCAGACCGTGGGAAAGTGATCCCTCTGATCCCTCTGCCTGGTCCTCTTCCTGAGGCCCCCATTCCTGGGCTGTGGCAGGGGAGCCCCTGTGGCTACAGGGAAAGGAGAGATGTCAGCCCCACACTCTAAATGACCCCATGGCTGCCTGCTCTCTCTGCACAGAAAGCAAAGGAGTACAAAAGTTGTCCCAAGACAGTCCTTCAGCAAATTTAATCTGGGGGGGGGGGGGGGAGGCTCACTTGCTATGATTTAGGAATATACCATGCCCCAAATTACTTTTCCCTCTCACTGTTGCCCGAATGTCCACCATTAGCCACTCAAACTTGTGGGAAGCTAGCACTAAGAGCTAGAAGACATAGGATTGGATCCAGACCCAAATCCCGCCGGATGGCCTTGGCTGGCCAAAACCCTCTCCCCCAAGCTAAGCTTTTCTCCCCCTACTGAACAGGCACATTATTGTAGGCCAGAACCCCAGAGTGCTGGCAGAAAGTAATCAGATTTGATGAGACACCCAGTGCAGCCCATGGGCACAGAGTAGGTAGGTGATAAAAGTCAGGTCCCTTCAATTTTGAATTTTTAAAAATCGTCCCCTCTTTTAAATGTAAATTTCCTGTAAGAAGCCCCACTGATGTCTCAGGGTGGAAGAGTCCACCAGCTTTTCTCCCTGACAAAGGAAAGTTGGATCGCATCACTTTACAGGGTGCCACAATTTAGATTTTCGTCTCCAGTGGCTGTGAAAAATTTCCTTCCAGAATGTGAAAAAGGCAGAGTCCTCCCATTACTATCTCAGAAGCAGACCCTGGGGCACCTGGCTGGTTCAGTCAGTGAAGCATGGGACTCTTGATCTCCAGGTCATGAGTTCAAGCCCCACTTTGGGCTTAGAGCTTACTTTAAAAAACAAAATAAAATAAAAAGGCAGCCCCTAATTTCCAAGCCTAGTGGATACCACTCTGGCAGGGTCTTTATTAGAGGGCGTGTTCACATCTTGGTCTGGCGACCACAGGCCTGTGTTACCTACTTATGGATCAGGTCCCTCTGCCTCCCCCGGCCTACCCAAATTTTAACCTGCTCCCCGCCACACCCCACACCCCCAGTTCCTCCGCCCTTCCCAGACCACCCAGCCCCGGGTCCCTCCACTCCAAGCTCCCTCCAGGTTTCAGCGCCCCCCTCGGTTCTCATCACCTTCTCCCTGTGCCTTGTGAACTCCCTGCCTGCTCCCCGGCCGCACCCCATCCGTACCCCATCCGTGACCCTCTATCCTTGTCCCATCCAGCGTTGCCAGATAAAATCCGGGACGCCCAGTTAGATTCGAATTTCAGAAAAACAATCTCTTTTTAACATCAATATGGCCCATGCAATATTTAGGATATGCTTAGACTGAAAACGATTTTTTATCTAAAATTTGCGTCTAAATGGGCGTCCTGTATTTGAATTTGCCACATCTGGCCACCCTACCCCAATCCAAGCGCCCTTCCCTCCCTCGCACCCCTCGCACCCCTCGATGCTTTCCGAGCCCCTCTGACCTCACGCGCCCCCTCCTCTCTCGCAGCCCTGTGTGCCCCGACCCGCCCATTTCCGTTCGGTGCTCTACGCCCTGACCCGTGCCTGGCGAGCGCCCCTCTTCCACGAGGCACCCCACCCTCGTGCCGCCCCCCTGGACCCGCGCGCAGTCCTTGCGCCCCCACCTCCCAAACAGCCCTTAACTCTCCACGCGTCCTTCTCCATTCGGCCCCCGAGACTCGCGCAACCCTGTCCACGCCGCACGCATCTCGGTCCACCCGCAGCCGCACAGCCCGCTCTTCCCTGCTGCGTCCTGCGCGCGGGAGTCCCCCTCGCGCCTTGCTCGCGCGCTTCTCTGTGCCCAGGGCCCCTCCGTGGGCGGCTTCCTTCCTGCCGCCGCCGCACCCCCTTAATCCTGCTCCCCTCCGCGCCCATGGCCCCGCGGGGTCCTCCTGGCGCACCTGGGCGGACCCGCGCGCAGTCCGCGCGGCAGTCCCGCAGCGCACCGCACGCCTGGTCGCAGAAGCAGCGCGGGGGCCCGCGGGCGACGCAGGTCGGATCGCGGCCGGGACCGCAGCGGCCCAGCGCGGCGCGGCCCTGCCCGGGCCAGAGCGCGCCCGACGGCCCCCGGGCCCAGGACACCCGGGCCACCACCGTCAGGGCGAGCGCCAGGGGCAGGACCCGCGTCGCGCTGCGCAAGGCCGTGGCCGGGCTCAGGCTGGGGACCGAACACGGACGCCGGCGGGGACCGACCCCACCTGGCCAGCCCGGTCTTGGGGCGGAGGCTACGGGCCCGACCCGTCCCCAGACCCACCTCCCACCTGTCAAGGAGCTGATGCCCGTCGCCCATTGGTCCGATCCAAACTTTGCACAGCTAGTGGAACCAAGATAAAGGTAATAACCTCAACAACTTCGCAAGGGGGCCCCGCGGCCCCCAGTTTCCAGGGAGATAGAGGGAGTAGAGGCTCATCAAAGCAGTGTGTTGTAGGAGATGACGATAGTGCTGTGTATTGTTATAGTGATAACGGTAATAGCCACTAATCATAATCATATTACCAGCTGTCAATACTATTAAAAATCGTAGTGGGCATACTTTAGGAGTGTCGTCAGGATTGTCCAAACCTGGGTCCCTTGGATGTACCTTTACTTTTTGCTATATCCCTACCAATATTTTTCTTTGAATAGACTCACTTTTAAAACTGAAAACAGTTGTGTGTTTGTTTTTTTTTTTTAACAAAACCATATCACTCAAGAGGATGAGAAGACAAGCTGTAGACTGGAAGAAAAAAATTTGCAAAAGACACATCTGATAAAGAAGAATTATCTGGGGGTGCCTGGATAGCTCAGTCAGTTAAGCCTTGGACTCTTGATTTCCGCTCAGGTCATGGTCTCATAGTCATGAGATCCAGCCCTGTATTGGGCTCCACCTTGGCCGTGGAGCCTGCTTAAGATTCTCTCCCTCTGCCTCTCCCTCTGCCCCTCCTATGCTCACACTCTCAAATTTTTTTTTAATTAAACTAAAAAATAAAATGTAAGAAAGGGTGTAAACATTTAAAATGTTTATAATTTCTTTTTTTAAAGAAAAGGTAGGGGCGCCTGGGTGGCTCAGTCTGGTAAGCGTCCCACTTCGGCTCAGGTCAAGATCTCGGGTCCTGTCTGTCTCTGTGCTGACAGCTCAGAGCCTGGAGGCTGTTTCAGATTCTGTGCCTCCCTCTCTCTCTGCCCCTCCCCTGTTCACTCGCTCACTCTCTCTCGAAATAAATAAACATTAAAAAAATTTTTTTTTAATAAAAAAATAAAAATGGGCAAAAGATCTAAACAGACACCCCACAGAAGAAGATATATGGATTGCAAGTAAGTATATGAAAAGATACTCAACATCA
Source organism: Felis catus (assembly GCF_018350175.1). NCBI lineage: Eukaryota > Metazoa > Chordata > Mammalia > Carnivora > Felidae > Felis > Felis catus. The sequence goes on from NC_058370.1 coordinate 12,343,847, forward strand.
TGTGTCATTAGGAAATTGCAAATTAAAACAACGAGATACCACTATATACCTATTAGGGTGGCTAAAATTCAAAACACTGACCACACCAAATGCTGACGAGGATGTGGAGCCACAGGAACTCTCATTACCACCGGTAGGAATGCAAAATGGCACAGCCACTTTGGAAGACAGTTTAGCGGTTTCTTAGAAAACTAAATATAGTCTTAGCATACGATCCAGTAAATTGCACTCCTTGGTATTGACCCAAATGAGTTATTTACCCAAATGAATTGAAAGCTTATGCCATTCAAAAACCTTCACATGGATGTTTATAGCAGCTTCATTCATAATTGTCGAAACTTGGAAGCAACCAACATATCCTTCAGTAGGTGAATGGATAAATAAACTGTGGTACATCCAGACAATGGAATATTATTCAGCACTAAAAAGAAATGAGCTATCAAGCCATGAAAAGACATGGAGGAAATTTAAAGGCATGTTACTGAGTAAAAGAAGCCAATCTGAAAAGGCTACATACTGCATGATTCCAATTATATGACATTTAGAAAAGTCAAAACCATGGAGACAGTAAAAATATCAATGGTTTCCAGGGTTGGCGAAAAGGAGCAATGAAAGACCTTTAGACAGTAAAACTATTCTGTTCTGTATGATACTGTAACAGTGGATACAAGTCATTATTCACTGTCAAAACCCATAGAATCTACTGCTAATACCAAGACTGAACCATAATATAAACTATGGACTTGGGTGATAATGATGTGTCCATGTAGGTTCATGATTGTAACAAATGTACCACTTTGGTGGGGGATGTTGATAGTGGTGGAATCTGGGTGGGGAGCAGGAGCTATATGGGAACTCTGTGCTTTTTGTTCAATTGTACTGTGAATCTAAAACTTCTCTAACAAATGGAAGTCTATTTTAATAAAATTTTTAATGTTTATTTATTTTTGAGAGAGAGACAGACAGACTGAGTGCGAGCAGGGGAGGGGCAGAGAGAGACAGAGACACAGAATCTCAAGCAGGCTCCAAGCTCTGAGCTGTCAGCACAGAGCCTGACACAGGGCTTGAACTCACGAGCCCCGAGACCATGACCTGAGCCAAAGTCAGACGCTTAACTGACTGAGCCACCCAGGCACCCCCAAAAGAAAAGTGGGAAGTCAGTAATATTTTTCATAAATAAGGGGAGGAGGAAGGAAGGGCACAAAGACAAAGGACACGCAGGGATACTATAAGTGAACTAAATCCTCATGTATTGGGGCAAAAATCAATAGATAATGTCTAAACTGATAAATCAACAAATGTCCACATAAGTACATTATTTAGCTATATGGAAATAACAACTAGAAGAAATAGCTATAAAGGTTAGAAGTGGTTGTCATGCCAACTAAACATATGAAGATGCTCTCCTAATAAGACACTGCAAATATCAAAGTACGGAGACACCAGCAAAGGTCTGAAAGGTTGGTTTTTATTTAAATAGAATTGAGGAGGGTGAGAAGGAAGGAACCCTTGAGTACGAAGGTGGTGGGCAAGTACATCCACACAATCTTTTTGGAGGACAGTTTGTCATTAGCTACCAACACTATAAGAGCACATACTTTTGACTCAGGAATCCTTACAGATAGAGGCACTCATGTGCAGGGAAACATTAGAACAAGGTTCTTTGCTACTTCATGGTAATGTCAAAAAGTTGGCGTCACTCTCACCGTCCCTGAGTAGGGGCTGGTTAAATCTATCATGATCCATCCCTATCAGGGGATATTGTACAGTCTCCTAAATTAATAAAGCAGTTGTTGATGTACTTATGTGTTAGATCTTCGAGATTCACTGTGAGGCAAAAAAGCAAGGTGCATAGCAATGTAACAGGTCACCATTTCTGTTGTTAAAGTATATTTATATTATATGCTGACATATGCAAAGCATATCTCTGGAAGGGGATGTAATAAATTGGTAAGAATGGTTGCCTTTCGGGAGAGGAGCCAAGTGGTATTTTTGGAAGTGTTTACCTCATGCCTATATTACCTATTCAAATAAATGTGGGGAAAAAAGTGATTGCCTCTAGAGAACTGAATGGGGGTGGGAAGGGTGGGAAGGGGTGGTGCATTTTAATTACACATATAATAAAAGATATAATATGCATATTATATATAGTATTGATATAATATAGAATATTGATTTACAAACGTTTTCACTACCAAGAAAGAGAGGCAGAGAGAGAGAAAGAGAGGCATTCTCTGTTGATGTAAGGGTCAAGTGGGGGCAAGCAGCCACTCCTGACCATGGCATGTCCCCGAGCATGCCCCATGACGAGGACCAGCAGCTTCCTTTAGTTTTCAGTCCCCCCCCCCCTTATGTGGCTTCTCTCTGTCCTGCCGGGTTTGAAGCATCCAAGTAACTGGTGACCCAGTTCCCAGGAAACCTCCCATGCTGCCCTTTTGTGAGGGTCCTGGGGGCTGTGGGGCTCTTGGCAGATGCCACATTTGTGTGCACAGAGAGAAGCTGATTCACCTCGTAGCAGGGAGAAAGGGACCCCTCAGAATGCAATGAGCTGTCCAGCTGAGGGGTGGCACCCCTCTCCCCACGGGTCTGGGCTGCAGGGCACTGTGCTCTGGGTGGAGGCAGGAAGGCTGCTCAGTCTCCCTTCACCCCTGCCTCAATTATCTATTGTTGCATAATGAACCACCCCAGAATATGCAGGCTTAAAATAACAATTTATTATTATCTTTTTAAAAAAATGTTTATTTATTCACTTTTGAGAGAGAGAAAGAGCACAACTGGAGAAGGGGCAGATAGAGAAACACACAATGTGAAGCAGGCTCCAGGCTCTGAGCTGTCAGCACAGAGCCTGACGTGGGGCTCGAACCCACAGACTGTGAGATGATGCCCTGAGCTGAAATCAGAGGCTTGACCAACTGAGCCACCCAGGTGACCCCAAATGGACGAGGTCATTCTGCCAAACAAAGTCACCTGCTGGATTTGAGCCAAGGGTTTCTGAGGGCAAGTTCCCATCTGGAGACAATGAAAAATGTGCTCCTCAGAACAGGACTTTATTTACACCTAATATCTACATTCCAGACTGAGGCCTGGACAGGATGATTGCCCAGGAAGATAACGGAGTCATTAATCTCTGCCCAAGACTGGGCTCCCCCTGCCAACTTCCCATCTGGATAATTAAATCAATTGGCAGTCCCATGTCAGGTCTCCATGGAGTCTGCGGGGCAGAAGGATGGAGCACCTCTGGCTGCCGCACTTGGCGTCTCCAGGGGGATAGGTTCCTGGGTGACTTTAGGACAAGCCAGCTGAGCCCAGGCTGGGGTTCTTAGCCCTGACTTGCTAGGTTCAGGACTCAGGCAAATATGGACGTGTTGGCATGTCAGTGGTTGGGAACAGTTGTCTGAGCTTCTGTGTTTGTGTGGTTTCCCACGGGGCCCTTCTATTCTTTCTAACTTTACCCTAAACATTGGTTCCTTTACACCACAAGAGTTCTGCACCCACAGCTGGTCCATCTCTACCCCCCAACTTTTTTCCCTCCTCCATAACTAGCACCAAGATGTTTCAGGGGAATGCCCTCCAATCTTTTTTAAGTTTTTATTTATTGTTAGTAATCTCTGCACCCAACGTGGGACTCGAACTCACAACCCAGAGATCAAGAGTCCCTTGCTCTTCCGCGTGAGCCAGCCAGGCGCCCCAAGAAGATAAGCTTTTAATCAACTTGGCCCTCACTACCCAGAGCACAGCCCAGCCTCGGCATCACCTGGGAGCTTGTTGGAAAAGCAGAATCTCGGGGCGCCTGGGTGGCGCAGTCGGTTAAGCGTCCGACTTCAGCCAGGTCACGATCTCACGGTCCGTGAGTTCGAGCCCCGTGTCGGGCTCTGGGCTGATGGCTCAGAGCCTGGAGCCTGTTTCCGATTCTGTGTCTCCCTCTCTCTCTCTGCCCCTCCCCCGTTCATGCTCTGTCGCTCTCTGTCCCAAAAATAAATAAAAAAACGTTGAAAAAAATTTTAAAGGAAAGCAGAATCTCAGGCCCCATCTCAGATTTACTGAGCCAGAATTTCCATTTCAACAAGATCTCTGGTGATTTAAACACATTAGTTCTCAACCCTGGCTGGGCATTAGAAACACCTGAAGAGAGTTTCCCGTAATACCAATACCTAGGATCCTTTGCTGAAATTTCGAGTCGGTTGATCTGGAATACGGCCTGGACATCACTATTTTTTTTTTCAACGTTTTATTTATTTTTGGGACAGAGAGAGACAGAGCATGAACAGGGGAGGGGCAGAGAGAGAGGGAGACACAGAATCTGAAACAGGCTCCAGGCTCTGAGCCATCAGCCCAGAGCCCGACACGGGGCTCGAACTCACGGACCACGAGATCGTGACCTGGCTGAAGTCGGACGCTTAACCGACTGTGCCACCCAGGCGCCCCTGACATCACTATTTTTTATGGTATAACATACATTTAGTAAAATACACTAACTTCATGTGAATAGCTTAGTATTTTTTACACACGTGTACATACCCACGTAACCATCCGGATAATAACATAACATTTCCCAGAGCACCCCACAAAGTTCCATTTTGTCCCTTCAAGGTAGGGTGATGGGCCGTCCCAGTTTGTCCAGGACTGAGGGGTTTTTCCGGGACATGGGACTCTCAGTAGCAAAACAGAGTCCCAGGGAAAACCAGGACAAGTTGCTCACACTCCTTCCAGGTCTATACTCCAGCCCACCTCCAGGGGGAAACATTATCCTGCGTTTTATCTAGCAGGTACGTTTAAGCGTCCCCCCAGATGACTTTAATGTGCAGCCAGGGCTGACCCAGCAACAGAAACACGTGGGGACCCTGTGAAATTATTGCTGGGCCTTTTACTCCTACACTTTCTAACTCAGTAGGTCTGGAGTGGAGCCAAGAATTTGCATTTCTAACAAGTTTCCCAGGTGATGCTGATGCTACTGCTCTAAGTGCCTTCCTTTGAGAGCTACAGGTCTAAGCCAAGCACAGGAATTCTCCCCTTGAAATCCGGGTTTAGGCTTGAACACATTACACAGTTCTGGCCAACGGGCACGAGGAGAAGACTTCCCAGCGCTTCCCGGGATGCACTCAGGTAGTCTGTTAAAACGGTACCCCTGGATTGTGCAAATCCCTAGCCCTGGGATGAGGGTGGGGGTGTGGGGGTGTGGATCCTAGGTAATATTTTTTCACCGATGGAGAGATGCATGGAAGGGGATGCTCTCTTCTTTTCAAAGTCCAGCAGCGTCTGGGCATGGCCCCTGGAGCTGCCTCATGACCTTGAAACAACAAGCCTGAGGACTAAACACAAACCAAGCAGGGTAGGGGAGAGGAAGGGGGAGAGAGCCTGAGTCCCTGAAGAGACTGCTGAACTACAGGGTCGACCAATCTTATACGACCTTCTCAGGAATGTCTTTCCTTTTGGTTTCAGTCACATATAATTGGGTTCTCTCTGATTTGTGGTCAAAAGCATGTAATACCCTGCTGTTCAATTTGTGGTCCAACAATCAGCAGCATTGGCATCCCCGGGAAGCTTGTTGGTTTCAAATGATGTCTAATGCCCTTTATTCAAAGGGAAACGGTGCAAGCAGCAGAGCACTGTTCCTAAGGGATTAGGGGCAAGCTCGAGTTTTATAGAGCTTAGAAGAGGCAAGGGCAACTCGAAACAGAAGGATGATGGGCTAGGAGGTCCTATTTCTAGGGTGTGGTAAGCTAACTAAAGCAGAGTTGAAGGATATGGCTGGTGCGTGTTAGATTTCTTGACAGGTGCTTCCTGTAAGTGCAGGCTGGCTTCGGGCCGGATTCGTGACCTGGGCTGGGCCAGCAGGACAGCCTCCACTCTTGTAGGGGGTCCTGATACACGAATTAACTTTACTTCAAGAAATGCAGACTCTTGGGCCCCACCACAGACTTACTGAGCCAGAATCTGCATCTTCACAAGGTGTCCACAGTCGGGTCTGAGAAGCACTGCTCTAACTATCAGCAGCACACAGGCTTTGGATTTTCTGCACCCTTCTACGGGCCACCTCCCCCAACTGATCGCTGCATGAAACCACGTCATTGCTAATAATCATATGAAAAGATGCCGTGGCACTGCCTACAGGAGCCCTCTAGCTGAGCTTCCTTTGTGACTCATTGGTCAGAACTAGACTACATGCTTCAGCTGCCAGTGAGGCTTGGAAGGCGGGTGCCTGGCTTCATTTCTCTCTATTGTGGGAGACAGGCTCTGCCTGCAAAGACCCAAAGGAGTTGAAAACTTACGTTCACACAAAGACCTGCACAAGGATGTTTATAGCAGTTTTATTCATAATTGGCAAAGCTTGAAAGCACCCAAGATGTCACTCAGTTGATGAATTGCTAAACTGTGGTACACCCAGACAGTGGCATATTTTTCACTGCCAAAAAGAAATGAGCTCTCAAGCCACGAAAAGACATGGAGGGAACTTTGAATGTATATTGCTAAGCCAAAGAAGCCCATCTCAAAACATTGCTGGATGATACTAACTATACGTATGTAGCATACTGTATGATTCTAATTATATGGCATTCTGGAAAAGGTAAAAATATGGACACAATGAAAAGATCGGTGGTTGCAAGCGGTGGGGTGAGGAGAGAGGTGGATAGGCAGAGCACAGAGGACTTTTAGTGAAAATACTCTGTATGATACAATAATGTTGGACATACAGTCAACCCTTGAAAAATGCAGGGGATAGGGGCACTGACCCTCTGCACAGTCGTAAATCTCTGGATAACTTTTGACTCCCCCAAAACTGAACTACTAATAGCCTATGTGAACCAGAAGCCTTACTAATAAAACAATTGATTGGCACTTACTTTGTATATGTATTATATATGTATTCTTACAATAAAGTAAGATAAAGAAAAGAAAATATTATTAAGAAAATCATAAGATGGGGTGCCTGGGTGGCTCAGTCAGTTAAGTGTCAGACTCTTGATTTCAGCTCTCACGATCTCACAGTTCACGGATTCAAGCCCTAAATCAGGCTCTGCACTGACAGTGTGGAGCCTGCTTAAGATTCTCTCTCTCTCTCTCTCTCTCTCTCTCTCTCTCTCTGTCTCTCAAAATAAATTAAAAAAAAAAAATAAAATCATAAGAGGGGCACCTGGGTGTCTCCGTCAGTTAAGCATCCAACTTTTAGTTTCAACTCAGGTCATGATCTCACAGTTCATGAGTTCGAAGCCCACATTGGGCTCTGTGCTGACAGTGGGGAGCCTGCTTGAGATTCTCTGTCTCCCTCTCTCTGTGCCCCTTGCCCACTCACACTTGCTCTCAAAAATAAATAAATAAACATTTTTTAAAAAGCATAAGAAAACCATGGCTTGCTCAGCCAGTGGAGCTTGCAACTCTTGATCTCGGGGTTGTAAGTTCAAGCCCATGTTGGGTGTAGTGATCACTTAAAAGTAAATTTAAAAAAAAGTAAGAAAATTGGGGCACCTGGTTGGCTCAGTCAGTTAAGGGTCTGACTCTTGATTTCGGCTCAGGGCATGATCTCACGGTTCGTGAGTTCGAGCCCCGTGTTGGGCTCTGCACTGTGTCAGTGCAGAGCCTCCTTAGAATTCTCTCTCTCTCTCTCTCTCTCTCTCTCTCTCTCTTTCTCTCTCTCCCCCCCCTCTTTGCCCCTCCCCCACTCATGCTCTCTCTGTTTCTCTCTCTCTCAAAATAAATAAAATACATCTCTTAATAAATAAAATCATAAAGAAGAGAAAATACATTTGCAGTACCATACTGTAAAAAATTCATGTATAAGTGGATCATGCAGTTCAAACCCATGTTGTTCAAGAGTCAACTGTATGTCATTATACTTTTGTCCAAACGCATAGAATGTACAACACCAACAGAGAACTCTAAAGTAAACTACAGACTTTGGGTGATTATGATGTGTCGGTGTAGGTTCATGAGAGGCTGTGCATGAGTGGGGGCAGAGGGCATATGGGATATCTCTGCATTTTCCTCTCAATTTTGTTGTAAACCAAAAACTGCTCTAAAATATTATCCTCTTTAAAATAGCCCCCCCCCAAAAATACATATAGTATGTATAAGTACATAAAAGATCTAGAAAGATATACAATAAGGTTTAACAGTGGAGTTTCTGAGTTACGTAATAGTGTTTTATTTATTTTTGTTCTACATTTATGGCTTTCTATAATGCCCTTATTCTGCTCTGATAACAATGAAAGTTTTTTTTTAACTTTTTATTTAAAAACATTTTTTTGTTAATGTTTATTTACTTTTGAGAGAGAGAGACAGAGTGAGAATGGGGAGGGGCAGAGAGAGAAGGAGATGCAGAATCTGAAGGAGGCTCCAGGCTCTGAGCTGTCAGCACAGAGCCCAACTCGGGGCTCGAACTCATGAACTGCAAGATCATGACCTGAGCCAAAGTTGGGCGCTTAACTGTCTGAACCACCCAGGGGCCCCTAAACTTTTTATTTTGACATAATTATAGGCTCACAGGAAGCTGCAAGATAGTACATAGACTATCGTGTATCCTTCACTTAACTTCCCCCAAGAGTGCTATCCTGTATAATTGTAGTAGGATATAAAAATGAGGGAATCAACTTTGTTACAATATGTTTAACTAGACCACAGACCTCATTCTGTTGTCACCATTTTTTTTTGTATCTTTATTTGTGTATGCGTGTACACAAGTATTATTCTATATGTTTTTATTCCATGATAAATAGATTCATATATTCATCTAACCACCACAAACAAGATACAAAGGAATTCCATTGTGGTATCCACTTGGGATTACACTCCTCTTCCCAGTCCCTATACCCAGGCAACCACTAATCTGTTCTCCACCTCTGTAATTTGGTCATTTCAAGAATGTAATATAAATGATCATACATATGCAATCTTTTGAAATTGACTTTTGTCAATAAGCATAATACCCTTGAGATCAGTCTAGGTTGTTGCATGTTATCATAGTTCATAATAAATATTTTTTAATGTTTATTTATTTTGAGGTGGGGAGGGGCAGAGAGAGAATCCCAAGCAGTCTCTGTGCTGTCAAAAGCCTGATCCAAGGGGGCTCCTGGGTGGCTCAGTGGGTTAAGCCTCTGACTTCGGCTCAGGTCATGATCTCACAGTTCATGAGTTCAAGCCCTGCATCGGGCTCTGTGCTAACAGCTCAGAGCCTGGAGCCTGCTTGGGATTCTGTGCCTCCCTTTCTCTCTTCCCCTCCCCCACTCTCTCTCTCTCTCTCTCAAAAATATAAAAACATTAAAAAAAAAAAAAAAAGCCTGATGCAGGGCTCGAACACACGAATTGTGAGATCATGACCTGAGCCAAAATCAAGAGTCAAACATTTAACCAACTGAGCCACACAGATGCCTTTAATAAGAATATATTTGAGTATATATCCCACCTGAACTCTAATATATATGTTTTTTATTAATTTTTTTAATTCCAACATAGTTAACATAGTGTATATTAGCTTCAGGTGTACAATATAGCAATTCAACAATTCTTTTTTTTAATGTTTATTTTTGAGAGAGAGAGAGAGAGAAACAGAGCACAAAAGGGGGAGAGGCAGAGAGAGAGGGAGACACATAACCCGAAGCAGGCTCCAAGCTCCGAGCTGTCAGCACGGAGCCCAACGTGGGGCTCGAACCCACAAACTGCGAGATCGTGACCTGAGCTCAAGTCAGACGCTTAACCAACTGAGCTACCCAGGCGTCCTTTTTTTTTTTTTTTTTTTTTTTTTTTTTAAGTAAGCTCCACACCCAACATGGGACTTGAACTCACAACCCTGATATCAAGAGTTGCACTCTACTGAGTGAGCCAGCCAGGCGCCCCCGATTCAACAATTCTATGCATTACTCAGTGCTCATCATAAATCTACTCTTTAATCCCCATCACCTATTTCACCCATCCCCCCCTCCCCTCTGGTAACCATCAGTTTGTTCTCTATAGTTAAGAGCCTGTTTCTTGGTTTGTCTCTCTCTCTCTTTTTTTCCCTTTGCTCTTTTGTTTCTTAAATTCCACATATGAGTGAAATCGTATGGTATTTGTCTTTCTCTGACTGACTTATTTTACTTAGCATTATATTCTCTAGCTCCATCCGTCGTGTTGTTGCAAATGGCAAGATTTCATTCTTATTTATGGCTGGGTAATATTCCATTGTATATATATATATATATATATATACATGTATATGTATACATGTATACGTATACATGTATGTATGTGTATATGTATACATGTATGTATATATATACATATACATATGTATATATACATATATATATATATACCTTCTTTATCCATTCATCAATCAATGGACACTTGGGCTGTTTCCTAATTTGGCTACTGTAAATAATACTGCAATAAACATAGGAATGCATATATTCCTTTGAATTCATGTTTTTGTATTTTGGGGTACACTGTAGTATGATTACTGGATCATTTTTAACTTTTTGAGGAACCTCCATGCTGTTTTCCACAGTGGCTGCACTAGTTTGCCTTCCCACCAACAATGCAAGAGGGTTCTCCTTTCTCCACATCCTCTCCCAACACCTGTTATTTCTTGTATTGTTGATTTCAGCCATTCTGACAAGTGTGAGGTGATACCTCATTGTAGTTTTGATTTGTATTTCCCTGATGATGAGTGATGTTGAGCATCTTGTATCCATTGGCCATCTGGATGTGTTCTTTAGAGAGAGGTCTGTTAATGTCTTCTGCCCATTTTTTAATTGGATTATTTGTTTTCTGGGTGTTGATTAACATATATGGTTTTAATTCGTGTGTGTGTGTGTGTGTGTGTGTGTGTGTGTGTCTGTGTGTGTCCCTGTTTCCAAATGTGAGGACAGGATTTGGAAGCCAAATGTTTGGTTTTATCCCCCATGATAGTCTAGCCTGAAAAATTAACCAGGGAGTTGGTGACTTGGCTGTGAGCTATTTTAGGGCAGAAACTGACGGATAATTATCCTTCTTGTTGCCTCTTTGGCTCAGCTCAATGATTTGGTCCTGAAATGATTCTAATCAAGCACCTGGGGGAGGGAGTGCAAGTATTCACTAGGAGCTCGCTCCTCAAAACACATCATATAAAACTAGCATCAGTTTGTGTGTATGTTTTTAATAGGGTCATTACACTGGCAGGCATAGAAAGTACATTTAACAACATTGCCTGCAATTGTTGTGGGAAAATGCTAGAAATGAGAGCAGATTACGGTCTGTGCCAAAGGCAGACATGGTGCCTGGAAGGAGCAATCTGCAAGGATCTCTGGGAGACCACTGGCAAAGAGGTTATTTTGGAGTCCTTGGGTTCGAATCCCAGCTCTGCCTCTGTACCAGTCATGGCCCCTTGGAAAGAGAACAATTCCAGCAGACTGTATTTAGAGAATACCGCAAGTGTGTGTGCAGAATATAAGGAAACCACCAGGGCCTAGTGAGGAACGCTGGAGCTGGAAATAGAAGGGGGCACCCCCTACGGGGGTGAAGGAGCCAGGGAAGGAGAAGCTACCGTAACCCGGAAGAAGAGTTAGGTGGAGAAGCACGCTGCAGGGTGAGGCCAGGGGAATGGCCAGCTCAACTTCAATTACCATCCCCCTTCCAATCTCCTATTGAAGCTCCCAGCACGGGCTCTGGCTGTCCATGCTCCAGGAGCACTGAGCAAGGTAGACTAGGGTGAGGAGGCAAGGGAAGACCTTGGCAGAGCCATTAACTACCTGTTTGGCTTAGGTAAATCACTCCCCCTCTCTGGAGAAAATGGAAAAAGCTCCATTTTCTCATCCATAAAGTCGGGATGATAATATTACCTCCTTTGTAGAATTGAGGTAGGGAATAAATTATAACATGTGAAGTACCTAGTGTGGAGCCCGGCAGGACATTTCAATAAATGACAATTACAGATGATGGTCATGACAAGAATGACTTGAGTAGGGAGTAATGGGGCTTAGAGAGAGGTATGCTCTCTATGCATCAGGTACTATGACAAATACCACCACACTTCGTACATAGCTCCTCTTGCTGTAAAATCATCGGGTCAACCTAGGCAGAGCCAAAATTGATGTCAGAACTCCAGACGGCACCAACTGCCACTTTAACATTGGAGAGAAAAAAGAAAAGCTCTCACCTGCTAGGACCACCCCCAACCCAAGCCTTCCCATCTGCAAACTGTGGCCCCGTGGTACAGGTCTGTTTTAGCAAAAGGACCATTTGTTTAAATGAGCCTGCCAAGTGAGAGGATCCAGATTCCTCCTTTTCTCTCTTTTTAAAAAAGCCACAGATATAAATAAGCCCAAGATGGTCTGTTTCTGCCATGACTAACAGATAAAAGAAAAGACAGTCACCTTCTAAATAGACCAGCAATTAATTAACATTGGGAACTTGGGAGGAATTGATTGGGGGACCCGTCCAATGGGTGGGCCACAGGGCCTGCCAATTCCATCCACCCAGGCTTTGAAGCCAGTTTAGAAACTGTTGGGAAAACCCGAAAAACCCAATTCCCACCCCCTCCCACCCACACCAGACAATCTTGAAGGAAAATACCCAAGTTGACGGAGAAATGAGTTACTCGGAACATACAAAGTCCATCAAATCTTCATCTTAAAGAGTAGATGCCATGTTCCCAAGCCAGGTGCCCCCAAGGAATTAGGTTGACAGATTCAGCAAATAGAAATATGGAATGCCTGGGGCTCCTGGGTAGCTCAGTCGGTTAAGCCACTGACTCTTGATTTCGGCTCAGGTCATGATCTCACAGGTTCATGGGATGATGCCCCACATCAGGATCTGCACTGACAGTGTGGAAACTGCTTGGGATTCTCTCTCTGTTTCCCTCTCTCTCTGCCCCTCCCCTGTGCATGTGCTCTAGCTCTCTCTTGCTCTCTCAAAATAAATACATAAAGTTCAAAAAAAAAAAATACAGAATGCCCAGTCAAGTGTGAATTTCAGATAAACAACGAACAATTTTAACTGTGTCCCAAATATTGCATAGGATGCACTTACACTAAAAGATTATTTGTTATTTATCTGAAATTCACATTTAACAGGGCATCAGGTGCTTTATCAGGCTCAGGAATGATGAGGGCGGTCCTGAAGGGACACAGCCCAAACCAAGCCTGTGGACACAGGCTCAAACTGGCAGCCTCCTGGACATCTGAGGCCCATACATGTGCATTTTCTAAGTCTTCGCAGTTAGTAAAGTTGGAATCGGTTGAGAACAGTTTAAGGATTTCTGGCTTCCTTTAAGAATGGGAAGCTCCAGCCGTGCTACTAGCCACCCTCCTATGATAACATAATGGGGACAGAAGGGAACGTGGGAAAGTGAAAACTGATCACTGATGTGTTAGATTGAAGGGATTGTGGGTGCACTTGTTTCTGGCTGGTTTGTTGCATGAGTCTAGTGGTGGCACCATTAGTAGCCCACGTTTCAGGCCTGGGGAATGTGCCCTTTCTCAGGCTTCGCTGCTGCACTCGACCCCAGAAGTGCTAGCTGCACGATCTGAAAAGCTCGCCCATCTGCAAGGCCACTACCAGGCCATCTTCCTTCTTCCCAGCACAAGGGTGGAGGCTTTGCTCCCACCAGTTGGAGAAATATGTGCCCACAGTGCCGCCTAGAGACACAGGCTGGAGTTGCAAGTCCTGGAAGGCGCCCCTCTCCATCTTCCCTGGCAATTGTGTAGCCATAATTAGAAATGAGGTAGACAAAATCTAGAAGGAGAAAAGAGGAAGATTAAAAGAAACTAAAAAATAACAAGCATGTGAGAAGTTCTTTCCATGTTCCAAGCAGAGTTATGTGTTCTTTTATGCCTCAAAAGATCCCCAAAGGCTGTTTCCATGTTCCTACTTTGCAAATGAAGAAACTGAGGCTCAGAGATGTGAATCATTTGCTCAAAGCTGCATGGTTAATAAAGGGCAGAGCTATGATTCAAACCCAAGAAATGCAAGTCTACAGCCCATGTTTTTTGTTAATATATATATATTTTTTTAATGTTTATTTATTTTGAGAGGGAGGGAGAGCACTCATGCATGTGGAAGCAGGAATGGGACAGAGAGAGAGAGGGACAGAGGATCTGAAGCAGGCTCCATGCCGACAGCAAAGAGCCTGATTCGGGGCTCGAACTCACGAACCGTGAGATCATTACCTGATCGAAATCAAGAGTCAGATGCTTAACTGACTGAGCCACCCAGGTGCCCCTGTTGTTAATATTTTTTAATATTATCATACAATAAGGTTGACTTTAGTTTTTCTTCTGGTGCACAGTTCTACAAACTTTGACATATGTATAGGGGCAACTGGTTTTGACTCAATTTGGCTCAGGTCATGGTTTCACTGAGTTCAAGCCCTGCATCAGCTCCACGCCGACAGTGCAGAACCTGCTTGGTATTCTCTCTCTCTCCCTCTTTCTGCCACTCCCTGCCCCCCCCCCAACACTCAGAATAAATAAACTTTTAAAAATGTATAAAGTCATGTTACCACCACCACAATAAGGATACCCCAAAACTTCCTTGTGCTATTCCTTTATATTCACATCCCCTACTCATCCTAACTCTGGCAACCACTGTTCCCCATCACTATAGTTTTTTCTTTCCAAGAATATCAAATAAATAGAATCATGCAGTATGTAACCATTTGAGGCTAGTTTCCCTCACTCCTCATATCTTGGGATGCATCCAAATTGTTACCTGTATCACAAGTTTATTCCTTTTTACTTGGGTGAAGATGGTTATAACTAATTGAACACTTAACCTGTGCCAAGGCTATACTAAGCATTTTGACATTATCTCATTTGATCCTCACAGATTCTGAAGAGGAAGGTAATGTTATACCCATTTTATAGATGGGAGATCGGTAGAAGTCACAGGCTGTATGCCAGGGGTCAGGACTAGTCCCAGACTCACAACCATTTATAAAATTGCTCTGTTCCCGGACAACAAAAAGTGAGGTGTGGGGGAGACAATACCATCTCCTTGCTGGAATTCTGCAAGATGATTTGTGGGTCCTTATCTTTCCCCACAGCCTCCCAGAAATGCTTGTGATTCCATTAATGCAGCTAGTGAGGGTCTCAAGCAAAAGCCCTTGCAAGACAGTAGAGCATAGAAATTAGGGGCCCAGGATGGAGTTCAAATCCTAGCTGTCACTCCCAAGGTGTGTAACCTCAAGTAAGCTGGTAAACCTCCCTGAGCCTCAGTTTTCCTGTCTTTAAAATGGGATAGTAAAAATAAAAATAAAATGGGGTAATAACAAGCAGGGTTGGGATATAGATTAAATAATAATTAACAAAATATCACACACGATAAGCACTCAATGAACACATTTATCCCTATAGTACCCTAACACAGACCTCCTCCCATCTCAGTGTGGCAGGAAGATTTGTTTATTTACTAGATATGTATTGCGTCCCTACTATTTTCCACGCCTTGGGCTAAATGCTTTGCAGACATGAGTTTAGTGAACCTTACAAATTATCGGAAGTAGATATTGTTATGAACCCCTATTTCACACATGAGGAAACTGAGGCTTGTAGAGGTGAAGTTATTTGCCAGATCCCTCTGCTAGGACAAAGAAGTAAAATAAGACTGAAGCATCAACTGGTGGGACTGAAGCTAGGGACACAGGATGCAGAATTCGGGTATCCGAGACCTACCATTGGCCCTGGAGCTCAGGGAAGCAGTGACAGCAAACCCAAGAAACAAGGTGGGTGGGAGATCTCTCAGGAGCTTCTTTGGTTCCTAGCTGGCAGGCATTTGGGGCCACTTCTTCCAACAAGAAAACCCAGCAAAAGCATTTGAACTTTTAAGAGCCAAAAATTGACTCTTTCCTACATCCATTAGGCGGCATACGAGCTATTGGCTGCACTTAAGAGCCAGACGGACAGGGCTTGAATCCTGGCTCTGCCACTCTTACCAGCTGTGTTGACCTTGGGCAAGTTGTTTCACCTGAGACCATTCCTTCGCTTGTCAAATGAGGTTAATAACACAGCCTGCCTCACAGGGTTGTTGGAAGAATATTTTATTACATGTAAAGAACTGTAATTAACACATAGTGAGGGCTCAGTAAATGTTAGCCGTGGTTACTATGATTATTACTGCAGGGGCCGGTACCTAAGAGGGAAGCAGACCATGGTGAGACCTGTGGTGACCTGGAAAGCACAAGGGCATCCCTGCCCAAAGGGATGGATGTTATTCAGCCACAGTCATTATTACCAGGTAGGAAAACGAGTCCACAATGACCAGACCTTCCAATTTTCCACTCAAAGCCACGCTGGCCTCCTTTCTACTCTCAACACAGCAACCAACAGGCATGTTTTTGCCTCAAGGCCTTTGCACTGGCCTGCAATGTACTATCCCACTGATATTCACACAACTTACCCTCTGATCTAGTTCAGCTCTGTACCCAAATGACCACCTTGACATTTCCATTTTTATCCCTTTTCCCCACTGTAATGGGTTTTCTCTATTGTATTCATCATTAAATAACAGGCTATTTTTTTTTAATTTTTTACTTTGAGAGGGCGAGAATGAGCGAGGGTGGGGCAGAGAGGTGGGGAGAAAGACAGGCTCCACACTGTCAGCAGACCCCGACACAGGGCTCCATCCCACGAACCAGAAGATCGTGACCTGAGCTGAAACCAAGAGTTCAACCAACTAAGCTACACAGGCACCCCAACATACTATTTTTTATTCTTCTTTCCTCCATTGGCAAGTTCATTTTCCACATTCGCAATACCCGCCCCCCCCCCCCCACACACACACACTATTTATATTCTCACACCTAGAACAGATCCTGGCACATGGTAGGTACTCAATACTTATGGAATGGATTATGTCTTCATGCTGCCGGTTTGTGAGTGATAATTCAATGACCAAAGGAATCATTTGGCCATTTTTGCCTTATTGAGCACCTACTATATGCAAGGAATAGGTCTGGAAACTGCAGAGGATAAGAACAGAAAACCTTCCTGTTCTAGTAGAAGGCAATAAATTGGAGAGGAAAAAGGAGGGGCGCTTTGGAATCAAACACATCAGTTGGTGACCCAATTCTGTCTCTTGTATAGAGCTGGGGAACTGACTCTTTGAGCGTCACTCCCCCACCTGTACAATTGGGGTAAGAATCATGTCAGTTTTCTCCTCACTGGGCTGTTGTGATGAGTAACAAAGTGTGCATGTCAAGTGCTTTAGCACAGTCCAGCCAAAAGGCGAAGTGTGTGATTCATTCTTTCATTTAACAAATACTTAGTGAGTGGCCTACCACATGCCAGGGACTGTGCCACTTGCTGTGGAGGGGCTACAAAGGGAAAGTTGCTACTTACATGGAGTTCTGGTTTAATAGGGGCGGGGGTGAGGGAACATTGACAATACACTATATACACATACTATGTATATATACATATATATATATACACACACACACATACTATATATCATATATATATACACACACACACTATATATATATATATGTATATATATATATATATTAAAAATGTCACATGCATAGGTACTATTTATTAGGCAGTAGTAATATGAAAATAAAATACAGGGTAAAGGAATAGAAAGGGAACAGATTATTTTAGATAGGTCCCCAGAGAGGGTGACATTGAATAAACAGCTGATTGAGACAAGGGAGTGAACCAGGCAAAGATACGAAGAGGCTAGGATTGGTCACTCCAGGCAGAGGGAACATCGAGTCCAAATATTCTGAAGTAGGAGTGATCCTCAAGGGGAAGGAAGTTTGATGGCTGAGACAAAGGGATGGGAGGTCAGAAATCAAGGAAGATGGTGCGGGCTGCTGACTGGCTTCTACTCTGCGTGAGGTGGGGATGCTGGACACGGAGTGATTCTTTGGTTTTCAACATCACTCCAGCTGCATAACAGATCTTAAGGGGGAGTGGTAGTAGAAAGGACAGTAATGAAAGCTTGGAGGATGGTTTGAATCAGCAGTGACAGAAACAGATGGTAAGAGGGGCAAACTTCAGATTAACTTGAAGGCAGAAACCAATAGGATTCACACAAGCAAAATGTCAAGGGTTAATTCCCAAGGTTTTCAGCCTGAGCAACTAGACTGAAGGTGTTGCCAATACCTGGGATAGGACTGTGGGAGGGATCAGTTCAGCTTTTTAAGTTTAAATTGAATACAGGAAGGGGAACACAAGTCTGGAAATGTAGCTTGGGGACCAGTTTCTAATGTGCTGACAAGAAATTCAGGGAAGGTCAGCTGGCTGAATTCAGGGACTTAATCTTAGATTTTGTCTGGGGAAGGATCTGCTCCCCAATTCAGTCCGTGGCTGGAGTCCACCTTGTTGCATAGATGTTTCACAGGAGAGCTTGCTTCAACAAAGACTGGTATGAAGGGAACTAGCCAGAGAATTAGCAAATCAGGAATCTAATCTTGTGACCTACCCTCTTCTGTGTTTTTCTAGTCACTGGAATTACTAGGTCCAACACACTCAAGGAGAGGTGATCACCGGAGTCAATACCAAGAGCTAGCTTATAAGGCACAGTATAAATGGCCCAGTGTGGAATGCCATCTTTCTCAGTTTAGACTCTTAGGACATTTGTTACAATTATTGGGCAAGGGGAAGAAACACTAGGAGGAGACAAAGGAGAAGGAAAATTGGCCAGTCTGGTATTTTCCAAATCAAGTATAGCCCCAATCCCATTTACTAATCTCATTAAGTCACCTATAAAGCAAAGAATCTGTACTTTAGTGTATACAATCCTGTTTGTCCAAGTTTGGGATCTGCCCTCCATTTGCTCTGTCCCTGGAGTTTGACCCCTGTAGACATTTTGTTAATTACCCCTGGGTTCAAGGTTTATCTGTTAACCAACTATAAGAGCATTTTTATTTGAAGAATTTTATTTTCTTACTCCAGATTGGGAGATACAAGTTAGAAATTTTACCACAGTTCAACAATAATTCTTTATTCTTCAAAATGCACACAGGCCCCTAGACAGTCTTCAGGTTACACAAAAGCCTTGTGAGACTGATTCATCCAGAACTATTAATTATCCTTTGTCAGAAAAGCACAAGGTCAAGGCCAATCTTTTTCGAGGCTTGTATTCAAACTCCAGTTGAGAAAGTCCTAAAAAAAAAAAAAAAAAAGATTACAATCAGTAATACTGACATGTAATTCTGATATAAAATGCTCCTTGTTTAGGATATGAGACATCTGGTTAAGACTTCAGGAACTAGGTGGATGTACAAATAAGTACCAAACATTCTAGAAGCAAGCTGCCATGTTCAAGAGGAGGTCCATGTAGCAAGGATTTTCTTACAAAAAAGAATCCCAATTGAAACATGACCTGGAGCTTCCTGCTTTTTTGTATTTTCTGCCAAGACAGACAGAATTAACTTCATTTTTCCCCTTCTTCCAAGACCTAGCAGTACCAATAGGCTAAGTCTTCCTCAATTCTCCCCTCCTGTTTTATACACCCACTTGGGAAATGGGTTCCTAGGTTATTCCCTAGCGGGCAAATCCAACACCACTATTGGGGGGGGGGGGGGTGGGGAAGAAGCACATTTAACCTTCTTACAAGGGGACTGACAAATAATGCCATTTGCAGAAACCTCACCTGTTATGGGACAGACTTGAAACAAGCAGATCAGTCTACATCAATCGACTTACTG
Organism: Felis catus; assembly: GCF_018350175.1. Classification (NCBI taxonomy): domain Eukaryota; kingdom Metazoa; phylum Chordata; class Mammalia; order Carnivora; family Felidae; genus Felis; species Felis catus. The sequence continues at coordinate 12,363,450 of NC_058370.1, forward strand.
CCCTGTGCCTCACAGGGCTGCGGACCTGTAAGAAGTTAGCAGATAAAACCAAGATAAAGGACCCAATTCCTGGGAGGAAAAAAGCAGAGCAAGCTCAAACCCCACTAAAAACAAAACCCACATAGAAGGATAGAGATAGAAGTTATCTCTGGGGCCAAAGCATCAGACAAAACACTGGCTAATGGTTCAGTTAGATCAACAGGGTCGATCTGATGGGGAAAAAAGTTATGTCATCAGCTGCAATGGCCAAATTTGAGTTAGAACAGAACACGAGGACAATCCCCACATTTAAAATTAAAGTGAAAGTAGGGGTGCCTGGATGGCTTAGTCGGAAGAGTATGCAACTCTTGATTTCAGTGTCCTGAGTTTGAGCTGCATGCTGGGTGTAGAGATCACTTACAATTTAAAAGAAAAGCAGTTACTACCTCTCCCTTCTCCAGATCCTGTGTCTACTCAGCCACGTGGACATCACTTACCAAGCCCTTCCCACTCCTGGTCCACTTGGAAGCCTGCTTTCTGCCAACAGTAAATCTGAGATGAAAAAAAACAGGAGGTCCCAATCAGCTAGATGCCCAAGGGTGTGGGGAATAGAGGAGCTGCTCCAACTGGCATATCAGACAAAAACTGGCTTAGAAAAGTTAGATCAACATGGTCGATCTGTTGGGGAAAAAAGTTCAGTCATCATATATGCCAGTAGGGAGCTCTTGTTCTCGCAGAAAAAGGACTGAACAAGGAATATTTGCTTGATCTACTTCTAACACCTGCATAGTCAATGTTTGAGCACACCTGTATTCTGTTGGCAGTAACAACTAAGACACCCCTGCTTTCTGAGGGTGTACTTACAGAAACACTCTGGGACTGCAAGTTTTAAGAAAATTCTGTCCCCCCAGTTAAGTCCTACCCTTAAGAGGTCATTCCTGGACTCAAGTGAATTTAAAGGGTATACAGTGCAAGATTAGCTTGAGCGTCTAGGTCAACACACTTCGCTTTTCTTTAAAAATAAAAAAAAATCCTTACGTGGGGCATCAATCTGGCTGGCTGGGTTGGTAGAGCATGTGACTCAATCTTGGAGTCGGGAATCCAAGCTACACAAAGGGTGTAGAGACTACTTAGAATTTAAAAAATTTTTTTTTTTCAACGTTTATTTATTTTTGGGACAGAGAGAGACAGAGCATGAACGGGGCAGGGGCAGAGAGAGAGGGGGACACAGAATCGGAAACAGGCTCCAGGCTCTGAGCCATCAGCCCAGAGCCCGACGCGGGGCTCGAACTCCCGGACCGCGAGATCGTGACCTGGCTGAAGTCGGACGCTTAACCGACTGCGCCACCCAGGCGCCCCGAGACTACTTAGAATTTTAAAGTCTCTCGTAACTACACCCCCACCCCCGCACTGCCTCCTGCCAGTCTCTCCCTTGCAGTGTATTCCATCTCCCTTGTTCTGCCTTAGGTGAACCCTTTTACCACCAGCACACACAGCCTCGGCCTCCACCGCACCAGGCTGCCCCATGCTCGTGTTATCCATCCACTTGGAAATCTAAGTGCACACAACGGTGTATCACAAAAACGAAAACCAAAAAACCCACATCACATGTGAAGAAATGGGACCCCAAAAATGTGCTTTCAGGAGCACTAAGGCATTTAACAATGAGCTAGGGGCCCTGGGGTGGCTCAGTCAGGATTCTCTTACCCCCTCTCTTGGTCTCACCTCCACTCCCACGTACTCTCAAAATTAGCATCTATTCACCTTAAAGAGATCATTCCTTGGATCGTCTGGGTGGCTCAGTCAGTTGAGCCTCTTAACTCCTGACTTCTGCTCAGGCCATGATCTTACAATTCATGAGATCAAGTCGCTCATCTGGCTCTGCACTCAGGGGAATGCTCTCTCAAAATAAACATTAAAAAAGACAAAGAAAGGCACCTGGGTGGCTCAGTCCATTGAGCATCCTACTTTGGCTCAGGTCACGACTCAGTTTGCGAGTTCCAGTCCTGCATGGGGCTCACTGCAATGGGCACGGAGCCCGCTTCAGATCCTGTCTTCTCTGTTGCTCCTCCCCCACTCACGCTCTGTCAAAAATTAAAATCTTCATTTCTTTCCCCCCAAGTCTGCTTAGCAGGTGAAAAGGCTCCCCACAGCACGCATTTCCTACAATAGGCCAGGAGACCTATGCTTACCCCAAGTCAGGAGACCGAAGGCTGGAGACGTCTACGTGGGGGTCTCTTGGAGGCCCAGCAGCGAGTGCCTCCCTCTTCCAAGATCCATTCGGTACCCTCTGATCGCGCTAACCTGCGAACCAGAAAAGGGGCATCAATCGCCATCCTTCCCACGGTTGGAAAAGAACATGGCCGGGCCTCGTGAGGCTGGTGTATCAGAACTAACTGGCAAGTGTTCAAAGACATCACCATTGTCGATCTGATGGGGAAAAAAGCGAAGTCATCATTTACACCAGCCAAGGACTCCTCAGGTCCGCAGGCAGGCGCGGATTTTTCCCAGTTTAAACTCGTCTCCTCAAAGCCTTAAGGCCCATTTAAGGTCAGTAGAGAGAGACCGGGCAGGGGCGACAGCAAAGAGGAAAAAGGAGGAACAGAGATCTCGAAGAGAAAACAACAGGATCTCCACTCACCACACACAGTAGCAAACCCGAGTTTCCGGGCCCAGACTTCATCGGATGGGTCGGATGAGGTACGACCCAACACGAGATAGAAGAACCAGGGCCAAAGACGCAAAGGAACGAGAAACGCCCTAGACCTCTCTTATATAACCAGAGGAGGCTCTCGCGCCTGCGCACTGTGCCTGTGGCACTTCCCGTTCCCTCCCGCGCCACGCGGGGCTCTCTGGGAAATGTAGTCTCGGAGTCGCCGGGGCGAAGGCTATCTTATGGTTGTCAAGGCCGCCCTAGCCCCGCCCCCTTCCCGGTACACTCCGGGCCACAAGGGCTCGTCGGCCTCGCCGCCATGTCGCGCTTCACACGCACCAAGCCACCCGGCGGGTTCCCCCTCCTCCGGGGCGGGCTCAGGCCTGCGACGGCCCTGGGCGCTGTTAACCCGCCCTCCTCAGTCCCCTCCCCTCAGCCGCGCCCGCCCGAGCCCGCCGGCCCCGCCGCCGTGGGGAGCTGAGGCGACACCAGTCCGTCCACCCGCCCCTACCCGGCCTGAGGGCGGAGGCGCCGGCAGAGCATCAGGGCCCGGCCCCCTCGTTCGCAGCCCAGAGGTCCCCTCCTCCTCCTCTTCTTCCTCCTCCTCCTCTTCCTCCTTTTCTTCCTCATCCTCCTCTTCTTCCTTCCCTTCCTCCTCCTCCTCCTCCCCCCCCCCCCCCCCAGCCGCTCAACTCCACTGTTTCCCCTCTTCCTCCTCCCCTCCTCTCGGCCCCTCGCCCCGCCCAGTGTCTGCGGGGGGAAAGGAAACCGAAAGTGCGCGGCGCCGGGCGGGGCCGCGGACCAGCCTGGGCCGGAGTCCGAGCACCAGTCGCGGCGGCGGCGGTGGCTGCGAGAAGAAGCGCCGGAGCCGGGTGAGTGACCCCCCCCCCCCCCCCGTCCCGCGCCCCGGCCCCGAACCTGCTTCTGCCCGCCGCGAGCCCCGGCGCCCGCGCCGCCCCGCCACTACATCTGCCGCCAGGAGCCCCGGCGCCCGCCTCAGCGTCCCCGCCGCCTCCTCAGCCCCCAGTGCCCCCTACCTGCCTCAGCATCCCCGCCGCCCCCTCAGGACGCCGCTCCATCACCCACCTCAGAGCCCCACGTGCGTCCCTCAGAGCCCCACCACCCCCTCGGCGCCCCCGTCGCCACCTCTGCCTCCGGCCCCATCAGCTAGTTCCGCCTCCCACCCCCATGTCTGCCCTCATTTTCTGCCCCGGCCGCCCCCTTCGTCTTCCTGTGTCCTCCCCGGCCACCGCCTCCTTCACCCTCAGCACCTGGGTTCCTCATCCCCATTTCCAACACCGGCCTCCCCCCCCCCCCCCCCAGCGGGGCTCAGCCAGACCTTCTTGAAGGCCCCCTACCTCCCTGCCATTTCTGCCCCAGCCTAGCCACTTCCCGGTCCTAACCCTAACCACCCCCCCCCCAACCCCATAATATGTCCATCAGAAACTCCTGGGCTCCTGGTTGCCGGTGACCCCTCCGTCCCTCCTTCTATCCTCTCGGGACCCTGGAGAATCCCCCTGATAACCCACCTCCGGCCTCTGGTTTCAGCCTCCTCCATCCCCCCTCCTACCCCCCCCCCCCATTACCCTTCTCTGATATGACCCCTCTACCACCTTGACCATCACTGATTTTCTTCTTCCTGCCCTTTTAGGCCTTGATTCCCAAAGAAACTCACTTTAGTCTGCTTTTTTTCGTAGCATTTCCTGTTCTCTCTGCTCCTCCCTTTTTCTTTTTTCCCATTTCTTTTACCCCTTTTCAGAAAATTTGAGTTTCTATTTTAGTATTTTTCAACCAGAGGAGAAGGCATTTTCTCCTCAGAATTTTTTTTTTTAATTAAAACACACACACACACACACACACACACACACACACACACACCCAAAATACTGAATGCACTTGAGAGCTGGGTTTGATAAGATGAGAGAAGAGATTCACCCAAAATATTCCCGGCAGGAAGGAAAAGGACTCCTTTTTCTGAAGAGGATAAAAGCTACTCCTCATATAATGCCAAATCTATTCACAGTTTCCAACTATGAATATTTTAAAAGTCAGTTACAGGGACAGTCTCAAAAATCCCTTTGCTGGGGACTCTGAGTCACCCACTCATTCCCTAACCTCGGCTCATATGATATGTATGAGTTGCATTGAGAAGTTCCCTTAAAGGGGCTTCCTCTTCCTCTTACAGGATCACTGTCAAAAATCTTTAAGAAGAAAGGAGAAGGAAAAAACTGCAGATTTCTAGCTGGTCCTGGGGAAACAGCATTCTGTAGATGCTAAGCCTCTGGTTATTGAAATATGTAATTTTTTCTTTTTGGTTCAGTAGAACAGAGGGCTTAATCGGTTTGGCTGCATTCCAAACGATAGGATAAGGGATAACTGCTCACTAATTATTTACAAACTGTAGAATACTGTAAGCTATAGAGTTCTGTATAGCATAACTGTTGGATGGCATGGTGAATACATGGTTTTTGGATTAACAAAAATGTACTTCTTTCTTCCCTGGCAACAATATTTGTCTGCTTCGTGGGAGAGGAAAATGAAACCTAGCAACCGATTAAGTAACTTGGCTAAAGACATAAACCAAACAGTAGTTCTGAATGGGAATTGATGACACTCCCTCTGCCCCAACGAAGTGCCAGGATAAGAGGGAGGGAGGAATTTGAAATCACCTAAATGGTGAATTTAACATTTTATATCATACTGGGCATTCACAGAGTTGAACACTTGTGCCTGTGATTAAATCTGTGTTTAACTCTTAGTTTACAAATCATTAAGATGTGGAAGCAGGAGGATTGGCTTGATGCTGTTTTGGGTATTTTTCTGCTAGCTGCTGTGTTTCAGGGGCCTTGATCTCTCTCAATGTGTGCAGATTTCCAGATAACCGAAAATAACGTGAGCGTGGAGGAATTCAGGTAACTCAGACATGGAGGACAGAAGACCTTGTTTGGAGGCCAGGCCAAGAAATCCCTATACTAACCACAGAGGTGAGCAAGATTTTCTACTTAATGGGAAGGAAATTGAATTCCTATGAATGAGCAGACCCGCCTAAGACTAACGGCCTCTCTTAAGTAAAGAATGGCTTATTCCTTAGCCACAGCATGAATGACTGAAAAATAGACAGCCCTCTCTTTTTCCTAAGAGCTGATGAATGGGTATAGTTCACGTTAACAAAGACAGCGATAAGGTGTCTGAATTGGAAATAATTTTTAGAGCAGTACTACCCAAAAGAAACATAATGCAAGCCAGAAATGTAATTTTTCATTTTCTAGTAGCATCATGTAAAAAGTAAAAAGATGGGGGTGCCTGGGTGGCTCAGTTGGTTAAGTGTCCCAACTCTTGATTTTGGCTTGGATCATGATCCTGTGGTTTGTGAGTTCAAGCCCCGCATCTGGCCTTGTGCTGACATCACGGAGCCTGCTTGGGAGTCTCTGTCTCCCTCTCTCTCTGCCCCTTCCCTACTCATGCTATTGCTCTCTCAAACATAAATAAATAAACATTTTTAAAAAAGCAAAAAGAGGGACGCCTGGGTGGCGCAGTCGGTTAAGCGTCCGACTTCAGCCAGGTCACGATCTCACGGTCCGTGAGTTCAAGCCCCGCGTTGGGCTCTGGGCTGATGGCTCAGAGCCTGGAGCCTGTTTCCGATTCTGTGTCTCCCTCTCTCTCTGCCCCTCCCCTGTTCATGCTCTGTCTCTCTCTGTCCCAAAAATAAATAAACGTTGAAAAAAAAAAATTTAAAAAAAAAAAAAAAAGCAAAAAGAAACACATGAAATCCATTTTAAAAATTTAATAGTAATTTGTTTAACATGTGTTTAAATGAGTATATCCAAATAATGTCATTTATTGTAGTAACTGAATACAACATTTTATTGTCAAGTACTTTAATAATTTCAGTATTTTTACTTCCCTAAATACTCAAACATTATTATTTTTTTAAAGATTTTATTTTTAAGTAATCTCTACACCCAAGGTGGGACTCTAACTGATGACACCCCCCCACCCCCCTCCCTGACATCAAGAGTTGCCTGTTCTTCTGACTGAGCCAGCCAGGCGCTCCTCAAATATTATCATTTTAAGGTGTTATCAGTATAAAGAAACTTTAATGAGATGTTTACCTTATTTTTGGTATTCAGTGTTCAAAGTTACACATCTTAATTCAGGCTAACCATGTCTAAGATTCTTAATAACCATAAATGGCTAATGGATATGTATTTAATTTAATGGCATATGTCTAAATCCTAGTCACCAAAGTAAAGCTCATTCCAAAAACATTACTCTACTGCTATGATTTTTCTATTTGCTTAGAACTTTGAAACAAAACCAAATGGATTCCTGTTTTTCCCTAAGTTTGCAACATGTCATCTGAGTTTTAGCTGTAGAATAAATGAGGAAGAACTGTAGAATTTTATTTTATGAGCTGTGTGACTATTCAAAGAATGAGAAACAATACCAATTTTAATTCTTCAAAACATCAAGTCTTTGGGTCAGATTGAAATATTAGAAGGACTTTCTTTTGATATTTTGAGAGTTTGAAAAGTAAATAAGGTAACACTTATAAAATTTAGACTTCAGTAATACAGGGTTTATATTTTGCCAAATGTTCCTTTATGTTGTCACCTCAAAATTTTCTCTGCAAAGTACAAAACAAGGAAAAGTGCACATAAATAGATTTAGCATCTAATGTCATGAAATGGTACAGTCATCTTGAATATGATGTGCATTCATAACATTTTTATTCTCACATCATTGTACATAATCTTATTTTGTTTGTATTTAAAAGCTCCAAGTAATTCTGCCAAGTTGGGTCAGCTCCATCAATTTTATAGGAAACGAAAGTGAAAGACAGTGGGCTCTTGGTTAATTTGGCCAAATTTACTTCTGAAAGGTGTGGCAAATTAAGGAAGACAAGTTCAGCTTCATCCACGGGGTGATGTTAGCTTTCATGTGTGGACTTGGTATATCTCCTCCTTCCCCCAACAACTTCTTATCTGAGGGCTGGTAGTAAATAATACTATGTGGATGAACTTGTGCTTCAGAAAGGAGAAAAACTTGAGTTTCATTTTTCAGTTTCCTAAAACAAATTTGAGTTTCCTTTTTCGGTTTCATTCTCAATGTATTAACTAGCTCAAAAACATCTTGGTAAAGGAAACCCCACCTTCCCCCTTGCCATCTGATGCTGGACAAATTTCAAGAAGCATTTCTCCTGTAATTTTATCACACTTGATGCCTGTGTTGCCTGTAACATAATTGTTTAGTGGCAGATCCAGTGGCCTGGAAATCAATAGAGTATTCCCAATGGAAAAGTATTACTAGTGCCACTAGTAATAACATTAATGAGAACTTTTTACATGTTGGGTATACTATTAAGCATCTTACAAACGTTTAGTCTTTACACCTACATAGATACTTAGGCTTAAAGAAAGTATTTGACTTGTTCAGGGTTATACAGTGAGGAAGTGGCAAGGACAAGATTTGAATCAGGACTGTTTTGCTCTGAAATTCATGCTTTGGCTATTATTTGGTACTGGCAGAAGACTCAGAAGCAATGAGCTGATCTTTTTGACCCTCTGAAATAATCTCAGCTCATGATGATTAAATGAGATACTGCAAGTATTTATCCTCTAACACGGATTAGGCACTCAACAAATGTTTCTTTTTTTTTTTTTTTTTAAGTTTATGTATTTAAGTAATCTCTATACCCACCATGAGGCTTGAACTCACAACCCCAAGGTCAAGAGTTGCATGCTCTTCTGACTGAGCCAGCCAGGCGCCCCAACAAATGTTTATTCTTTTTCCCTTTTGCACCCTTTGAAAAAACAATGTTTTCATAGTATGTGCTGCAACCACAGTAATCTATTTTACGTTTATTACATGATTTCATAGGAAGTCTTTTTTCTCTGCAAAGAAAACCTACTAAGTTCCTTTGTTGTTTTGGAAAATGAGAGTATGTCCCTTGTTGTTCTGTTAGATTTCCTTGTACCTTGACTTTTGTGCTTACCCAGTATTCCCATTGTGTTTAGGGCCTGTGGATGGAGAATTACCACCAAGAGCTAGAAATCAGGCCAATAACTCACCAGTGAATGCTCTCAGAGGAGGAGCTAACCAGCCTGGAAGGCAGCCTAGGGCCACCAACCATGCTGTTCCTGTACGGCAAAGAGAAGAAAGGTTTGGGGCTATGGGCAGGAATCCACATCAGGGAAGGAGAAACCATGAGGGGCGCACTAGTGATGAACCTAGAGGCCAAAGACGTGGTCAGGAAAATGATGCTAGGCGGAGAAATGGCAACCAGGAGGGAAGGAACCACAGACCACCGTGGTCCGATGAAAACTTCCAGCAGTGGCGAACCCCACACCAGAAGCCTGCAGAACAGCCACAGCAAGTGAAGAAACTGGGCTACAAATTCCTAGAAAGTCTTCTGCAGAAAGACCCTTCTGAGGTGGTCATCACTCTTGCCACAAGTTTAGGGCTGAAAGAGCTCCTGTCTCATTCTTTTATGAAATCCAACTTCCTTGAGCTCATCTGCCAGGTTCTTAGGAAGGCTTGCAGTTCCAAAATGGACCGCCAGAGTGTTCTCCATGTCCTGGGCATACTGAAGAACTCCAAATTCCTCAAAGTCTGCCTACCAACTTATGTGGTAGGAATGGTCACTGAACCCATCCCTGACATTCGAAACCAATATCCAGAACACATTAGCAACATCATCTCTCTCCTCCAGGACCTTGTAAGTGTCTTCCCCGCCAGCTCTGTGCAGGAAACTTCCATGCTCATTTCCCTCCTGCCAGCTTCTCTTAACGCTTTGAGAGCCTCTGGGGTTGACATAGAAGAGGAGACAGAGAAGAACCTGGAAAAGGTGCAGACCATCATCGAACATCTGCAGGAGAAGAGGCGAGAGGGCACTTTAAGAGTGGATACCTACACTCTAGTGCAGCCTGAGGCAGAGGACCATGTTGAGAGCTACAGGACCATGCCCATTTATCCTACTTACAATGAAGTGCACTTGGATGAGAGGCCATTCCTTCGTCCCAACATCATTACCGGAAAATACGACAGCACTGCTATCTATCTGGATACCCACTTCCGACTCCTGAGAGAAGATTTTGTTAGACCCCTACGTGAAGGCATTTTGGAACTTCTCCAAAGCTTTGAAGACCAAGGCCTCAGGAAGAGAAAATTTGATGACATTCGAATCTACTTTGATACCAGGATTATCACCCCCGTGTGTTCCTCATCAGGCATTGTCTACAAGGTGCAGTTTGACACAAAACCACTAAAGTTTGTTCGCTGGCAGAATTCCAAGCGGTTGCTCTATGGATCTTTGGTGTGCATGTCCAAGGACAACTTTGAAACATTTCTTTTTGCCACCGTGTCTAATCGGGAGCAGGAAGATCTCTGCCGAGGAATTGTCCAGCTCTCTTTCAATGAGCAGAGCCAACAGCTGCTAGCGGAGGTCCAGCCCTCTGACTCTTTCCTTATGGTGGAGACAACTGCATACTTTGAGGCCTATAGGCATGTCCTGGAAGGACTTCAGGAGGTCCAGGAGGAGGATGTCCCCTTCCAGAGGAATATTGTGGAATGTGACTCTTACGTGAGGGAGCCAAGGTACTTGCTAATGGGGGGCAGATATGATTTCACTCCCTTAATGAAGAATCCCTCAGCCACTGAGGATTCTCTGAGGAATGCCGAAGGCTTAAGATATCCCAGAGTGAATGTCTTAGATCCTAGCCAGTGGCCCTCAAAAGAAGCCCTGAAGCTGGATGACTCCCAAATGGAAGCCTTGCAGTTTGCTCTCACAAGGGAACTGGCTATTATTCAAGGACCTCCTGGAACAGGTAAGAGAATTTTTCAGATCACGTGACCTCTTCCCTATGAGATAGGTAAGGGAGGCTTGTCTCTAGGTTTCTTGAGTGTCTTGATTAGAAACATTCTCCTGAAATGGGCATCAGACCTACTTACAAAGCTGTTCATGGTGATTTTCCAGTAGGCAGCCATTGGTATGCATGGTAATAAAAGTCACTAGGTTAGAGAAGACTGCTGAGGGGTCAAATTTAGGAAGATGCATGACCTTTGCTTCATCAAAGGCTATGTTAATTTTTATTTAATTTTATATTACTTTAAATTAAATAATATCAAATACATAACATTAGCACTGTGTGCCAAGTAGCATTTTACTACTTGCTAGTAGTGTTGTATCTACTGATTGCATCCTCACAACAGCTCTGTGAAGTAGAAGCCATTCTATTTTACAGATGAAAAACTAAGACAAAGAGGTTGAATAATATGTTGAAGTTCATGAAGGTGGTAAGTGATAGACCTAGGACTTGAACTCAGGCACTGACTCTATAGAGTCCTGCCTCTTGTAACTACTACACCATACTTCTCATGGAAATACGCCTCTCTGCACCCTCATCCCCATATGCCACTCTAATCCTACTTTGTGGTGATAATTGCTATTGTTTGATGTGTATCTTTCCAGATGTTCTCAAAGGTGACCATTGATCTATCTCTGTGTCTGTATTCTTATGTTTACATACATGCACTCATACTTTTTGTTTTCTTTCAATAACATAAATGGTCAGTTATTTTTATAACATGTTACAGACATTTTTTACATTCGTTACACTCCAGTCACATTTAGAAATGTGTCTCTCTCTTTTTACTATGCCTGCATTCACTGTAAGGAGTGAGTGTACCATGATGTTTTTTGTTTGTCTGTTTGTTTTGTCATTACATAGAGTGCTTTGGTAAGTGTCCATCATCTATATATCTATGTATCTGGTATGTGTTTATATTTAGGTATTCTTATTATTTCCTAAAGTGGGAATTCACATTAATAGTTATAGTGTGTACTGCTAAATTATCCTCCATAAAGGATACACACACATGCAAAAAAACAAAAAACAAAAAAACCCTGGAAAGAGGTCTTTAAAAAACGCTAATAGGGCTATTGACTGGCTGGCTCAGTCAGTAGAGCACGTGACCCTTGATTTCAGGGTTCTGAGTTCGAGCCCCATCTTGGGTGTAGAGTTTACTTAAAATGTTTAGAAAAATAAAAAAACACTGATAAAGTAATAGCAACTCACAATAAAAAGTTATATAACCTGGGGCACCTGAGTGGCTCAGTTATTAAGCTTCTGACTTTGGCTCAGGTCAGGATCTAATGTTTGTGAGTTCGAGCCCAGCGTCGGGCTCTGTGCTGACTGCTCAGAGCCTACAGCCTCCTTCAGATTCTGTCTCCCTCTCTCTCTGCCTCTTCTCCATTTGCTGGCTCACTCTCTCTCAAAAATAAATAAATGTTAAAAAAAAAAAAAAGTTATGTAACTGAATAGAAACTTTTTTCTGATAAGAAACACCTATATAATGGAAAAATACGCATAATTAAAGAGATGCTTTCAAGGCTTGAAAAAGAAAAAAAGGATGTACCAGTTTACACTCTCACCAAGAATGAACTAGTGTTCCCATTTCCTTATATCTTCTCCAGTATTGTTGTGTGTTATCTCAGTGTTTTTTGCTCATCAGCAGGTTTTGCTGATCTGTGAGGTTAAAAATTTTGAACCATTATTTTTTATGTTTTAGTAAAAATGGTTCAAAAAATTTTTTTAAATCTCTCTTCCCACCATTCCACTCAGTTCCTTTCCCTAAAACAATGTTATCTTCCTGTTGATCCTTCCAGAGGTATTCTATAAATATTCAAGCAAATGGTTGAATTGAATATATTTATTGTACTTTATGATTTTCTTTCTTTCTATTTATTTATTGTAAATTTTTTAAAGTTTATTTTGACAGAACGGGGGAGGGCAGGGAAGAGCGAGGGACAGAGGATCTGAAGTGAGCTCTGTGCTGACAGCAGAGAACCCAATGTGGGGCTTGAACTCAGGAACTGTGAGATCATGACCTGAGTTGAAGTCAGACACTTAACCAACTGAGCCACCCAGGCACCCTCTTTTTGTTCTTTTTTGTTTTTTTTTAAGATTTTATTTTTAAGTAATTTCTTTACCCAACATGGGCTTGTTTGAACCCACAACCCCAAGACCAGGAGTTGTGTGCTCCACTGACTGAGCTAGCCAGGCACCCCACCCCTTCCTTTTTTTTAACCCATTACGCTAGAAATCATCTTGTACATGTTGCTTGGTCCATTTAGAAAATATCTTGGTGTTCCTTTCATATTGGTACATAAGTAGTAACTCTTGTTTATGATTGCATAATATTCCATACAGTGGAATAATGTCTTTAACCAGTCCCGTGTGGAAAGATTTATTAGTACAAGCAATATTTCAGTGAATAGCCTTGTTTGTGAATCATTTCATATACAAACAAAACATATGCAGAAGAGAAATTTCCTAACCTGATCAAAGAATATATAATTGTGTAATTTTAATAGATATTGCCAAATCACTCCCTGGAAATGTATGTCACGGTGGTTAATTTGTATTTTTTTCATTAAGAATGAGATTAAAAGGGCACCTGGGTGGCTCAGTCAGTTGAGCATCCAACATTTTTTTTTTCTTTTTAACGTTTATTTACTTTTGAGAGAGACAGAGTGAGGGAGACACAGAATCCAAAGAGGGCTGCAGGCTCCAGGCTCTGAGCTGTCAGCGCAGAGCCCAGCGTGGGGTTCAAACTCATGAACTGTGAGACCGTGATCTGAGCCGAAGTCAGTTGCATAATCAACTGAGCCACCCAGGCGCTCTAAGCATCCAATTCTTCATTTCAGCTCAGGTCATGATCCCAGGGTCGTGTGATCGAGCCCTGCGCCAAGCTCCTTAAGCCCTGCTTAAGATTCTTTCTCTCTCCCTCTGCCCCTCTCACCGGCTCACAGTCTCTTGCTCTTTCTCTCTTAAAAAAAAAAAAAAAAAAAAAAAAAAATTTTTTTAAAAGAATGAAATTAAATATCCTTTTGTCAGTTTATTGGCTATTTATATTACTACTTCTGTGGATTGGGTTCTTTTTGAATGACTTCTTACTGCTTTGGAGGAGCTTTTTGTATATTCAAAATCTACATGTTGCAGTTAATTTCCCTTAATGTTATCACTTGAATTAGGACTCATTAGTTCCAAGTGTAGTAATAATTTCAGGCTAGCTTAAGCCACACACATAAATGGTTACTAGGGAAGAACTGGTGAATATGAGGGGGAAGTAGTAAAGGGGGTCCTTTTTGAGGTGGGAATCCCAAAAAGTATCTATTCTAAGGGGAAGGAAGGAGACAAAGTAAATGTTAAATTATAAAGATTTTCTTTCCTTCTGAGGTATCCTTATCCATCCAGTCCTGCAACTAGAAACCTAATTTTCCTTTTCTGTTCCCCACCCTAGCCAAACCATTATCAAGTTCCAGTCAATGTTACCTCTGAAACTTCTCCCCTGTCTGCCTGTTTATCTCCCGTCTCCCGCTGAAGTCAAGCCTTAGCCTGGAATATGGCAGAAACCTCCCAACCCTATCCCTATTCCTTCTTGCCCACTCTTAACTCAGTTTTCACTTCCCTAGAGAAGTCTCTTCTAACCTCTGACTAGGCCAGAATCCCAATTATATGGGTTTTTTGGTACTGGGTATTTCTCATTTCCCACATTTATGATTTTACATTTGTTTCTGTGATTATCTTTCTCTTCTACAAGTCTGTAAGTTCCAGGAAAATAAGAACCATAGTTGTTATGCTCACTATGGTATTTCTTGCATCTAACCCAGTGCCTGACACCTGTTAGGCACTCAATACTTACTTGAAGGGGAAAAAGGTGACTAATCCATCCAGGCACCCCTGTGGAGCACAAGATTCTTGCTCTCAGGGTCGTGAGTTCAAATCCCATGTTGGGTGTGGAGCCTACTTCATTAAAAAAAAAAAAAAAAAAACCCGGGGCGCCTGGGTGGCGCAGTCGGTTAAGCGTCCGACTTCAGCCAGGTCACGATCTCCCGGTCCGTGAGTTCGAGCCCCGCGTCGGGCTCTGGGCTGATGGCTCAGAGCCTGGAGCCTGTTTCCGATTCTATGTCTCCCTCTCTCTCTGCCCCTCCCCCGTTCATGCTGTCTCTCTCTGTCCCAAAAATAAAAATAAAAAACGTTGAAAAAAAAATTAAAAAAAAAAAAAAACCCAAACGAAGGGAAAAAAGGAAGGAAGAAATTGTTGTTATTTATCTTGCTATACTGAAATCTTTGATTTTCTTGTATTGGTACCTGACTCACCTTTGATTTTTTTGAAAACAGTGGCTAACTTCTCAACCTGACACAGTGTAAGGATTTAGCTATTTGTAGACATAATTAATGAATTATTGGCCATTTACTAATGAGCCCATAACTCTAACTTGAATGTTGATTTTTCTGAGTTTTTCCCTCCTTTCACAAAGGCAAGTCTGTGGTATATTGAAAGCATTTCTAAATAATTTGCTAGATGAGAGTTAGCAAGTAGCCAGTAAACAACTGGCTAAAAAATACCTTACAGTTGTGAAAAAATATCTTAAAGCTGCAAAAAACAGAAGGGATTCTTTTTATGTGCTGATAGCTATCTCCAAGGTACATTAGGTGAAAAAGCAAGATGTAGAGTAGTGAAAATAGTCTGCAGCTATTTGCATTGAAAAAAAAAGGGAAGGCTAGAGAAAGACTGTATTCATTTTTTGTTTGCATTTGCATAGAATGACTAACTCTGGAAAGTTACACGAGAAACTGGTAATACTGGTTTGCTTCCCAGAGAGGAACTGGATGACTGGAAGAGCAGGGACACTTTTGTAAAATACTCATTTGTGCTTCTTGGATCTTTAAACCATCTCAGTGTATGACTTCAAATTTTTTTAAATAATAATTTGCTGTAAGTAATTAATTACTCCTTCTAGAAAGTCTTTATTTATTTTTTTTTAACTCTCCTTTTTCTTTCTTTTTTAGGCAAAACCTACGTTGGTCTAAAAATCGTTCAGGCACTTCTAACCAATGAGCCTGTCTGGCAAATTAGCGTCCAGAAATTCCCCATCTTGGTTGTATGTTATACTAATCATGCTTTGGACCAGTTTCTGGAAGGTAATTCTAGGCAAAATTGTTCTCTATCAAGACATTTATAGTTGAACCATCACCAGCTTCGGTAGCTTAAATTTTATTGCTATTTGAACTAAGCCCGTAGTCCTATCCATGACCTGCAGGCTCTGTCTGGTCTGCTCCAGCCAACTCTGAACCTTATCTCCTTCCTCTTCCCTTGTTCTTCCTAACTCCAACAACACTGATTGTCTGCAGTTCCTTGAATTCCTCCAGCTTCTCCCTTGGGCCATGCTGTTCCCCCATCTCTAGAAGACACTTTTTCTCTCTGCATCTTGACTTCATCTATCATCTAGCCTGGTTGACTCCAACTCATTCTTTAGATCTCCCCTTAAATATCTCTTCAGGTGTATTTTTCCAGTTGCCCCCAGACAAAGTTAAGCTTCCTTTTGTATTTTTTCTTCAGAGATTTAATACATATGTAACAATTTATTGTATGAGTTTCTACCCTAGACCATAAACACTGTGTGGGTTGGTCCTCTTTCTTGCTATATTTATGGATTCTAGCACTCAAAAAAATACTAATTGTATTAATGAATGAATAAATATATGTTTTTCCTTTTCCTTGAATATTATTTTCCATATCTTCCTTTCACCCAGATTAAATATTTTTTATTCTTGGAGTCTCAGTTTAAATATTAGATTACCCCACCCAAACTAGGTAAGTTGCCCTCTTATATATTTACAGCATCATGTACTTACAGTACTTACTGTACTTATTGCTATTATGAGAAATTGTTTAACGTGTATCTTCTGTGCCAGAGTGTGAGACCTGAGAACAAATTAGGAATAGAGTCTGTGCTTTAGCTGCTATATCTCAAGAACCTAGCACATGCCTGGCACATAGTGACCAGTTGGTAAATACCTGTAGAGTGAATAACAGAGAACATTTACTAAGTGCTTACTTTCAAATCACAG